>NC_090258.1:5600492-5747807 GCF_037325665.1 Littorina saxatilis | reverse complement strand
GCCATCAGAGTGTTCATGTGCACACTTGCCTTGCAAGAGAAGTCTGGCCACAGTGTTCATATCTTGACTGGTGTCCACACAGTAATACTCAAACACACGAGACCCCCAAACACTGTTGGCAGCCCTGCACACAGAATACCAACAGCAGGTTTTCATGTCCTGTCCGTTTTAAAGTCTGTTCTCAATCGAGGTCAGGCATTAATGTGAAGATAGTGCACTACAGTGAAAGAATACTGAGCACTTTAATTCACACAAGTAAAACTACACGCTGCTATACTTATTCTCATTCCAAAAAGGATATATAGATTATCATTTCTGACAGAATACCCAATAAGCATGTTTCTACCATATGCAATACAATTTGTTGTTGGTGAACATTCTGGCCTGATCAAGGCACCAGCATATTTATGCACACCAACAATTTTCCCCAAAATTGGCAGTCTCTGACACCAACTGCTCCAAAAAATATTTACTCCTCGAGAGACCAAACTTAATACTTCAGCATGTCAATGTCTCTGCATCTAGAGAACAATAATCATAACAAATATCACAAATTAAACAAGCCGATGGATTCATTTGATGAGACCTTAATTACATTTAGATCCACATTCAAACTTTCAAATGACAACTTACCATATTGCAGACCCAAGCCCAGAACCAAGGTTGTAAACTGATCTTGGTTGAAATGCTGGCTCTCTTTTGGATATCTGCAACATATGGATTAAATATGTGATGTGTCTAATTTAATAAATGATGCCAAAAGTGTTCATGTACAAAACATTTACACCCACATTAACTTGAAACAAACACCATGATTTACTGATCTGCACACCAGCACACTCCCTAGCCGTGAATCAGCTCCTGACTTTGGCTAAAGTGAGAAAATACTGCCTGATAATACTATCAAAAAGAAAACACAGATTCTTTCTTGCATCTATCGATGCACTGTATGTACCAGATGTTGCAAATGCAAGAAGACAAAAATGTGAACAACTTGTTGCCTATATTATGGAACGCCAAAAGGCCCACAGTATCGAGACTGAGTCTCGATACTGGGAGTATCGAGACTTAAAGTCTCGATACTCTGAGTATCGAGACTCGTTCATTTCATTGGTCTTCCCTCGATACTGCGAGTATCGAGTATGGAAATGAACCAATCCGTGGTATCGAGTATGGTTGCCATGCCGCCCTAGTTCAGTATCGAGTGTCTACAAAACGATTGGTTAAATTCTGATCTCGAGTGTGAACAGCACCCTGGTGCGCCAAAAGGCCCACAGTATCGAGACTGAGTATCGATACTCAAAGTCTCGATACTCAAAGTCTCGATACTCCGAGTATCGAGACTCGTTCATTTCATTGGTCTTCCCTCGATACTGCGAGTATCGAGACTTTGAGTATCGATACTCTGTAATTTCATTGGTCGGACTCGAATTTCAAGAGTATCGCTACTGCGCATCTCGATACTGGTTGCTATGCCAATCGATCTGATCAAGAACGTAACAAGACAAGCGATTGGTTCAGTACTTGAACTCCAAAAGGAACTGGTAAATTAAAAAGTGAAACCAATTTTTCTGCTTTTATTGCCTTCAGTGGAATAAGGTTAGTTCATGCTTTGCCGGCAAGGTTATTTCTTTTATTTCCTGTGTGTGTTTGCGTGCGCGACAGATCATCGAGTATTTTCTATGGCATCAGTATTACAAAAATGAAATTGACGTTCATCGGCGCTTCAGTTTCTTTCATCGGCATGGCCCCTGATGTCATGTTTGAAGAGATCGAACCTGAACTTGATTATTGTATTGAGTGAAAATGCAACCAGAAGTATTCAACTGGTAGGTAAAATACGATGTTCCATAATGACTAACATAAGCTTACCCTTCTCTTCTCCCAATGCCACCCAGCCAGGTCAACTTGTTGCATTGCTGATCTGTTCAGTATTTTAAAGCCAAGTTGTATCCCAACACTCACTAGATCTACCTCTTCTGTATTTTGGGGGGTATTCATCGTGCTCCTTCGGGTACTATATAGGAGATATTTCTTTAGCCTATAAGTCTCATGCTTTTGGTATTAGATCTAATCAGCATTTTCAAAATCTTCAAGCCACAAACAATTGTCCTCCTGTTGATACACTTGTTTAGATTTTTTCATTTTAAATTCCGATCTGGATTGCTTGCTTTCGAAGATGACAACTGTTGGACGTCAGCCAGGCTTCTGACAAAATTAACTCTAGACTCACGTACTGCTTCCCTGACAATTTCAAGGGGCACAATGATTTGAGGTAGAAAAGATCGAATGTAAAGTTCATATATATATGTCAAGCGGATTTGGAATAAATTCGACCCAAAAAATTCGATTTATTCGAACACGCTGCGCTAGATTACGTCCCTTGAATGAAAAAAAAGAAGATTTTGCGACGAAGCGCTTACCTAAGTCAAAATACATTTGTTCACCACAAATTAGATAAATGAGTGGAATACATGGTCCAAAGTTCGATTGGCAGTACTTTGGCGGGTAAGGGGATAGTCAGTATGGAGTTTATGCGACAATGTTCAACTAAAATGTATAAATTTGTTTTTGTAGCCCCACTCCAACAAAGAAGCAAAATAGTGTTTGCAAATCTGTGTGTGTGTGTGTGTGTGTGTGTGTGTGTGTGTGTGCGCGTGTATGCACGCGTGTTTGTGAGTGTCTTAGGGTTGTTGTGGTTAGCTTAGCTTCTTTGGTTGATCGATCGGTACTTTGTGCTCCGATTTATTCTTCAGGAAAATGAGTTTTCAACTGTCCAGCACACCAGTGATATCTGGAAGGATGCGAGCGACATTGTTAAAAAAAGGTCAGTCGTAACTCATACAGTTGGGCCCTTCTGAGTTGTTTCACCAATCCATGTGAAGTAATCTTTATTTTCCAAATCAAAGAACATGTACATGAATTTACAACGATAAGTCCATTATTGTACGCCAGCTAATCATAAATGGGTATTTGAAATACGACTCACATTCAGCTGTATATTTTCAAAACTCTATGAACAACAATAAAAGACAGATGAAGTCTGGCAGGAATGTCAAAAGTTGAAAACTAATGTTCAACAGTGCCTCAACTGTAACCATGCGTGCGCCTGTGCACGGACCAGACATAATCATGTTCTGTACTAGTGCCAGTCATGCAACACTGCAGCAAGACTGGTTCTGTGCAGAATTAAAGTCGTAATCCCACCCCTCCTGTTTAATACTTGCTTCTTGGTATTTTACTTTTTATTGTACACTTATTATTTTGGGTGGTTGTAAGCTTTGAACGTTTACGTTTTATGATGGATTGAATTTGATGAATAAACATTTGGTGCTGGTAGGTCTGTTTGGTTGTTAATCGCGTGCTTGTGTTCGAAATGTTGTGTCCAATGCAGCGCTATGAGACCACAGTCTGGTGGGGAACAGGGCTAGAGAACATTTTTAGGATCACTTTTACAAGGCTGCTAACAGAATAATACTGAGTGTCTCTTGCATGACACCCAAAAAACAAAACAAAAAAGCATACCAACTAACATGTATAGCAGACTGGCACAAATCATCAGATGACCTTTTTGGGGGCGTTGGTTCAGGTAATAAAAGAATTATTTATTTAAGTAAGTGAATTAAATGTATTTAACGCATTGCCATAGAAACTGATTTTACAAACACAATGCAGACACACACAGAGACAACCAGGCAAACAAATATTAGGTTTATTCCATGACATTTTTGTTTTGCCCACCATCTCACTAAACAGATACATGTAAAAATAGGTACACATTAAAAAAATAATACTAAGTCGTGTGAATCATGATAGTTCAATGATAATAAATGTGAATATTTGCCCAGATTTGCTCAAGAGGTGTGCAACCTGACCATGGAGAGTGCAGCCATGGAGAACTGATGGCAGAACAGCTGAAACCTTCGCTGAAGTATACCAATCCTGCCCTACATGTTCCTTATGCTGCCTTGCTGAACACATTGATTTTTGGGTAAACACACACAAAAATTGAGAGTCCATGAGTGATAATCTGCAGTCTGAAATGATTCGCTTTGCTTTTTTATCAGACGCGTATCATTGTGATGGTTTAATATATATAATATATATAAGATATATTTCAGCGAACAAAACATAAACTGAAACAGTAAGTTCAGACTTGATCCAAACACACATTTTCCTCAACAATAGTCCAATGCAAATATGTTGTGGATGTGTCCTTAAATCATTTATAGAATCAAAGAGACACAGGAATTGCTTGCTCGAATGGTTGAAACTGTAAATTTAGACAAATAAAGAGTCTGATCAAAAATACTGTGTGGAAATGTTTAGGTAATTCTGTTATGGTCATATATGTAACACTAATCAGTTGATCAATTTGCAGACGATTTGTCTTCAGTCAATGGTAAGTAGCAAAGGGCTTTATGTTGCCTGAATGGCGGGGTAAAAATAGTCATACAGGTAAAAACCCACTCGTGCTAAAAACATGAGAGAACGTGGGAGTCTAAGCCCAAGAACGAAGAAGAAGAAGAAGAAAAAGAGTGTCTGGGGGTTGATTATAAGTTGGGGTTGATTCTTGCAGCAGGTTCTTTAGCTGCAATATCCCCCATATAATCAAGAGGGTATAAATAAGATATTCTATGGATATGGAAATGGATATGTAAAACCTATGGAAACCATTGGTACAAAACGAACACAGTTAAAAATTATATGAGACTGTATAATTATGTCTACTGGCAGGAACAGCAGCTTGTCCCTGTGAATTTTAATTTTTCTCTACTGAGACTGTTCCCAAGATATATTCTTGCCTTATTGGCTTTGAGAGCTAGCAGGTTGTAGATAGCACCCTCAAATTAATTCTCCGAGTGATTGTTTGAAGTTGCGCCCCCGGCCCCTTGAAAGTGGAACAAATCAAAAAGCTGTATTTATACACAGCTTGGTGGCCCTGAGATTAGACAAATTAGGAAATCACATTCTCAAATTTTGATTGCCCACATTTTTTGTGAGTAAGAGGAAAGGGTAAAGGGTCAACCACTAAATCAATAACAATGTCTGTATAACCCTCAGTACTATAAAGGTAAAAGGTCAACCACCAAATATATGTCTTTAGCCCTCAGAACAAATGAAGCCCAGGCATAGTATTGATCTATGACTTCGAAACACAAACCATCTGCAGTGTGATCAAATAACCATTTCATCTTCTTCTTCTTCGTTCATGGACAGAAACTCCCATGTTCACTCATGCTTTTGCACAAGTGGGTTTTTACATGTACGACCGTTTTGACCCCACCATTCAGGCAGCCATTTGCCGCTTTTGGGGGAGGCATGCTGGTTATTTTCATGTTTCTATAACCCACCAAACTCTAATATGGATTACAGGATTTTTTCCATGCGCACTTGTTCTTGTGCTTGTTGTTTTGGATGGACACACACAGGGGAATAAGGCACAAGCAGGTCTGCACATAAGTTGACCTGGGAGATAAAAACAAAAATCTCCAGCCTCCACCCACCAGGAGCGGGAGCTTGGATTCGTAACTGTGACCTTCCGTATAGGACTATATAGGAGGCCGATGGCTTATCCACTAGGCCACTGCGCTCGTCAATTAACCATTTAATATAAATCATTTAAATCAATGTAAATACAACACTGAGACTTTGACAGACACCTACTTCTGACCAAATGTACACAGTTTTGACCAATCCAATAATGGATCAAGCATGCTCTTCCTGTGCGTAACTTGGTTCAAAAAGAACATGTATCCACAAACATTTATGTTTCACTATTTCTGAGAATGTTTGTGTTTGAATGGAGTGTCCAATTACTGTTGGAATGTTTCTAAGGTTCATATTTGTATTCTCTCCCTGCATTCTGCTGCCCTATTCGCTTTGGACAAGTTATCCCCTGTGTATCATTGCTCCTTCAGTTTATTATCTCCTAATTTGTACCTTCAAACTTCACAAGATCAATAAAGCTGTACTCTCTCTGTAAGACTATCCTGTGACAGATTCTTTTATATAAAAAAACAAGTCGCGTAAGGCGAAAATACAACACTTAGTCAAGTAGCTGTCGAACTCACAGAATGAAACTGAACGCAATGCAATGTTTCAGCAAGACCGTAGCATCGTCAGTCCACCGCTCATGGCGAAGGCAGTGAAATTGACAAGAAGAGCGGGGTAGTAGTTGCGCTGAGAAGGATAGCACGCTTTTCTGTACCTCTCTTCGTTTTAACTTTCTGAGCGTGTTTTGAATCCAAACATATCATATCTATATGTTTTTGGAATCAGGAACCGACAAGGAATAAGATGAAAGTGTTTTTAAATTGATTTCGAAAAAAAATTTTTGATAATAATTTTTATATATTTAATTTTCAGAGCTTGTTTTTAATCCAAATATAACATATGTATATGTTTTTGGAATCAGCAAATGATGGAGAATAAGATGAACGTAAATTTGGATAGTTTTATAAAAAATTATTTTTTTTTTTTTTTTACAATTTTCAGATTTTTAATGACCAAAGTCATTTATTAAATTTTAAGCCACCAAGCTGAAATGCAATACCGAAGTCCGGGCTTCGTCGAAGATTACTTTACCAAAATTTCAACCAATTTGGTTAAAAAATGAGGGCGTGACAGTGCCGCCTCAACTTTCACGAAAAGCCGGATATGACGTCATCAAAGACATTTATCAAAAAAATGAAAAAAACGTATGGGGATATCATACCCAGGAACTCTCATGTCAAATTTCATAAAGATCGGTCCAGTAGTTTGGTCTGAATCGCTCTACACGCACGCACACACACATACACCACGACCCTCGTCTCGATTCACCCCTCAATGTTAAAACATTTAGTCATAACTTGACTAAATGTAAAAAGGACCACTATCACTACAAGGCATTTTCAGTGTCTTAACCAGCCACGCCTAAGTGAGCAAATTCTTTCCAATAAGGGGAGACAACACCCACACGCATCTTTTTGATCACTGCAATACATTATCTAATAGATTTACATATACACTCTTCAAAAAAAGTTAAGGATCACTTTTTGACAAGCACACCACACAAAACAGACAAGACCGAATTCTTTCTTTTTTTAAAAATTATATAATTGAACAATCAAGGAGTAATGACAAACAAAGCAAAGATCGAACGCGGCCGCCACAATTTAGCTAGAGTGGTACAACAATGTGAATCAGTGTGCCCTCCGTTGTGTGTCAGGCATTCAACACATCGTTGGCGCATGGAGTGGATCAGGTTGCATATGAATGCTCTGGGAACTCCATTCCACTCCTGCTGGAGCCATTGCAGCAGTTGACCCAGATTGGCAGGAGGAGGGTGATGTTGCTGTACCCGACGACAAAGTTCGTTCCACATGTGCTCTATGGGGTTCAGGTCCGGGCTGTTGGCTGGCCACAGCATCCTGTTGACCCTGGCCTGCTAGATGAAGGTGTTTACTGCTGCAGAGCGATGGGGAGGTGCGTTGTCATCCTGAAGAATCGCAAGAGGGCCGATCGCTTGGAGGACTGGAACGACTAGGGGTTGCAGGATCTCATTCTGGTAGCGGACACCGGTCAAGTTGCCCACTACATGGTACAGAGGTGTCCTTAGACGTGTGCTGATCCCTCCCCAGACCATCACAGAGCCTCCGCCAAAACGCTGTCGTTCCAGAACAGCGCCTTCTGAAAAGCGCTCTCCGCGACGCCTCCACACTCGGATGCGACCATCAGCAGGTTCCAAGCAAAAGCGGGACTCATCTGTACACAACACCTGAGCCCACTGCTGACGTTGCCACCTCACATGTTGAGTGCACAAGGCTCAGCGAGCTGGTCTATGATTAGCAGTCAGGGTTGTTCCTCGGACTGGACTCCTTGCACCCAAGCCAAAGTTGTGTAAGCGGTTTCGGATCGTCTGACCACTAACAACAGTTTTTTTTTCTTGTTTTTTTTTCCGTTTATGGGCTGAAACTCCCACGGCTTTTACGTGCATGACCGTTTTTACCCCGCCATTTAGGCAGCCATACGCCGCTTTCAGAGGAAGCATGCTTGGTATTTTTGTGTTTCTATAACCCACCGAACTCTGACATGGATTACAGGATCTTTTTCGTGCGCACTTGGTCTTGTGCTTGCGTGTACACACGGGGGTGTTCGGACACCGAGGAGAGTCTGCATACAAAGTTGACTCTGAGAAATGAATCTCTCGCCGAACGTGGGGACGAACACATGCTGACAGCGGCCAACTGGATACAAATCCAGCGCGCTACCGACAGAGCTACATCCCCGCCCCACTAACAACAGTGTTGGTGGTAGCTTGTAGGCGTTGCCTAATGTTGTTTGCCGTAGCCATTCTTTGTTGCATGGCCTGCCTCTGAATGAAGCGATCCTCTCTTTGTGTGGTGTCTCGATCTGGGCCGACCAGAACGTTGTCGCTCCTGCACTCTTCCAGTTGCGTGGAATCTCTGTTTTAGTCTGATGATGACAGAGGGAGCCACTGCAAGCCTCTGAGCCACTTGCCTGGCAGCAACACCGTCTTGTAGCCATCCTATTGCCCTTCCTCTATCCAAATCGCTCAGTTTTCTTCGTGGGGGCATGTTGCTACTGTGCATAATTGTGTCAGCGTGTCAACCTTTAAACACAAGCTGGTGAGCGATGTTCATAGCCAGGACCCTGTTGTAGCACGTGCATCACAACCTTTTGCCCTGGCATGCGTTCCTCAAATTTCATGGAGCTATACAAAACACCCCTTTTCTTCCAAAATGCAGCTTTTGAGAAGTCCCACAAAGGGAAATAACTCTGCCTGCCAAACAAAATTGTAAGTCAAGACTCATTGTTCATTTGTTAATTCAAACACATTAATCTTTTAATTATTATGTCGATGTTTAATTTTTTGACAATGTTTTATAATTAGATCAGTTTTTTCAACCGATCCTTAACTTTTTTTGAAGAGTGTACATGCATTGAGGAAAGTGACAGATTATTCTCTTATTAAAATTCCGTTGTAACTTGTATGCACTACAAAAATGACCTTTGTAATTCCTAGCTGTTATTTCACAAACACATTTCATGGTATTCTGCACAGTGCTTGTGTATCCGCCCTCATGATTATAATGCTTAGGATTGGTGTCATATGATTGCTCTAATTCCAAAAAGTAAATGAGAAGATATTTAACTAAATTTGTCCACAACTCTTCGCAGTAACACGTAAATGAGAAGATATTTAACTAAATTTGTCCACAACTCTTCGCAGTAACACGTAAATGAGAAGATATTTAACTAAATTTGTCCACAACTCTTCGCAGTAACACGAACGAAGAGACAGCTGCAGAAGAAATTGTTACATTTACTTGTGAGCAGCGCAGCACATGGACAGAGGAATAAAGGGTTGCTCCAGGAAACCATGATAAATATAAATCCAACAACTTTTTGATTATTTTACAACTGGTTCAATGATGAAGTGGTTAGATCCTGTTGCGACATTCTCAGTTACTTAACCTCCTCCCCCCCCCCCCCCCCCCCCATAGTCATAGAGAGATCTCAGCTTAAATCCAAAATTCCAACAAGTAATAATTGTAATAATTATATCCAGCGGGGAAGTGAGTTTACCCAACCGAAGGGTTGGGAATATATCTGGTTGTGTACATTCTCAACTACGCTATAGGCGAGCAGCCATACATCCACAAAATAAAGTGTCTTTCCCTTTCAGCAGCTCATGTACGTGTGCAATGTGCTGGTGTACTCTCACTCCTCTTCTTCTTTCAGGGCACATCTTTTCTGGGTGTTTGAAACTGAGAGGAGGCTGTCATCCAATACCAGCGCCTTGGATTCCTGAAGAACAAAAAGATCACAAAAATCACAAATTTGTTTCAGTAAAATCAGTGAAATCTTATTTTGCAACCAAGGGCAAAGAGTGCTGTCTGCCATTGTCAAAGGAAGACATTACACAAATCGAACATGGTTTTCAGATATAGCACTTGATAACCTACACATTGATACAGTATTTAAATTTCCTGTGAATTTTTTTAATGATCATATGAAACTTGTTTGTAATCATAGGCAATTGTTTCAATACTTTTTTTGATAAATTTAAAGGTTTAAAAGTTAATTCTTATCAGGCGTTTTCGTCTTTACTTATTGTTTTTGTATCTGGCTGAAGTTGGCTTATGCAATGTTTTGTTCAGTTCTAACACTTCTCTGGATGGGATGTATGCTATTTTTTGTTCTGCCCCGGAGATCTTTAACTGCTTTCTCATTTGTTCAGTTATGGTAATCATCTGCACTTCTTTCCACAGTGACATTATTTTTGTTTTATTTGGATGGAGAGAAAAAAATGTACTGACAAAATTGTCGTCTTTTTTATTTTATCTCTTTTTACATTCGATGCTATGTTAAAAGTGCATTTGATTTCTTTCTGTCTGTGCTTTTTGTCTTGAAATTGCTAATAACTTCTGCATCTTTTGACCAAATTACTTCATACTAACCTTCACCCTGCTTCGTGGGTCGTGGACGACCCAGAGCCTCACAAAATCGTATTTATATCTCTGAAACTATTTGGAGTTTTTAAAGGCTGACATAGTCCTATTTGATTAGTTTAATTACATCCAGGGCTTTTCCCATTGTTGCGGGGTTGTATAAATTAAGCTTCCTGCAAAGTTTTAGGTTTGAAGTCCTCACCAATTACGAGAAATAACTATTTATTGCATTGTTTAGCAACAGTTCTCCAAGACTTGGGCTACTTTTAGACCGTTGACCTCACTTCGTGACGTTTCGTAAACCAAAGATGGCATTTGAGACTGTTCTGTTTACATTTGACACTATCAACACCACTTTGCAATACTGAAATAATTTTTTCTGTGTTTGAAAGCTACAGCCAATCGTTATTATATCCCCTTAGATACAGTTTTATAACATTATTGGCACATGTAAACAATATGAATTAATTAATGAACGCTACGAGTATGGCAGCCTTTAATTGAGATTTCATGTAATCTCCAATCACCATGCGACCTTCCCATTGCCCAACTTTTGAAAGACTATCTTTCTAATCTAAACAAACAAATAAACGATGACGCAATTTGAACTACACAGTCCGGATGATGTTGGTCGTGGACGACCCATATGGTAAGGAATTTTAATAATAATAATACGAGAATTTATAACGCGCACATATCTCACCACAAGGCGACTCAAGGCGCACTCATACACATTCTTTCGCATTAACAACTCATGCACACTCATATAATAATAATAATAATACGAATATTTGTAACGCGCACATGTCTCACCAACAGGCGACCGAAGGCGCACATACACTCATTCACACACACGGAGACTTAAAGTCATTAACACACACACACCATCAACCATTAAATATGTACAGTTATTCAGGGTGGGATGGGGGTGGGCAGTGTAGAATGCATGGATTATTTGGAAAAAAGGAATGTCTTGAGTGCAGATTTGAATGATTCGAGGGACTGTTGTTGACGGAGGGGGAGAGGTAGTGTGTTCCATTGGCTAGGTGCTTGGAAAGAAAATGAGCATTGACCTGCTGTTTTGAGTTTGGTGTGGGGGATGTTGAGCTTAAGGGAGTCGGCAGATGATCTGAGTGCTCGTGAAGGGACATATAGAGAGAGAGAGTCGGAGAGATAGGCAGGGGCGAGACCATGGAGGCATTTGTAGGTGAGAGTGTTGATTTTGTATGTGATACGGGCAGGAACGGGCAACCAGTGGAGCTGATTTAGGAGGGGGGTGATATGGTCTCTCTTTTTCTTTCGTAAGACAAGACGGGCAGAGCTATTTTGAATGCGTTGGAGACGAGAGATAGAAGAAGAGGTAAGACCAGTCAAGAGAGAGTTACAATAGTCAAGACGTGAGAGAATGGTGGAAGTGACCAGTTTGGCGGTAGCATCTGTGGTGAGGTACTTGCGGATAGTGGTGATGCGGCAGAGTTGGAAGTAGCAGGTGCGAGAGACAGAAGAGATGTGTTGTTTCATGGAAAGGGTGTTGTCTAGAGTGACTCCGATATTTTTGACAGCAAAAGACAGCGGGACAGAAGAGTCAGAGAGTTGAAGAGAGTACGTGGCTTTGGAGAGTTTGGATGTAGTGCCTATTAGAATGGCTTCAGTTTTGTTGCTATTGAGCTGAAGTTTGTTTTCTGTCATCCAATTCTGCACGTCAGTGATATAGTGTCAGAGATAGAGGAAAGAAGATATTCAGACTGGTCAGGGGAAGAGCTGTTGTAAAGTTGAGAGTCGTCGGCAAAAGAGTGGTGGAGAACGTTGTGTCGGTCAAAGATGTGGTCAAGAGGTTGAGTGTAGAGAGTAAATAGTACAGGCCCAAGGACTGAGCCCCGAGGGACTCCGCACTCAAGCCTGATGGGGTCAGATTTCAGTTTGTCAATCGAAACAGTCTGGTAGCGGTCGGTGAGATAAGAAGAGAACCAAGAAGGAGCTGTGCTATGGATACCAAAGGTGTGCTGAAGGCGTTGAAGGAGGATGTTGTGGTCGACTGTGTCAAAGGCCGCTGATAGATCAAGTAGGGCGACGGCAGAGATTTCAGCTTGGTCAGTGGCAAGGAGAAGATCATTAGTGATTTTGCAGGCATGGGAATTGTCCGCCGAATGGCGGATTTCCGCCGAATTTTTTTTTTGTTCCGCCGAAAATGCAAAAGTGTCCGCCGAAAAAATAAAGGGGGGAGGCACACAAAAAAAGCACCGGTTACTTTGGCCTTTGCGCAAAAGCCCGCGAAAACTTTCCGTACTTTGTTCACGCACTGCTACCGCCCGCCTCAGTTATTGAACTATTATGTTTGAAAGTAAACCAGATTGCACAGATTGTGTTACAAGTTACATTTTCCTGTTTGTCTCAACAGATACATTTTTTTACAAATTTAAACCATATATAATACATGTAAGCAAAATTTGGTACATTTTTGTACTAAAAACTCTGATTCTAAAAACAGAATTTAATGGCAAACTTGGAGCTCAGATGACACCAGATTGCACCATCTGGGTTCTTTGGAGAAAAAAAATTTCCGGGGGGGCATGCCCCCGGACCCCCCTAGTAAGGCTAGGCGCTTCGCGCCGTCGACTTGACGCTTCGCGTCTTCAGTTATAAATTTTCCGCCTTTTTTACAATTTTCAATTCCCATGCCTGATTTTGAGAAGGGCAGTTTCGGTGGAGTGGTGAGGACGATAGGCAGATTGAAGCGGAGAGAGAAGATTGTTGCAAAGAAGGTGAGAGGTCGAGTTGTTTCAGGAGTTTGGAGATGAAGGAAAGGTTTGAGACAGGGCGGTAGTTGCTGAGAGTGTTTGGGTCAAGCGATGGTTTCTTCAGTAGAGTAGAGGTTTGACAATAGCAGTCTTAAAGGAGTTGGGGACAGTGCCTGTTTGCAGAGAAGTGTTGATGATTTTGAGAATAGAAGGGAGGGGGTCAGGAAGACAGTCAGAGTAGAGTTGTGTGGAAAGAGGGTCAAGGTCACAGGTTTTCAAGGTCATTTTTTTGAGGACTTTCTCCAGGTCAGTGAGAGTGGGGGCTGAAAGTGTGTGAAGGGAGTGCCTGTAAATGCAGGAGGAGTTTCAGAGTTTTACGTTGTTTATCCCTATTCAGATGGCGTGGGTCGTGTATGACACATACTTTTTACGTTGAATCCTTAGGAAATTATGGGTCGTACACGACCCACATAATCCGGACTGTGTAGTCCAAAGCATGATCTGGTGAAGGTTAACGTACATTAACTTCAGCTATGCAGTCCGCTGATTGACACTTTTATAGGTATACAACCCACACACCCCCTTTCCCAGATCATTGGTGACCTAAAAACAGCAGTTATAGCTAGGTTCAGGACAAACCCTAGACATGAAAGTGCTTTTCATTCACAATTTAGGATGGATAATTTAAATCGGAACACATTTGTTTTACCTTCGGACAGGAAACTTTGTGGAGTGGTCATGAACAAATTTAAATTCATGCACAACTACCAAAAATGCAACCCTAAAATTAAAGAATGCTAATAACTCTACATCTGTTGACCGAATTACTTTATATTTGGAAGACATAAATATCAGCCTATGCATGACCCTTCCACAAAGTGACAATTATATAGATCAAATGGTCTGACGTTTGTGCAATTTCAAAAAAGGTTACCGAATTCGGCGATCGACTCAACAGAACAAGGTTTGACATTGAGCGGCAGCAATACTTACCTAATCTGAACCCTCCAGACCTTAACCTTTCGGATTATCTGAATTTCCGAGTATACACAAACACCCCTTAGATCATCAGTGACCTGAAGAAAGCAGTTACAACTAGACTCAAGGCATTCCCCAAGCAAGAAAACTGTCGTCTGATTGACAATTTCGGAGGTGTAATTTGGAACACATTTTGGAGAAAAGGTACATGTCGTACCATTTTACCTACAGACTCAAAGATGTGTAGAATGGTCATAGACGAACTAAAGTGCATGCACAACAACTATAAAAAATATTTGCCAAACTAAAATGACTGGAAAATGTAACCCCTTTGTTGTGAAGTGACACTTCATCCATGGGAAATGCCCTGATCCTGCCTGTAATTGCTGCAACTAAGTCACTGATTGTCTAATGTTGATTAAGGTATACTATGTTATACGAATTACCCCAAAGGTAACAATTTGGAGGGCAAAAATTGGGCAAGTTCGGCTACCGCTCAATGCCAAACCTCGTACAAATGAGTCAATCCCCGAATTTGGCAACTTGTTTTTTAAATTGCACAAGAGTCAAACCATTTGATTTATAGAATTTTCACTTTGTGGAACTGTCATGCATACGCTGAAATGTATGTCCCTCAAATATGAAGTGATTCGGTCAACAGATGTAGAAGTTATTAACATTTTTGAGGGTTGCATTTTTTGGGGGTCACCCTGTATAAAGATTTTTGCTGAACTTTAATGACCCCCTTCATTGTAAGGTTACACTTGCGCAATGGCGCGCAAAATTCATCAATGACATGAACTCATTCCTCTAAGGCAAATGCCCTGATCCTGCTTAATTGTAACGGCTGCATTCAAGTCATTGATTGTCTAGAGTTGGTTAGAGGTTACTAGGTACCGTACTTTCCGGGTGACAAGGCGCTTCGTTATCTAAGACGCACCCCCTTCTTTTTAAACGGATTAGACGCTTCGTTATACAAGACGCAGGGGTCGAACTCGAGGAAAAAAGTCGCGCCTTATGACCCGGAAAGTACGGTACTAACAATCTGGAGGGCTTAAAACCGGTTAGTATAGCTCAGGCTCAGTTTTCAACCTGGTAATGTTGAGCCAATCCCCAAAATAAGATTTGTTTTCCGAAATCTCACAAAAGTCAGATTCTTTTAGGCTACCATTCTTTTACCTACAAACTGGCAACTTTGTTGAGAGGTCATACATAAGCTGAAGTGAATATACACCAAATATGAACTAATATGTGATCGACAGATGTGGAATTTATTACAATGAGAATTGTTTTTATGGGTTACATTTTTGGGGTTACCCTGTACAAACTTCAGTTTTCTTTTTGAATGTTACGTGAGAGAAAATGTTCTTTCATCAAGTACAGATGAAATTCAGAAAGTAAAAATACTTAACAAATTGCTTTAAATCCAAGAGAAGGTGTGTGAAGGATTGGGGGGTTTGAATCAATAATATTAAAATTAATAAAAAGCACTGACTCGACCACGTACCATATATATTCTTACTGGTTGATGAGCCTTGAATGTGTGCAGACATGTGAAAGGTTTGTGAAGAGCAACAACTCAACTGAACCCCTGGCGCATAGGCTCTTCCTTCCTTTTGTTCAGTGAGACTCTTCCATTTGTGTGGATCAGCAGCATTACCGGCATGCCAGGCAGCTACAAAAGATGGAGAAAAATAAAACATTAACAAGAAACAATGGAGAAAAATAAAACATTAACAAGAAACAATCAGCAGTATTATTTTCAAGGTAACATAAATGTTCTCTGAGCCTGTGCCAAAAATAATTTCTCTTTGTAAAAGCAGCAAGTTACTAATAGCACCATACCTTCATAAAGTAAACCCTTCAGAGTGATAGTACAAATAATTTCATCAGTTTTTATCAATTGGAAAGTCTTGAAAATGTTATAAGAATGCCCAAAAATGGCAAAATCAGACACTTTCACAGAGTATGAGAGTTACTTGCCTTGGGAGTTTGCTTGCACTTGCAAGAGATCTAAAGCGAGTTTCTCTGCACTGATCGTTAGATTTGAATTTAGAAAACAACCAAACTCATCGATTTTATATGGAGATTAATGTGTTCAAGCCTGTAGTTGCTAGTTTAAATGCAGTATGTTTGTATTGTTTCGTCTAGAGATGTACATTTCGTACATTAGAGCGTTCGGAACCTTTCAATCGCTAGCTCATCAACCTGTGAGCTATCGAGGATTCAGGCCCATTGTTGGGTAAGTAATTTTGGTTGTTGGTTAAGTTACCAAAAATGATTCCCCCCTCTGCTTCTTTCTCTCTGTAAATGAGTAGGGCTAGTTATTTTTCGGTAACTTACCCAACAACCAACCCAACAACCAAAATCACTTACTCAACAACGCCCCCCCAAGACATTTATTTATTTATTTATTTATTTATTTACGAGGATTTATATCGCGCACGTATCTCAAGGCGACTCAAGGCGCATGTTACCTATTGACATTTTCAAGACCCTGTTTTCTAAGATATTCTGGTCATAAACTTATGTAAGTTTACCCCCATTGTAAGACCTGATTTTTTCAGGGTTTTGAAAATCTTAAAAGGAGGATTTCACTACCTATGACCGCCACCCCCAATCCCCAATGTTCAACGTTAAGCTTTTTGTCCACAGCCGGCCGGCCATTCGTCCGGCCAGACATACCGACTGACAGTGAATCCTAATACTAGTGGATTACTCCTTTTAACTTAAGACATGTTTTCTTTTACTCACCTGAGCAATAAGATAATCAATGTGCCCTGAAGGACCTCTATCGCATTGGTACTGTTAGCTCTCTCACCTATGACGTAAGATAAGACAAAGTATGAAACAGCAATATTTTGTCTGATTTATTTTACGTATGGCGAAGGCGAGTCGAATGAGCATTTGCTTTTCTTGTTGAAAAATTCTAAGGACACAGATTTTCCTCTCAAATCAATGCAATAGAGAAAACTAGAAAGACAAAGTGTGTTGAGATCTTCACTTTTATTTTTTAACAAGAAGAGCAAACGCTCGATCGAGTCACTTTCGCAGTTCTGAATATTATATGAGGCATCAGATGGACAGGAAGAAATTGCTATTCACAACACAATGAGTCACGTTCACATAAAATTTGAGCCCGGTCACTTTTATAGTTTCCGAGAAAAGCCCAACGTTAAGTTGTGTGTTGCCGAACAGAAAAGGCTAGTTATCTCCCTTGTTTTTCTGATAACGTTCGTAAAAGGCTACAGATGTAAATACTTTGATGTAAAGAATAATCCTACAAAGTTTCAATCACATCCGATGAACTTTGTCAAACATATAAAATGTCTAATTTTTCCTTTGACGCTGACCTGTGACCTTGAAAAAGGTCAAAGGTCAACGAAACCATCGTTAAAGTGTAGAGGTCATTGGAGGTCACGACTAAACAAAATATGAGCCCGATCGCTTTGATAGTTTCCGAGAAAAGTCCAACGTTAAGGTGGTGTCTACGGACGGCCGGCCGGCCGGACAGACTAACACTGACCGATTACATAGAGTCACTTTTTCTCAAGTGACTCAAAAAGGATACATATATCACTATGCAATTCTAACGTTTTCAAAAATTGATATCACTGAGGGTGCCCAGGTTATGCTATCTGCATGTAGTAATTCTTTCTTTCTTTCTTTGGTGTTTAACGTCGTTTTCAACCGTTCAAGGTTATATCGCGACGGGGAAAGGGGGGAGATGGGATAGAGCCACTTGTTAATTGTTTCTTGTTCACAAAAGCACTAATCAAAAAAATTGCTCCAGGGGCTTGCAACGTAGTACAATATATGACCTTACTGGGAGAATGCAAGTTTCCAGTACAAAGGACTTAACATTTCTTACATACTGCATGTAGTAATGACCTAACACCACAGGTGTAGCAGTTCTCTAGTCTGGTTGGCCCAGTTATATTTTGTTTGTTTGTTTGCTTAACGCCCAGCCGACCACGAAGGACCATATCAGGGCGGTGCTGCTTTGACATATAACGTGCGCCACACACAAGACAGAAGTCGCAGCACAGGCTTCATGTCTCACCCAGTCACATTATTCTGACACCAAACCAACCAGTCCTAGCACTAACCCCATAATGCCAGACGCCAGGCGGAGCAGCCACTAGATTGCCAATTTTAAAGTCTTAGGTATGATCCGGCCGGGGTTCGAACCCACGACCTCCCGATCACGGGGCGGACGCCTTACCACTAGGCCAACCGTGCCGGTCTCCCAGTTATATGACAGTAAGCGTACATGGTAGAGTGATGCCCTGTCAATGTCATGTAGTCTCAAACTTGAACAGAAATCCCAAACATCATTATCATCATTCCCATAACAGTTATAGTCAACAATAATGTCAGCTCTGAATAAGAGTTAAGACAATGAAAAATAAAACGAAAAAAAACAAATGACCTGTATCCATGAACTTATGAAGAGCAGCTAAGATTCTCCCTAGCTGTAAGCTGTAAGTGTTCAAACAAAAGGATGGATTCGTTGTATGTAAAAGCTCGGTGGTCTGAGATCAGATTCTGGCCGTGCACAGGATGCGGATGGTAACACAAATAATTTGTGTAGAGTAAAAACAATCACAACTGGCCATACATTTAAGGCTGGAGTACACTTTGGAAAGTACGTTGGAGTAGCCTCCCTTCCCGGATTTAGAACGTGTTTCGTGTCGTAACAGATTATCCACTTATTAGCCATATCCGTATGCAAAATAATGAAACAAACATTAGGAAATGGCAGACGTTTACAAATATCGACATTCTCTATCGATATATCAGTGCAATAAAAACAAGTCGCGTAAGGCGAAAATACAACATTTAGTCAAGTAGCTGTCGAACTCACAGAATGAAACTGAACGCAATGCAACGCAGCAAGACCGTATACTCGTAGCATCGTCAGTCCACCGCGCACGGCAAAGGCAGTGAAATTGACAGGAAGAGCGGGGTAGTAGTTGCGCTGAGAAGGATAGCACGCTTTTCTGTACCTCTCTTTGTTTTAACTTTCTGAGCGTGTTTTTAATCCAAACATATCATATCTATATGTTTTTGGAATCAGGAACCGACAAGGAATAAGATGAAAGTGTTTTTGAATTGATTTCAAAAATTTAATTTTGATAATAATTTTTATATATTTAATTTTCAGAGCTTGTTTTTAATCCGAATATAACATATTTATATGTTTTTGGAATCAGCAAATGATGGAGAATAAGATGAACGTAAATTTGGATCGTTTTAGAAAAAAATAATTTTTTTTACAATTTTCAGATTTTTAATGACCAAAGTCATTAATTAATTTTTAAGCCACCAAGCTGAAATGCAATACCGAAGTCCGGACTTCGTCGAAGACTACTTGACCAAAATTTCAACCAATTTGGTTGAAAAATGAGAGTGTGACAGTGCCGCCTCAACTTTCACGAAAAGCCGGATATGACGTCATCAAAGACATTTATCCAAAAAATGAAAAAAACGTATGGGGATATCATACCCAGGAACTCTCATGTCAAATTTCATAAAGATCGGTCCAGTAGTTTGGTCTGAATCGCTCTACACGCACGCACGCACGCACACACGCACGCACACACACACATACACCACGACCCTCGTTTCGATTCCCCCTCGATGTTAAAACATTTAGTCAAAACTTGACTAAATGTAAAAACAATCATTAGAACTTGCATTTACGACATGTCGTGCGTGAGAACGTGTCAGTAAACAAGCACTTGTTGCCTGGCTGACGAACCCTACGAGTCAATCTAAAACAGCCAAGTAATGGAAAGCAGTCTGCCGATAAACATAACAAACTACAGATGAAAAAGTGTGTTCATCCCTGCTCTGGATAAAAGACATCGGACTGATGACAACGTGGCAGCGTTCATGCGAAAATATTTTTCAGATTATCCATTCTACATTTTATTGCACGTACTTGGGGCAGATCTGAATTTCACACTAGAAGATGACAAATCGGTCTTGTGAGTTGAGAACTACATGTTCTTTGCCGACAGAAATCACGATGGGACAAGATGCAGATTGTGTTGAGGAGATGTTTGCAGATCATTGCATCTACATTTTATTGCTCAGATCAATGCACGTAGTTGGGGTAGATCTGAATTTCGCAATGGAAGACACAAATCCGTCTTGTGAGATAAGAACCACATGTTCTTGGGCGGCAGAAATCACTATGGGACAAAATGAGGATTGTGTTGAGGGGGTTAATACTGACTGACTTTAGATGAAGAGTTCCTAGACCTGGTTTTTGTAAAGAGGCATCATGATGATATCCTGGTTTTTACATTTAGTCAAGTTTTGACTAAATGTTTTAACATAGAGGGGGAATCGAAACGAGGGTCGTGGTGTATGTGTGTGTGTGTGTGTGTTTATGTGTGTGTGTATGTGTGTGTGTGCGTGCGTGCGTGCGTGTAGAGCGATTCAGACCAAACTACTGGACCGATCTTTATGAAATTTTACATGAGAGTTCCTGGGATTGATATCCCCGAACGTTTTTTCTTTTTTTTTGATAAATGTCTTTGATGACGTCATATCCGGCTTTTCGTGAAAGTTGAGGCGGCACTGTCACGCCCTCATTTTTCAACCAAATTGGTTGAAATTTTGGTCAAGTAATCTTCGACGAAGCCCGGACTTCGGTATTGCATTTCAACGTGGTGGCTTAAAAATTAATTAATGACTTTGGTCATTAAAAATCTGAAAATTGTAAAAAAAAAAAAAGTTTTATAAAACGATCCAAATTTACGTTTATCTTATTCTCCATCATTTGCTGATTCCAAAAACATATAAATATGTTATATTCGGATTAAAAACAAGCTCTGAAAATTAAATATATAAAAATTATTATCAAAATTAAATTAATAGAAAAAAATAAAAACACATAATTTATATACATGTAACCCTCCACCACGGAATGAGTCGCATGTCACCTTTGCATGATTTTCATATTTTTACATTTATCTAAAGAGTTTTTTATTTTATGCTCTATCCAGAGGTGAAAACCGTTTTAGAAAAGAGCGAAAACTGTTTGAGTTATAAGCCTGTGACTAAGGTGACCCTCACACTGTTACCAGACACTCCCCGGACTTATATTTAAGCCTAGCGCAGAACCGCGCGAGGTGACATGTGACTCATTTCGTGGTGGAGGGTCACATATAAGCTACTTCTTAAGAGAACTTACCTACATTTTTAGAGCAAAGGATGATGTTGATTCTTCACTGGCTCAGTATATAAACCCCTGTCTGCAGATCATCTGTCAACTTTGAAACAAATAGCACTGCAGACTGACCGGCACTGCAAAATAAATGTCATTTTCAGCTGCCAAACATATCAAAACAATACAAACATCCCTGTGACAACAAACACAAGTTACACCGCTTTACAATTTATTTCAGTGCCTTGTCACTGTAATAGAATTCAAAAGAAAAACACGCTGTGGATGGCACTTAAACATTTTATTGAAAAATTGCATCTATCTATATGACTAAGTGCCAAAAGGTGCGCACGAAAAGCGGACAAAGGGGCTAAAAAATAAAAGTTGACAAACACGACTGATATTGTGATTTTTGTTAAGACAACAGATGCTGGAACCCAATTACGAAAAGAAAAGATAAATTTACCCAAATGATTTTACAAATAACGATAATTTTGTTCGTTATATCATTCAAAACGGCACTGAGTCATAGCATTAAGGTTATCTCGCACGTTTTTAAAGCTAGGGCTTTGAAACTTGGCACACAACCAAAGTATAATGACCTCCAGGTATGGTGCACATCACACTAAACAACATTGAATTTCAAGGTCACAGCGAGGTTAAATTTCCTTTGCAAACTGGAAAATTGTCGTTGTCACGTCTTACATGTTTTAATACTAGATCAGTTAGACTTTACATACTTCACATACTTTCAGCATTTTTATAAAACCTCATTAAAAGTGACCTGCTTGTTAATCTTTGTCAAAGTTCAAGGTCACAGCGGGGTCACATCTGGTCCAAATGTGGAATATTTTCAATTTATTCAGCGCGTTTATAGCACGAGCTTTGAAAATACACACAGTTCTAGTGTATAATGTTCACACACGATTAAAGTCTGGTTGAAAAAGTCAAGGTCACAGCAGGGTCGCGTTGAGGTCAAACATATACATTTTTCAATGAGGTTTTCTCATATGTTTTTGAAGCTAGGGCCTTGAAACTTGGCACACTACGCAAGTTAAATTAAACCTCATCAAATTCCAAGGTCACAGTAAGGTTAAAGATCCTTTAAGGATATTTTCTAAAAAAGGTGACCGCCTGGTTAATGTTTGTCAAATTTCAAGGTCACAGCAGTGCCATCTGGCTTAAACTTTGAAAAATTGTCAATTTCTTCAACTAGTTTTATAGTGTTTGAAGTCATTCACACATGATGAAAGTCTGGTTGATAAAATCAAACGTCAAGGTCGCAGCGGGGTCGCATTGAAGTCAGACACATACAATTGTCATTTTCACGAACGCCTTTTAAGCAACACCTTTGAAACTTCACACATTCCAAAGTTTTGATGTTGTTTGGTTATAATCAAAGTGTGGTCAATTTCCATGATTGAGAGCATTCAGAGGGGTCAAGTTGAGGTCACACAAAAGAGATTAAATTGTCGACACAACAGATGAGACTGGCTACCACTGTTTATTTTAATACACTTTTATGCAAATTTTAAATTGTGTTCAACCATATACACCAAACTCACCCAAACTCCTGAAACATCCAAGAAAAGGAAAAATGTGTCCAAGCAAGGAAAAACGCCATTTCTTCAAAGGCTGGAATAACTACAGAGGCAGCCGCGTCATTACACACAATGCAATTACGTCATACATCATACATTTCTATGAGTCATGTTGAATGGAATGGTGGCATGTGCCTCTATTCTAGCTAACAACAAAGCTGAAAAAATGAATATTATCTGTTTGTTTTGTTTGTTTTACCCGTACGAGACCTTTCTGTGACCTTGACATGTGACAAGGATCTACCTTAACTTCTTTAAGTCGGAGTTGAGAGTTGTGTGATGTTTGAAGGCTCTCCCTTTAAAAAAAACTGAGATAATGATGCATTTTCGTGTTTTTGATTTGCCCATGTGACCTTGAGATTCGACAAAGGTCAACAAGACTTTAACCGTGTATGGGGGCTATTAAGCCCAAAAATGTGAACTTTCAAGGTTCTTGCTTTGAAAAACTCTGAGAAAAAGGTTATGTTTTTTTTTTTACCCACACGAGACCCTGCTATGACCTTCACATTTCTCAAGGATCAACCTTGAATTCTCCATGTTGAACAATCATTAAGCAAAAGCGTTGTTTGAAGTTTGAAGGTTCTAGCTTCAAAAATCTCTGAAAAAATATGTTTCATCCGTTTTCTGAACCACATGTGACCCAGCCGTGACCTTGAAATCTGACAAGGGTCAACAAGACTTTTACCATGCATGGGGGCGATTAAACCCCAAATGTGTGTGAAGTTTCAAGGTTTCAACTTAAAAAACGTCTGAGAAAAATATACATTTTCCTTTTTGGACAATGTGTTGCACGCAAGACAACACGACAAACGCTCGTGTTATCATTCTTTTACTTTAAGGTCGACTTGCGTGCCCGCTCTTTCGCTAATCTCAATTAAAATTCATCTTAGAAGTTCGGTTTTATTACGCTTTTAATTAAGAAGATTAAACTAAGACAACAAATAGTTAGTTTTACCCATTAAACTCGATAAGGTAGTGACATTTTATGTTGAACGCAAGAAGGTGTCGCACGCAAGATCTGAAAAAATGTTGACGACATAATTTCAACACTTGATAGCGCAATCGTGGTTCGTGATTTCTTCACAAATTTTGAACACAGAATGTGTCACGTGGTTCCGTAAATGAAGTAGATCTTTGTACATGTAAATTTTGTTTTTAAAAGAAAATAACCGTTAATTACCGAACATTTTGTCGCACGCAAGATATGACGAAATTTTCAAATCGTTTTCAAAAATGCTGTTCAAAAGTTCTGCAGTCTTTGCTGGATTACTTGAAAGACAGCAGTTTGATACACCGTTATCGCTTGACGTGTCGACATCAATTCCAGAGTTTTTGAAAAAGAAATTTAGTAAATATCTGCGATTGAAAAATGTATGCCGTGATGACGAATCATCTTGCGTGCGACACCTTAAAATTCGGTTATCGAAAAAAAAAAATTCTCTCGAGATTTAGATTTGACGTTTGGTCTCGTCTGTAAAGCGATGTTTCAGGCATTCAATCAAACTAAATGCAATTCATTTGTGCTTCTTGTTATTTTTCTGTGGCATATTCAAAACACGAGGTATCACGATGTCCTTTTTCAGATGGCCGGTTTTGGCGTTATTTTTGACTTTAAACAAAGATAACTTCAAAACCGTTCAAGTCAGACACACGAAATTATGTCCACTATCTCTTCGCACATTCATCCACACACACACCAATTTTCAGCAGACACACGTTTTTAGAAACATTTTTATTGTAAAACAAAGTCGTCTTCTGTTCTGTGAGCACCTTTTGGCACTTAGTCATATATATACGACTAGTGTCTGTGTGTGTGTGTGTGTGTGTGTGTGTGTGTGTGTGTGTGTGTGTGTTCGCGATGCACGGCCAAAGTTCTCGATGGATCTGCTTCAAATTTGGTGGGCATATTCAGGTAGACCCCGGACACAACCTGGTCGATGAGAATTTTCAACACGTGCTCTCAGCGCACAGCGCTGAACCGATTTTGATTTTTCTGTTCATCTTCCCAGATCCATTCCCAGTAACTCTTCCTTATCTTCTCCAGTGTTTTGCGCTTATCTCCCTTCCTTCATGTGGCGTCAATCCATATTCCCGTTTCTATTTTTAGAAGGTCACTGTCGACAACGCTCATTCCATATTCCCGTTATACTATTTTTAGAAAGTCACTGTCCCGGCGAAGCCGGGTATTACTCTTCCTTATCTTCTCCAGTATTTTGCGCGTTTATCTCCCTTCCTTCGTGCGGTGCGCCGGCAAAGCCGGCGTACACCCGGCAAAGCCGAGTCCCCGGCGCGGCCGGGTATTCGGCTCGACTTCTTCCCGGCGAAGCCGTACCCGGCGAAGCGGGTATTCATCTAGTATATATATATATGCTAACAAATGGCTCTCATTCAAATAGCCGGTGATAACCCAAAAGCATTAGGTTAAATAGAGAATACTAGTTACTACATGGCTTACTGTGTCGTACCAGATTTACACTCGTTTTTGTAAATATTGAACAGCGAGCGAAAGCGAGATGTTCACTATTTGAAAAAAGCAACGAGTGTAAATCTGGTACGACACAGCAAGCCATGTAGTATTCTGTTGATCCTACATACTGTACTTGCATGTATTTGACTGAAAATGTCTTGCAGTCGAGGCAGCTAAATTGAAGATGCTTGTTTTTGAACCTCGATCTCTTCTAAAGCCTCGTGCAATCTATTACGTCAAAGCAAAGGAAGTCACTCATTGAGGGTAATTAGCGAGCACAATTTTTGTTTCTATTATGACGTTTGTCTCGGTGACTTTGGCATCATAAGCAGTGGAAAAACAGGTCCCTGCCAGACTTGCTTGACGTCACATGACCTCATTTACATGATATAAACATGTGTGATTTGAACGATTATTATCTCACGGGTGTCTCTCTCACGTATACAGTAGGATAAATGGAAATACATGTACAGAATAAAGATTCATTACACACTTGCTGTAGATAAATGAAAAGTGATACAATTTACAAAGAACACAAGATTGAAATGTGAATACAGACTGACAGTGACAAAAGTCATCAAATTCAGCTAGTTTCACTCAGAATCACTGCCTTTGTGGAATTACCTTAACACACTGGTACCAATAGTATTGGGAACATATTTTAACTTTTAAGGCATTATTAACATTATCAATCAATTCAGAGTTTAGTGATAGGGCCTAAAAAAAAAATAGGTGTGGTTACGGTAACCCGACCTACCCTATTTTTAGGGGCCGATCCTATAACTTTTTATTACATTTGTCAAAAAAATAAAAAAAAAAAAAAAAAAAAAAACAGTGCAAAAAACGCAATGAAAGCGAAAGCGCCCGTGTCGCACACTTATTTCCCTGTCAAGTACCGTACTTTCAAGCGCCTAATCCGTGTATGAAATACGAAAAAAATCAAAGAGACCGCTTGAGTACCAGTCAAACAACTTGTGATAATGCATGTTTCAGCTACTAGGTACTGCCCTGCCTTTGATCTGGCCGCACACACAGATTTCCACTCTGTTAAACTCGGTCACTGACCGGTCACTGACCCGGATGCAGGAAGTGTTTCCTCTCTCAGATATGACAGGGGAACCACCTCTCATGGCAAAAACTGGGTCATTGACCCCTGGGAAGAAGGTCGTGTCTTTTAACAAGGCCACCCAGCTATCACAATGCCTTTGGTCACTGACCAGTCACTGACCCCGATCCAGGAAGTGTTTCCTCTCTCAGATATGACAGGGGAACCACCTCTCATGGCAAAAACTGGGTCATTTTGGTGCGCCCTATTGGCCCCCTGCGTCCAATGGGTGACTGGATTACAATTTTTTTTTTAAAAGAAGGGGGTGCGTCTTAGATAACAAAGCGCCTTGTCACCCGGAAAGTAGGGTAGGTTTAATTTGTACACATTAGAAAAAAAAGTTTAAAAAAAAAAAAAAGTGATTGCCTACCTACCTACCCTATTTTTTTTGGCTATGTTACCGTAACCACACCTATTTTTTTTTTGGGCCTAGTGATACTGTTATGTTCTTGTTAAACTTAAAGCAATGAATGACCTGCACAATCATGTATAAGTTATAATGATAAAATGGAAAAGTACCTGAAGAAAAATCAGACAGCTGTGCTGTTTTGATGAATGATGAAGCAGCTCTGGTTCATCTGGAGGTGACATCATCATCACAGCAGGATCAAAAGTCCAGGACAACTGTACATTTAATATAAATAAAAAACCATATGAATTGCGCTGACCATGATGCATGTATACATGTATCACTATCAATGATTCATTTACATCAATTGAAAAAACAAACATTTTAAAGTAACTTAAAACAACTGAGTCAAATTAGCAGGAAAACATAAAATACTCACACAGATAATCAAACTTTATTTCCTCGATTATAATGATCCTGTGAATTATGAGTCAGTCACACACACACATACTTGTACAGAGTGCAACACATACATCACAATTAATTCACATTCACACGCATACAGTGACAAGTGTGTGGAACTTTACTAGTTGTACATGTATGCCTTGGCTTGACCTTGTGACACTGACACCATCGGCAAGGGCCACTGCCAACAGCACACCGTATTCAGTTGCCTTTAGAAGCTATGCATACTTACGTTGTGAAATATGATGAATACTTACCATTCTGGTCACTGACAATTCCAAGCAAAATGTTCCCATGGTGATACTGGTCGTCATTTGCGAACATCCGCAGTTTGCATGTAGCTGGCGTCCAAAAGACAACAGTTCAGCCAGTACTTTGCCGGGATCTGTGTTGGCTTTTCGTCGGAGGTGAACACGAAGAACTTGCTCATTTCAACGCACTATACATTCACAGCATGGCCGTCAAAAACAAACAGTGGGCTTTCTACTGCCAGCAATGACTTCAGCTCCTCAGTTTCAGTCGAGAAATTAATATAATGTCATCGATGTCGCACGTTTACTTTCACAAAATAATGAGCTTACCAAAGGGAAGTCACTCACGTCGTTGGACTGGCTATTTACACAAGCAGTTGTGCAACATAGACCGTGTTCGTCGAAGCCAGGCTATCTACACAAGTGTGAAGTGAGCAATCAGCGTTCGAGCTCAGCCGATATTCGTGATTTCATGGCGTCATTTTCTGAATTATTTGTGTTGTTCAACTTGAAGCTGAATAAAAAGTGCCGTGTGTGTGTGTGTGTGTGTGTGTGTGTGTGTGTGTGTGTGTGTGTGTGCCAGTGTGCCGGCCGGGTGTGTGTCAGTGTCACGGTGTGTGTGTGCGTGTGTTACGTAGAGGTTACATGCCGAGTCTCAGTGATTATTAAAAATAATGGTCGAAGTTAGCGGATCATGAAAAATGCGAGCTTCAGCGAGCTTTTTCATGACCGCGAACTGAGACCATTATTTTTAATAATCACTGAGACGAGGTGTGTAACCTCTTTATTCCTCCTTTCTTCAGTTATTCCCAAAAAACAGGAGTTTTTGTGCGAAAGTTTGATCGAATCCGAATCACTCAACCAGTCAACCTGCGCAGGCGATCGATTAATGCGCGGTTGTATAGTTCCGTGCAAATCATTCCATTCTCAGTGTTAACACTTCTTGTCAGTTTCCCTGTTTTAGACTAAAATCAAGTACACAGATGTGCTTTTATTCTGCTGTGGCGGTAAAGGCAGATATTGTGTGTTCTGTTTATGTTTTAGTATCGCTTGAGATAATGTTCTTTCGTCAAATGGGACTAGCAGACGAACTTTTGCACCCGTGTTCCAACGTTAATTACTGTATGAAGTTCAGTTTTCTGGGGAAAATAGTGTATGAAACCGCTTTATGTTGTTTAAATTGATGAGGTGTGTGCATTTGGTTGCGTGTGATCTGTTTATAAAATGAAATATTGTTGAAAACTGACCGTCGGATTGCAGTCAGTGTTGTCGAAGAAACTGCGTTAAAAGAAGGGGAACTACTCTTGTCGGCTAGAGTATGAGTTACTTGCCTTGGGAATTTGCTTGTGATGAACGGGTTGTGCACGGCAGATCTAGATTCAGAAAACAACAACACTCATGGATTTTATATGGAGATTCATGTGTTCAGGCCTGTAGTTGTTAATTTAAACGCGGTATGTTTGTATTGTTTGCTCCAGAGATGTATACTTCGTACGTATAGAGCGTTCGGAACTTTTCAGTCGCAAAAGTAGTACCAAAACAGAACAGCTTCTCAACCCATTGCACTATCGAGGATTCAGGCTGTTGCTGGCTCGTTATTTGTTTGGTTGCTGGGTCATTATCGAAAAATAACTAGCTCTACAAGTTTACAGAGGTAAAGAAGCAGAGGGGGGAATAAATGTCACTATTGCCGGGACGTCAGCCAGGCTTCTGCTAAAATAAACTGTCCAGACGGAATGCTTTCCCGCCAAGTTAAAGAGACAAGTTAACTTCTTCCCGGCGAAGCCGGCTACCCGGCGAAGCGGGTATTCATTCTAGTTCATAATATATTTAAGCAGATTTGTGCTGACTGACACTGATTTTATCCCACAATTCATCAGTGTTAATTGAATGATCAGTCAATAGCATTCGAAAACGGAGAGTACGTGTTACGTCACTTGGCCGCAAGTGTCAGCATTTTTGTAGGGAGAGGGAGCCAGAGTGTGTGCGTGCACTGTGAAACTTGTACATAGGTTTTTTGTTCATTTTATAGTATTGTTTACTTTCCAGGCTAAATTTGCAAACAGACTGCACAAATTCAAAAACCTCTCCCCACTTGTGTTAATAGGCTGGATAATGTATGTACCCACATTAATTTATGCTTGAGGACAAAGAAAGCCACTCTCCCTACTTGTGTAAATAGCTTAGCCTTGTTGAAAACAATATATACACAATTACTTCTGTATGTATAGCCTTTGTCACAGGGACTAAAGCCGAAAATGGTATAGATTTTGCATAAATGATAATGCAAATGCAGCAAATAGACCGATGTTTACACAAATAATCAACAGTTTCACACTCTGCAAGACAAAAACTGTAATTGTTTGGGTTTTTTAAACTGGAGGATCGAAAAATCACTGAGGCTTCGCTGCCATCCCGGCCGGCGAACGCCGGTGCCGCTATCGATCAGTTAAAAGTATCTGTGTCTTAGGTTAATAACTGATTCGAATGCACTCTCATACAAAGTCATTCAAGGGAAAACACAGCGTCATTTCACTTGTACGATATCAGTCTAAAGTACTTTTAGTCTAAATTAGATTTTTTGGGGGGTGGCTCGCATCAAGACTTAGTAGATCTATGGGACATTTCAGTGTCAGGCGCATAAAACACATCCACAAAATAACTTGAACTGTGTTTGTTTGTATTCTTGTTTTTTTGTTTAACTTTTTAACTTACCAGCAACGAAAACTCAAACATAATTTATTCTATAACACTGAATACACTTCACTGAGTCTCTCAGTCATTTATCGCACAACACAGTCCGCCATGATTCAGTAAAAAAAACAACAGTTTTCTGGTTATACTTTTTAATTTACCAGTTCCTTTAGGAGTTCAAGTACTGAACCAATCGCTTGTCTTGTTACGTTCTTGATCAGATCGATTCGCATAGCAACCAGTATCGAGATGCGCAGTAGCGATACTCTTGAAATTCGAGTCCGACCAATGAAATTACAGAGTATCGATACTCAAAGTCTCGATACTCGCAGTATCGAGGGAAGACCAATGAAATGAACGAGTCTCGATACTCGGAGTATCGAGACTTTGAGTATCGAGACTTTGAGTATCGATACTCAGTCTCGATACTGTGGGCCTTTTGGCGCACCAGGGTGCTGTTCACACTCGAGATCAGAATTTAACCAATCGTTTTGTAGACACTCGATACTGAACTAGGGCGGCATAGCAACCATACTCGATACCACGGATTGGTTCATTTCCATACTCGATACTCGCAGTATCGAGGGAAGACCAATGAAATGAACGAGTCTCGATACTCGGAGTATCGAGACTTTAAGTCTCGATACTCCCAGTATCGAGACTCAGTCTCGATACTGTGGGCCTTTTGGCGTTCCATAGCTACATGCAGACACAGACAGATCTAGATCTAGTGTCTCTCTTTCTTGCACAGTCGTCACCTAAGCTTACTGTGTGTGTGGGTGTGTATGTGTGACGGAGTGATTGAGTTTGTGTTACTGTTTGTCTATTTCTTACGTGAGCCTTGAAGGCTTCGCCTCTTGTTTTGTGTTTGCAATAACTTGAATTGTTGCGTTATCGAGAAGTTCGCCGGACGACCGGGAGAAAGTGCGCAATTTTAAAGAGAGCGGACACCGATTATGGATTGACCCAAAAAATAGTTTTCGCTAATATTTCTTTTACCTGTGATACTTTTTGGCTCACGTAAGTGTAGCCTATGCGATCGTAACTTTGTCTGTCTGTGCGTGCGTTTGTGCGTGTGTGCGTGTGTGTGTATGTCTGTGGTAGAAACTTTAACATTTCCGAGTCTATGTGTGAGTGGTTATCCAAGACTATGGATAAAGCTCGCATAAGATTACGTCACGGTCAAAAGTGTTTGACGTCAATTAATGCATCATGACGGCATGCCTCCCTGTAGTCTTTCTCTCTCGCGTGGTGTGTGTGGTCTCGGTCATTGTTATTTTGAGCGGGCCGAGACTATTTGGCAGTCGTGTCCCTGTAAGTAGGCTACATGCAGACACAGACAGATCTAGATCTAGTGTCTCTCTTTCTTGCACAGTCGTCACCTAAGCTTACTGTGTGTGTGGGTGTGTATGTGTGACGGAGTGATTGAGTTTGTGTTACTGTTTGTCTATTTCTTACGTGAGCCTTGAAGGCTTCGCCTCTTGTCATAAGTGTGTTGAAACAAGTGTGAAAAAGTTAGAGAAATCAATCGGACAGACTTTATAGAATTTTGAACTTGTTTGGAATTGGTATAAATCCCTGGTTTACCGTTTGTTGTTGTGATGATGTGTTTCTGTTTGAATTATTGTATCGTGTCTTTCTGATATAGGAAATAGCGTAATTTCATGATTTTGTTTGTAGGCTAAAATTAGATCAATTTCTTGATTCGTATGAACATATTTCTTGGAGCATCCAAGCGATTTCTTCCCAAAAATTACACAATGCCGTGCGAGAGTCCACACAATTACATTTCAAAAAAATAAAACAATTGACAGTATCGTTTTTGCACCGACCTGCAAAACGTAGGCCTACCATTATCCCCATTCTGAAAAATGGCAAGGTAAAAGTGATCGTACTCTGAAAAATATGCATGTCGAGTGATAATAGGCGCTGTTTTAAAGTGTTTCCAATCTGCTATGTCCGAAAACTGATGATAAGTGTGCCTTCAGAAAGTTTAAAATTATGATATTTTAGTACTCACCGCGTACACTTTCCAAACACACACACACACACATTCACACACACACACACGCACACACACACACACACACACGCACACATTCACGCACACACACACACATTCACACACACACACACACACACACACACACACGCACACACTGACACACACACACACACACACGCACACACACCGTGATTCACACACACACACACATACACACACACACCCAATCACGTACGCACACACACACACACACACACACACACACACACACACATACACACACACACCCAATCACGTACGCACACACACACACACACACACATACACACACACACCCAATCACGTACGCACACACACACACACACACACGCACACGCACACGCCAGGGTTGGAACTATTGTGTATGAGACTTTACTGATCGCGGGGCTTCCAAAATTGACTCTGCGGGGGTATACGGGGGCTGGCCCGGCGGGGGTCGACCGTGGGGGCCTTTCCCCTAGGTGCTGTTTAAATTCAGTATTAGTATTATCTTGAGTCAGCCTCTCTTTGAGAAAAAGAAAGATATTTGCCTGGTAAAGCTAGGGGGGGGGGGGGGGGTGCATCCAGTACCAAGAGACCCGTTCTCGCTCCCCTCCCCCCCCACCCCCCACCCCCTAGACATGCACACAGAGACTATAACTGACAATGTACATACCGTTGTTGTTGGCGGTTTAGTCTGTTCGACAAGATATAAGGATAAAAACTGATAAGGCTTTAAGACTTTCCTTTCACTCTTACTTTTACTTGTCAAGTTGTTGTTTGTCCTTGTTCAATGCAAGTTTTGTTTGTTTCGTTGATTGTAAGCTCTTAACTCAGTTTCACCGGACCACGCTTTGAATAAGACAGTCCGGATGCTGCTTTAGATTAGACAGTCCGGATGATGCTTAGGATTAGACAGTCCGGATGATGCTTTGCCGGGATTAGACAGTCCGGATGATGCTTTGGATTAGACAGTCCGGATGATGCTTTGCCGGGATTAGACAGTCCGGATGATACTTTGGATTAGACAGTCCGGATGATGCTTTGGATTAGACAGTCCGGATGATGCTTTGCCGGGATTAGACAGTCCGGATGATACTTTGGATTAGACAGTCCGGATGATGCTTTGGATTAGACAGTCCGGATGATGCTTTGGATAAGACATTCCGGATAATGCTTTGGATAAGACAGTCCGGATGATGCTTTGGATAAGACAGTCCGGATGATGCTTTGGATAAGACAGTCCGGGTGCAGGGGCGGATCAGTTGCTTTGTAAGGGGGGGAGGCACTTTGAATCAAAAGTGAATGTGATGGGCGCGAAGCGCCCGAATTTGCTAGGGGGGCCCGGGGGCATGCCCCCCCGGAAACATTTTTTGCCCAAAGAAGCAAAATGGTGCCATCTGGTGCCATTTGAACTTAGAAATGGTCATAGAATCAGCATAGAAAAATCTTTTGTTTTCTTCTTCTTTTTTTTTTTTTCAGGGGGGGGGGGGCACGTGCCCCCTGTGCCCCCCCCCCCCCCCCTGGCCTCGTCCGCCCCTGGGGTGATGCTTTGGATAAGACAGTCCGGATCACGCTTTGGATAAGACAGTCCGGATCACGCTTTGGATAAGACAGTCTGGATGATGCTTTGGATAAGACAGTCCGGATGATGCTTTGGAAAAGACAGTCCGGATGATGCTTTGGAAAAGACAGTCCGGATCACGCTAAATTTAGATAAGACAGTCCGGATGATGCGGCCTTTTGAAGAACTGACTAATCAAAAAACAAAGAGACTGCCGACGTTTCAAGACTTATTCATAGTCGAAAAGCAAGAAAGGTAATTTGTTGGAACATTTGGTAATCTTATTTTTCTTCTTCTTCGTTCATGGGCTTAGACTCCCACGTTCACTCATGTTTTTAGCACGAGTGGATTTTTACGTGTATGACCGTTTTTACCCCGCCATTCAGGCAGCATACGCCGATTTCGGGGGAGGCATGCAGGGTATTTTCGTGTTTCTATAACCCACCGAACTCTAACATGGATTACAGGATCTTTTCCGTGCGCACTTGGTCTTGTGCTTGCGTGTACACACGAAGGGGGTTAAGTCACTAGCAGGTCTGTACACAAGTTGACCTGGGAGATCGGAAGAATCTCCACCCTTAACCCACCAGGCGGCAGCGACCGCGATTCGAACTCGTCGGACCTCCCGTTTAGGAGGCCGACGTCTTACCACCACGCCACTGCGCCCGTCGTTTGTTAATGACAACATAAAACGTTACATTCACAGATATTTCGACCCAGCGGTCTATTAAGTGCACAGACAGACAAACACAAATTAAACAGAAAAACACTTATCTGCCAAAAAGCTCAGCCGCTTGCGGAGAAGACACAAACGAGGCAATGATTCAAGAAAGCGCTGATGTTCTAGAACGTCACTTGACTTTTCGACTCGCAGTGAAGACAGACCGGTCGGGTAGCTTTGTGGCATTGTCTCGGACTTGAGAGATATGAAACGTTTTCTGTTGCTTGTTCTCGCAACGTAATGTCACGTTTCAAGAGATCACAGAAGGTGATTATGAACGGTTAGTTACTACCCAGCTGAAAAAGTACCACACGATGTACTATAGTATTCTATAGTAAACTATAGTAAATGTACCCTGTACTATAGTAAACTATAGTAAATCATGTACTATAGTACTGTGTAGTAAATGTACCATTTTCATGTACTATAGTACTTTGTGGTAGAGTAGAGTACTTTGTACTTTGTACTATGCCTATGGTACTTTTAGTGAATGTACCATAGTACTATAGTACCTAGTACTTTGTACTATGGTACTTTTTGTGAATGTACCATGTACTACAGTAGTACTATAGTACTAGTTAGGAGACTGCCCGTACTTTTTTCAAAAAGTACTACGTATCATTGCGCGAAGGACATGCACCATTCATTTTGCAAACATGCATGTAACATGAATAAATCTGCAGAATAATAATGTTTTTCTATTGATGATTCATTCAATTTCATTTTTTAGTCCCTTTGGACACTTTTCCAAGAATGAATGTTAAGCACTCATCTCTGCTCACACAGTAAAATGCGGTAAACAGACAACTGTGAGTTTCTGTCAGCCATTTAGGTTTTTTTAGTTTTAGAGCGCGCTGTTCAACTCATGTTAGTTTGTTCACACTTGCAAGGTAAGTGAAACAGTATATATTGTGTCCACGTTATAACAAAAGCCCATTTCCTAATGTGAGTGCTACCTGGGATCAAACATTGTTGGGCATGTTGTAGAGAATTAGAAACGTCTTGTCATTTTTGTTCATGGTTACGTTACTCAATTTTTTCTTGTGATATTTTCAGTTTTAATGCAACATGCATTCATTATTTTCTGTTTGAATTGCTGCAAGAAAGTCCGACAGAATGGATAGCGAAAATAGTGATTGAAGAGTTGTATATAAAACACAGTCAGAGGAGTACGGGTTGGTTAGATTGTATCAACATCTTTATTTTTCTCTAGCCAAAAATGCCATTCCTTGCCAGGGGCGGACCTAGTTGTGGATAGGGGGGGGGGGGTTCCAAATTGGAGCAGGGGTCCAGGGGCCGCTCAGGCCCCGGTGGGGTCCAGGGGCAAACCCCTGGTGGGGGGTCTGGGGGGCTAGGCCCCCCCCCCCAGACGCTGAAGGAATTTTATTTTTTTAGGTCAATCGGAGGCCTCTCTGGAAGATAACAAGGTATTTTTTTACTAAAAAAAAAAAAAAAAAAAAAACCGGATGGGGGGGGGGGGGGGTTTCCGGGCACCCAGGAACACCCCCCCCCCCCCTAGGTCCGCCCCTGCTTGCATTTAGATCTGCGAACAAACGGGAGGTCACAACAAACGATTGAAAGTCCTGATCATAGTGTACCAGCTTATTATTATTTTGGAAAACGACAGACAGAAGTTCAACACTGCAGAATGCGTTTAAATATTAGTAACCTTAATTTAGACTTGTGTAAACGCCATCTAAAAGATAACGCACAGTGTGCCTGCGGTGATCCAAATGAAACATCTGAACATTATTTATTAAACTGCACTTTGTATGCAGATGCTCGTCTGACAACAATCAATTCGTTGCCTGTTCACTTCAGACGCGTGGAAATATTATTAAAAGGTAGCGAGCAATATTCTGTTCGTAATATATTAGACATATTGATATTTGAGTCTGTCCAATCGTTTATTGTTAAATCTGGTCGATTGATTTGATGGATGTGTTCACGCATTGATAGTGTATGTGTGTGGGCAGGCGTATGTGTACCTCCACACTGCCTCTCCCTGTGTTATCGTATTTGATTACATAAGCAGCGTATAAGTAATGATTATTATCGTTTGTCTCGTATTTTATATGTTAACGAATTACTGCCTTCCATAAAAAATTGTTATATTTACTTGAATTTACATGTTGCATGTCTTAGACTTGATGCTCTCTTCCTATGCGCTTTCGTCCTAGTCTCTCCTTGTGGTTGTTAGCACCTTCTTCCCCCTCTCCCTCCCTTTTCTTTTTATCTTCTGTAGATTCCTTTGTTCCTAGTTAGCTCCCCATCCCCATTCTTTCAATTTGTTCTTCTGGTTTATTGTTGTTATGTCCACCATTACGAAAATGTGTGTAACTTAGTACTGTTCTGGTCACGTGATATAAGCATTTGCTTGAGTGCGTGTCCTAGTTGTGTGTTTTGAACTGTTCATGCGAAGAAATCCTGAATAAAACTTTGTTTAAACCAACAAACGATTGAGGAGGAAATCAGGAAGTCACAAAGTGTATATGTATCATGTTGTCGAATCTCGATCTTCCCAGTGTGGTAAGCAAGATGTGCAGTTTGTTTTTGTTTGAACACACTGATTTACAGCTTTGATTTTAATTTGAAGTGTTCACCTCTGTTCAGCCACCCGGTTCTCGCCCACTGTTAGTGTTACTCGCCCAGACCTCCAGTTAGATCTACGTCCAGTCAACAGATAAGAAGTGAATCACAGTGGACGCAGAACCATTCAATTGAAGTTGGCAGAATAATGTCTCACCCGTAGCTGATAAGTTCTATAGTAAGTTTATATGATCATAGGCTGGAAAAGCTGACATAATGAAGTTTGCAAGCAAGAAGATATTATTCTCGTCCAAAAAACGTATTTTGCTGATTTGTATAAACGGAAAACTGATGAGGGAAAAATGAGCTTAAAAATTGACACTTTTTTGGATGGAACAAAGGTTTTAAAAATAAATAATCAGCAGAAAGACAGCTGTGAAGGGGAAGTGGTAGAAGGAGAAGTTTTGTCAGCTCTAAAGCGTATGAATAATGGTTCTGCGCCTGGAATTGATGGATTAACAGTTGAGTTTTATAAGTTTTTTTGGAGGAGCCTAAAAAGGTATATACTTGCGTCTTTTAACTCTGCTTTTAAGAATGGAACTCTATCTAATTCACAGTGTAAAGCGGCAATTACACTGATTCATAAAGGGAAGGATTTATCAAGAAATGATTTAAAGAATTGGAGACCTATTTCACTGACCGATACAGATTATAAGTTATTAGCGAAATGTTTAGCTCTTCGGCTCTCTGATGTTGTAGGGAGTGTTGTGAATGAGGATCAAGTTGGGTATATAAAAGGTAGACGTGTCTCAACCTTATTGCGATTAGTTGATGATGTTTTAGAACATGCAGATTTACATAATAAGCCTGGATTGATGGTGTCAATTGACTTTTTTCATGCATTTGATTGCATCTCCAAAGAGTTTATGTTGAAGATGTTTGAAAAATTTGGTTTTGGAACTGATTTTGTGAAATGGGTTGATGTTTTGATGAAAAACGCAAAAAGTTGTGTAAACTATTGTGGTTGGTTATCTGAATTTTTTTATATTGATTCCGGAATAAGGCAAGGGTGTCCTTTTTCCGCACTAGCCTTCGTATTAGCAGTTGAATTGTTAGCAATCAAAATTCGAGAGGCCAAAAATATAAAGGGTATGTCATTATGGAACAACGGAGATATGAATAAAGTTTTGAAAGTATTGTTGTATGCTGATGATGTTACATTGTTTTTGCAAGATGAACATGATATGTTCCAAGCCCTGGCTTTGATTGGTAAATTTTCAGAAATATCAGGTTTGAACATAAATCACCAAAAATCCAAACTAATGTGGTTTGGGTCGCGGAAGAATTGTAGGAATGAGTGTTGCGGTTTTGCATGTACAGACACAATGAAAATTCTAGTTGTATATTTCTGTAATTATATGCGTGCGTCAAAAGTGAAAGAGAATTGGGAAGAGAGAGTGAATGTTGCAAAAAGGCTCATCTGCGTGTGGGAGAAAAGGAATTTGAGCATTATTGGTAAAGTCTGTGTATTCAAAACGTTTATTCTGCCACATTTTGTCTATATAATGCAGGCGCTGATTGTACCAGACGACGTTCCAACTGAAATTAATAGGTTAATGTTTCGCTTCGTGTGGCGCAAAAAAGATTGCAACAGAAAAGCATTTGAAAAGGTGAAAAGAACTGTTTTATGTAACGAAGTAAAGCAAGGTGGATTAAATATGATTGATTTGCGTCAGATGCAGTGTTCCTTTTTGTTAAGCTGGGTTGTGAACCTAACTCTGTCTAATGAAGACCAGAAATGGTCATGGCTCCCAAAAGCACTGTTTTTCCGTTTTTGGAGTCGCTTTGAGTGTTTTTTTGCGAACATTAATAGCAAACTATTTAAAGGATTGGACAGTATTAAATCGGAATTTTGGTCCGCTGTGTTGAAGGCATGGCTTAATAACAATCAAGTCGATAATAATGGTAATTCTGTTTCCGGTTTGTTGTGGAACAACAAAGATATAATTTATCAAGGAAACCCACTCTTTTTTGCGGATTGGATTAAAAGTGGTATAATGTATGTGAGCGATGTGTGTGAGAATGGACGTTTTTCTACCCATGAAGAAGTGTGTGAAAGAACTGGCTACACTGCAAATAGATTGCTTGAGTACAATGTTGTTCGAATAGCTGTACATCTCCTTTTAAGAAATGTCGATATAAACGATGTAAATTGTTCAGTCTGTGACATTCCGACCTTCTGTGGGAAAAAAAGTTAAATCAGTAAAAGAAATTCGAAAGATTCTGGTAGGAAAACAATACAGCCAACCCTGTTCAGAAGGATTTTGGAGAAGAAAATTAGGATTTGAAATTGACGAAAAGAATTGGAACTTAGCAGCCACTGTCACTAGTGAAGTTCGATTACGTGTACTGCATTGGAAAATATTGCAAAACATTTATCCAATTAATTAATTAATTAATTAATTAGAAACATTTATGCTGTGCATAAAATCATTTTTGCATGTTCAGATGTGCGAGGATAGACAAGAATTTAAGATAAAAAGTTTTCCGAAACCGGACAATCAGCCAGCGCCAGCCAGCGCCACAGTCACCACCACAACCACATGAAACGTTCATTGCCAGTTTACGCTGAAAATGTTTATTGGTCGACACCACAGGTCGTTCATTTTCAGCGCAGATAATGCATACAAAATCAGTGGAATATTTTCATAAATTCCACAAAAACTATGATTGACATAATCATATACATTGGGTTGTACATTTGCATAAATTCACCAAGAACAAAAATTGTCTTACACATCATAGATGGCATTGTCCACTATGTATTAGCTTACTGTTTTTTGTTCTTGTTTCCAGCTTCACCAACAAGCTGTCAAATTTTACTAGACTGGTCACCGGGTTACTTCCCTTTATCTACCGCTTTCTGCATCCGCTCATTAGACCATCATCAAAAAACTTATATTGGCAACTCTAAAAAACAATAAACATTGTGTTTTAGCCCAATTAAAGCACATCGATTAAATACATAATGTCTGTCATTCACCACCAATCCGGCGGTACGCGCCCACACAACTACGTTATGGTGGAGTAAGGGGATGGCGGTGGGGTTGAAAATTTTCGCACAGTTGTTTGGGACGTCTGGCACTGGCTACCGCAGATGCAGAAATGGCAGAGAGACTGATCTTGGGCCGGCTGGCCAATGGGAAGACGGCATTCCGCTCATTAGTTATGCATATGACCTGTGCTCTGGCACCGTCTATACACCACAATCTCGCTTCTCTTCACACCCAAAAATATCATTTATGCTGTGCATAAAATCATTTTTGCATGTTCAGATGTGCGAGGATAGACAAGAATTTAAGATAAAAAGTTTTCCGAAACCGGACAATCAGCCAGCGCCAGCCAGCGCCACAGTCACCACCACAACCACATGAAACGTTCATTGCCAGTTTACGCTGAAAATGTTTATTGGTCGACACCACAGGTCGTTCATTTTCAGCGCAGATAATGCATACAAAATCAGTGGAATATTTTCATAAATTCCACAAAAACTATGATTGACATAATCATATACATTGGGTTGTACATTTGCATAAATTCACCAAGAACAAAAATTGTCTTACACATCATAGATGGCATTGTCCACTATGTATTAGCTTACTGTTTTTTGTTCTTGTTTCCAGCTTCACCAACAAGCTGTCAAATTTTACTAGACTGGTCACCGGGTTACTTCCCTTTATCTACCGCTTTCTGCATCCGCTCATTAGACCATCATCAAAAAACTTATATTGGCAACTCTAAAAAACAATAAACATTGTGTTTTAGCCCAATTAAAGCACATCGATTAAATACATAATGTCTGTCATTCACCACCAATCCGGCGGTACGCGCCACCACCTGATGACTCACATCAGGTACCGCCACCAAGCAAAATCGACCTTTCTCGGAAAGTTGCACTGCACACTTTCTTATAATCCCAGGCTGCACTGCACACCTGTGATCCCATGTTAATGTTCTGCTGCACTGCACGCAGACATGTGCCTGACCTCCCCCTTTCTGTTGCACTGCACACAGAGAGAAGCCCTACGTTTTACCTGATCTACCAGTTGTGCACCCTGATGTAAGACAAGAAAGCGTTAGAAGACCATCTGCCCGCCTGACGGATTTGAGCGTCCGATGCCCCGTTCCGAGCCATGTGGGAGGCACCCCCAATCCTAAAGCTATGCGATTTGAAGTTCTGTTTGGGCAGGCCACAAAATTGGAAAACCAACTGTAGTTGCTCGTTGAATTCCCTGGCCGTTATGGGTGCCCCCGACATAGCTCGGAACAACGGCCCCGTTGCGGACAACAATATTGTTCCGTAAACAGCACAAGACCAATTGTCTCACCAGAATCATCACCAGGGGTTCTTTTGATGTCTGCTTAGTAATTACGGATACTAAATCTAAATTATCTGTATGAATGACTAAGTATTTGTTCTGAAAGGCCAGCGCCCATGTCTCCAGAGCCAAAACGATAGGATACAATTCCAGTAGGGTGATATTTTGGAGTCGCCACCAGTCGGACCACCTACCCTGAAACCACTGCCTACCGAACAAAGCCCCGTATCCCACTGCCCCGGATGCATCCGTCACTAAATCCAGCTCTTCTGAGGATACTTCCTTGTTCATGAGAAAAAAGCACTTCCCGTTAAATGACTGCAGAAAAGTTAGCCAAGTCTTCAAATCCTCTTTCACCCCTTGGTTCAGCCTCACGAAGAATAGCTGAGAGCGTATGCCTCTAATCAAGTCGATCAATCTCCTCAAGAACGCCCTCCCTGGCACCACTGCCTGGCAAGCAAAGTTCAGCAACCCTATGACCGACTGAATTTCCTTCACTGTTGCTTTCTTCTTTTGTAGTAGGTTCTGTATTTCTTGGGCACACTTCGTGAGTTTTTCCACCGGCAGCCGAATTTCTCTTTCGATTGTGTCTATCTCTATTCCCAGGAATGTCAACCTCGTCTCTGGGCCCTCCGTCTTATCAGGTGCCATGGGAACTCCTATTTCCTCACACAAACCCAGAAATTTGTCTAGGTATTCTTTGCCTAGCTGCTTCGATACTGCCGCAAGGAAAAAATCATCCAGGTAGTGCACTAATGGTATCCCTAACTTCTGAACAGCAATCCACTCCAAAGCCGTGCCTAGTTCTTCGAACAAGTGACAAGACGAAGAACAACCCATCTGAAGCGAAAGATCAACATAAAAACTTCCTTGCCAGCTCAGTACGAAGAGGTTTTGGTCACTAGGGTGAATAGGCAACAACCTAAAAGCTTTCTCCACATCAGTTTTTGCCATAAATGCTGTATTTCCTACTGTCTGCACTAACTGTACTGCATCTTGCACATTGGCATATGACACTGTGGCCATGTCTTCCTCTATGAAATCATTTATGGATGCCCCCTTCGGGTGAGATAGATGATGTATCATCCTATACTTTCCTTTCATCTTTTTCTCTACCAAGCCGATTGGAGAACATTGGAACTGAGTAAAAGGAATATGCCTAAAGGGACCTACTAACCTCCCCTCTTCTATTTCCTTCTTTATGTGCGCTTCTACTACTTCTGGCATTTCTTCTGCTGACTTCAGGTTCTTCTGAACTACACTATTTGGGGCTCCTGTGAACCCTACCCGGAAACCCTCTCTGAATCCCTGTATTAAAGCCCGCTTCTTCTGTGGATCGTACCCTTCCAGCCACTTTTCCAGCTTGTCCGCCTTCACTGGCGTGGCCCCCGTGCCCCAGTCTTCATTTCTTTCCTTCTCCTGCTTCTTTTCCCCCCCGTCCCGCTCGAAAGGGGTGCCCTTTGGCGCTGCATTTTCGGATTGCGTGTTGCCCCCCACACTGCGAGCAAAAGTGCTTGAAGCCACAATTGGGGCGGCTGCAAGATCCCTGTTCATTGAACTGGAAGCAGAAGCCCCCCACTTTGGCTGGGTTTCCACTTCCAGTCTTCCCCCCTGCGCCACCCTGCGGCTTCTTCTTTCCCCCGTCATGGGTCTGGGTGGCAGGCTCTAAGCGGGTGGTGGCGAACAGGTCCGCGTCGCTGTCCCCCCATGCCCTTTCTCCTGCAGCAATTGCGAGCCGGTAGCGGTAGTCATAGTCCCGCCAATTGCCCTGCAGCTCATGCAGGGTACACACCCGAGCAAAGTGGGCACCCAGGCCCCTGTGTACCTCTTTCGCTCTGTCCTGTAGTATAGTGATATAAATGTTCCAGGCCTTCACCCACTCTGTGAAGGTTAACAGTTTCTTTTCTTTCTTCTTCTTCTTCTTCTTTTTGTCTTCATCGTCCTCATCCGAGTCCTCCTCCAGCATTTCCTTCGGGTCCGCGGGCAGGAGTATTGCGAACCTAACCGCCACACCGCTCCAGATCTTTTCCTTTATTGTCTTTGGCACGTGTAGGTCAATGGGCAACATTTTCTGGTTGCCGGTTGCCCACGCCTGTGTACCGCTAGTGTTAGATTGCTCACCGGAGTGTCCAGAGTGCCCAGCCATGCCTGAGTTGGATTTTCCACCCGTAGAGGTGGTCGATCCTGCGGGCGATGCCTCAGGCGCCGGCGTCTTGGCGGCCCGAATCTCCGCAATCTCCTTCCTCAGGGCCTTCTGCTCAGCAAGGAGCTGGGTTAGCGACTCCTTCACGCCCATTTCGTCCTCTCCTTCAGCCTCCTCGTCTCGAAACCTCTTCGGGGGCTGCTTTGAGGGACGCCCCGGTCGCTTGGTTGGACGCTTCGACATCCTGAAACATTTCAAAGGCCACTAAGCATCAGGGGCCTATTTTTTTTTTTTTTTTTTTTTTTTTTTTTTTTTTTTTTTTTTTTTTTTTTTTTTTTATATATATGCAGCACGGGCTGTACCAATAAAACATTCCCCATGAAGTCACAACCGGTTCTACCAAACCAGAACCAACAATGACGTCACTCCAGAAGCTGGAAAGGATATTCCCTCCTATTCCACTCCCGGCATCAAAGCTCTGCGTCTGGCGTCTTCGGTAGAACCCAACCACTTCAGTCTGGGAATAAACCTTGGTACCCCGTTCGTGCTGCATCTACACTCCTATTGTGGTTCTGCCCTCAGCACGAGAGTACACCTAAGAAAACACTGTCAATCTGATCATGCAGCACGGGCTGTACCAATACACATTCCCCATGAAGTCACAACCGGTTCTACCAAACCAGAACCAACAATGACGTCACTCCAAAAGCTGGAAAGGATACCCCATCCTATTCCACTCCCGGCATCAAAGCTCTGCGTCTGGCGTCTTCGGTAGAACCCAACCACTTCAGTCTGGGAATAAACCTTGGTACCCCGTCCGTGCTGCATCTACCCCTATTGTGGTTCTGCCATCAGCACGAGAGGATACCGGCTATCACTATTAGCCCCCACTTCCCTCTCACCCGCTGAACAACCACAACACCTTCTTACCTCATTGGTCTATATGCCGACTGTCCAACAGAACTTTTCTCAGTGCTCTGTACAGTAGCATGTGCCCCGACCCTGACAGATGAATCCCATCTGCTAAAAAATGTTTCTGATACTGAGCAAACTTCTCTGCTGGAGGGAAAGCCACGTAGTGGGGGAACAAACCCACTATCCTGTGTGCCGTTTTCAGCTGTTGATGAAGAAGCCTATTCACCTCCCTGGCTATGTCATTGAAACCCCCCCAGCCACTGTATCTCTGTGTCATCCCTGACACCACCACTACTGAGTTTGCCAATGTTTGCACCCTCACACACAGATGCCACAGCTCACGAAACACTTTATTCGGTGTCGTTCCGGGAACAATATTATTGTCCCCCACCATTAGCACTATCACTCCCCATTTTTTCCGGGTGAAAATGGCCCTGTTCTGTTCTAGCATTGATTCAACGTCGCTTATTTTTCGGCCCCCTCTCCCATCGAATATCTGCTCAAAACCATCAAAACCTAAATCTGGCCGCACCCCCTCATCTGTGTTCACAAATCGCTGAAACCTCCACGTGAAAGAGTGCCCGACCACCGCACAACTTGTAAACATTTTCGCTCCCGCCGTCTTTCTTCACAAAGAAACTAGTCACGTGACCGAGCGATTCGCGTTGCCACTGCTCGGACCAATTTTAATGCCAGGAGAAGATGATACTGTCTTCTTTTCTCCCTGAACACTTTTACTGACGGCTGTCAGCTAATTGTACCATCACCGTCTACCTAGCTATCACCCTCGTTCCTTCGAGTGTCACTCCCGGCAAACGTGAAACCACATGTTTCTGCCTACGGTGCCACGCTGTCTCCCAGTTTCCCCAAACTCCAAACTTTCCTTGCAGACAACTAATTGGCCCCACTCGAGCCTATTACCGCTGTTTCGATCTCAATCGCCCCTCTCGACAATCAAGCAACAAAACAAAACAAAAAAAGGTAAAAGTACGTGTACCTTCTCTTTCCAAAATCCTTGAAACGTTGAAAATTTTCGCACAGTTGTTTGGGACGTCTGGCACTGGCTACCGCAGATGCAGAAATGGCAGAGAGACTGATCTTGGGCCGGCTGGCCAATGGGAAGACGGCATTCCGCTCATTAGTTATGCATATGACCTGTGCTCTGGCACCGTCTATACACCACAATCTCGCTTCTCTTCACACCCAAAAATATCATTTATCCAACTAATATTTTATTGTGTAAAATGAAAGTGAAGGCTGATAAAAACTGTACATATTGTAAGGATGAACTTGATGTATTGGAGCATTTTTTCTTTGAGTGCCCAACAGTGCTCAGGTTTTGGAAATATATTGAAATGTACATTTTAGTAAACATTGGTGAAAGAATTAGGTTGAATGTTACAGATGTGCTTTTTGGTATAAAAAGTAACAGCAAAAATATGAAGAAGATTAATCACATTATTTTAATCGCAAAGATGTGCGTAAGCATTTTTAAAAAAACCGATTCACGATTACCCCCCGCGGGTTAGGGGGAGTCCCCTATTGGTTGGGACTAGAAAGAATTTACCCGATGCTACCCAGCATGTCGTAAGAGGCGACTAACGGTTCTGTTTCTTCTCTTCTTTTGTCTTATTTCTGCCTTACCAGTCCTTTCACCTATATTTCCTTCCAAGAAAACTCTCCCTACTATTCCCTGCAGTTTTCCAATTCTTTTCTTGTTGTCTTATTTCTACCTGACTGGATCCATCACCTTTATTTCACTTACCAAAAGTCTTCTTTTCCACATCCTTATTTCTCTGCACCCCGCATGTCGTATGAGGCGACTAACGGATTCTGTTTCTCCTTTTACCCTTGTTAAGTGGTTCTTGTATAGAATATAGTCAATGTTTGTAAAGATTTTAGTCAAGCAGTATGTAAGAAATGTTTAGTCCTTTGTACTGGTAACTTGCATTCTCCCAGTAAGGTAATACATTGTACTACGTTGCAAGCCCCTGGAGCAAATTTTTGATTAGTGCTTTTGTGAACAAGAAACAATTGACAAGTGGCTCTATCCCATCTCCCCCCTTTCCCCGTCGCGATATAACCTTCGTGGTTGAAAACGACGTTAAACACCAAATAAAGAAAGAAAGAAATGTCCAAAAATAACAAGATATTTTGAGTCAAAAGTTGTGGGTTTTTTTAAGTAAAATGTAAATTTGTTCACTTTATGTTGTCGGATCTTACAAACACTCAGATAGATGTCTGCCTCACAGTTTTGTATGTGCTATAATAAAGATGTATTATCTGTTTTCCCAAAGCGACCGTCTCGAAAATGTCACTGAGTTGACCTGCAATGAACTCCAAGATGGCGGCCAACACACGTGTTGTTCGTAATTCGAATCAAACACGGTATGCAATGCATTTTGAAGGCAACTGGCATTTGTTCAATAGGATAAACTTTCTTTTGCAGAATAATTGTCCCAGGAAAAGGTTTATGGAGAAAATTGCCGGAAAATGTTGAGGAAGCGAAACATTGAGCCTTGTGGCATCAAATGAACATCATATACGCGGTTCTTATACTTTCTTCTGTAAACTGCAAAGGCACATTGGATTGGATTGGATTGGATTGGATAAGATTTACAGTCCAGTGAGGTTACCCTCATGGAAATTCGGGCTGCTTTCTCCCCGGGGAAAGCGAGCTGCCATACATACGGCGCTACCCATATTTTTTTTTTCCTGCATGCGTGTATTCATGTTTCCTGAGACTTAATGCCGTGTGAGATGGAATTTTTTTACTTTATTCCAAGTCCCACGGGTATTTGATGGACATTTTTATCTATGCCTATACAATTTTGCCAGGAAAGACCCTTTTGTCAATCGTGGGATCTTTAACGTGCACACCCCAATGTAGTGTACACGAAGGGACCTCGGTTTTTCGTCTCATCCGAAAGACTAGCACTTAAACCCACCACCTAGGTTAGGAAAGGGGGGACATACAAGTTCAGTCAAAGTTGGAAATATATCTTGCCTTTAACGGTGGAAGGTAGTGTGAAATATAAGAACAAAGGGAATTTGAAGCGATCACCAAGTAAACCTGACTTCACTCTGTAATGAGATTGCCAGGCGGAGAGACTGACCACTGTGAGATATTTTTAGACTATACTTCCTCGAGAGTAAAAATTGAGTAGAATACATTTAGGAAGATTGAGATTCAGATCACCTAATAAAAAGACATAGCCAAAATTGCTCTGGAATGCCCCTTTAACCTTCACCGGATCACGTGTTGGACAGCACGGTCCATTTGATGTGGGTCGTGTACGACCCATACTTCCCAAAGAAGGATTCAACGTTAAAAGTATGGGCTGTACATGACCCACGCCATCCGAATAGGGATAAACGTTTTGTCGCCTCTTTGCAGAGTATGGGTCGTACACAACCCACGCCATCCAAATAAGGATAAACAACGTAAAATTCCTTACATCTTCTTCTTCTTCTGCGTTCGTGGGCTGCAAATTCCTTACATAATTCCATATGGGTCGTCCACAACCCACATCATCCGGACGGTGTAGTTCAAATTATGTCATCGTTTATTTGTTTGTTTACAAAGATGATCTTTCAAAAGTTTGGCAATGGGAAGGTCGTATGGTGATTAGAGATTACGTGAAGTCTCAATTAAAAACTCTAAATAGTTTCAGAGATAAACAATTTTGTGAGGACCGGCACGGTTGGCCTAGTGGTAAGGCGTCCGCCCCGTGATCGGGAGGTCGTGGGTTCGAACCCCGGCCGGGTCATACCTAAGACTTTAAAATTGGCAATCTAGTGGCTGCTCCGCCTGGCGTCTGGCATTATGGGGTTAGTGCTAGGACTGGTTGGTCCGGTGTCGGAATAATGTGACTGGGCGAGACATGAAGCCTATGCTGCGACTTCTGTCTTGTGTGTGGCGCACGTTAAATGTCAAAACAGCACCGCCCTGATATGGCCCTTCGTGGTCGGCTGCGCGTTAAGCAAACAAACAACAAAATTTGTGAGGCTCTGTGTCATCCCCGACGTGAAGGTTAAGGAATCTTGGCCAAGAAACTTTGACTTTTTTAAATAACTCATTTACCTGCCCATCCACTAAATAATTCCCTTCCTGATCAAGCAAGATATATTTTATCATTTACATAGTTCACATAATTATCATGGAGCATTGGCAAACCGAAGACTGAAAAAGCATTGACGTGTGTAGTTTTTGCTGTACACTCAGGGTATTGCGACTTCACAAGCCAAAGATTAGGATGTTAGGTAATGTGATAGCAATGAATAGACACAGTTTTTCTGAAATTGTTTTTTTTAATGCTCATATGAACCACTTGACTCTGAGTGAAGTTGTCGTCTCGCCGACTGCACAAGGGCTTGAAAAATCATAGAAACTGATGAAATGGTGCTTTTCAAACTTTTTTGCTCCAACCTTTGGTTTAAACAAGGTTTTATTCCGTTGCACATGGTACAGTAGTAAAACAAGAAATAATAGGGACACGAACTCATGTCAACGCTTATATTACAGGCCATATACAGGAATGGTGGAATATACAAATTGGATGTGGGACAGAAAAAATTTGGACAGAAAAAATTCTCCTTTGTAACAGTCCGTGACAGAAAGGGCTGTAGTGTTTTTGGTGACACTCTGCAGCTTTAACTTCAAAACCCAGTTACCTGTAAATTTGAGTGGGAGGCGAGATGCACGGGATCTCACCTGGTTTAGGGGAATAGCTAGTTCTCTTTTTTTTAAATTTTTAGAACGTTATTGTGAGTTTAGGAACAGGTAGGTTATTTTCCCCGTGGTTTTTACACCATGTTATTCACAATTTTGTACATCGTAGTGGGAGCTGTACAGTTTAATTCTTTTTATGTGAACGTGGCAGTCCACACCAGTATTTCGTCGTAGACGGACGTCTTGTTACAGAGTTCATAAGCCGTTGGACAAGTTACATTTTGAATAAGACTACAATAGTCTTTGTATTGTGGTTGATAGTAGTTCTTTATCTGTGGTAGGCTTTGATTTGATCTGTTTATTTTATTTGTGTTGACTTGTTCTGGTCAGTGCTGTGTATAGTATTGCTCGCCATTTTGTTAGAGCTACGTTGTGAATTTGTTTATTGTGAAAATGTGGTTATAAAAAAAATTGATAACATATGGATCGGTTTTTTTCCGTAATTTGATATTGTGATTGTAATGTTATTGTAAACGGAGGTAAGGCTAGTTTATATAAGCATATATATGAAACTAACGAACGTTGAGTTTCTTTCCAGGCTTTGTTTGTCCTTTCCCTGTGCAATCGGCTGTCCTGCCTGGGAGCTGGACGACTGGTTGTCTCAGCTTTTGGATGCCGGGGGGGAGAGGTATCCAGCATATGGCGTCTTCCTGTCACCAGCTTCAGGTTTCGTCATTGTAGCGGAGCTGTTTCTGGGAGAAGGTGTGTGTATCGCCTTGAGGGTATGTGGCGTGGCTTGTCCAGTCGTCGTTGGACGATCATCAAACTTATTGGTCTACGCGTCGTAGGACGATCATCAAACTTATTGGTCTACGCGTCGTAGGACATTCATGGACTATTGCTTCTTTCATCACAGAGACGACGTTCCACGCTAAAAATCAAAATTGCGTCGGATAAATGGATTCGTCGCCCGACTGCTGGGAGCGAAGGACTTTGCCCAACCATCGCACACACACACAGACACACACACATTGTCATTGGCTTAGGCTTGCTACAGTTTTTGCGATCGTCTTATTCCAATTCTGATTTTTGTATACTTCTTTGACTTGCCTATATGAATCACATATCCGAGTGATTTTTTTGTGCAGATTGTATTATCAGGTTTACATTCCAACCAAAGATAATTTGATATTTTATCAAAACATTTTCAAGTGAGCAACATTCAACGACTTTCATGGACCAAATTAAACCACATTTAATTCAATATCGATAAACATTTGGACAGATTGCTGCTATACGAAAAATAGGTTCAAAATAAAGCAGATAATAAATGAACAGAAGAACTACTGTACTTCTAAATACGTAATTATTAATCCACGACATCTAAATAAATGTCTCACCCCTCTCCCCGAACTAATCTTTATGACAAGCATACACATTTCTGTCAGCAGTGTCTTGAAAGTTATCAGAAAAACCATACGTACGAGTGGCTTTATAAACACGCTTGCGAACTTTCTACAAATTGATGGTGCTGAATTAAATTAGATGCTATTGCTGATTACTATATTTTAATCTCTTAATACATAATGTCTGGTAAATGTTTGTAATATTGTTTTTAATCTTATCTCCTGTCTAACTCTCTCTCTCTCTCTCTCTCTCTCTCTCTCTCTCTCTCTCTCTCTCTCTCTCTCTCTCTCTCTCTGTTTTGAAAAATTGGACGAATTCTGTCAGCGGAACAGAATAAACAATGAAGCGTTTATCATTCCTCCGATTGCAGCTCATGAGGTCGGAACATTTATTGAAAACCTGGAGAATAAAAAGTCCATGGGTCCTGATAAAATACCCGTGAAGTTATTGAAGCTTTCTCAACCGTATATTGTGGATTCGCTCACGTTTGTATATAACCTTAGTATTGAGCAGAACTTTTTTCCGTCTAAATTGAAAAGCGCCAAAGTCATACCCCTTCCCAAATGTAAAGATCTCTCAGACCCAAGTAATTTTAGACCCATTTCTTTACTGCCTGTTTTGTCAAAACCATTAGAAAGGCATGTGCACAAGCATCTTCTTGCTTACATGGAAGAACAAAATTTGTTCCATCAGTTTCAATCCGGTTTTCGGTCCAAGCATTCTTGCCACACAGCTCTTACGTCTCTCTGCGAAGCTTGGCTGTCAGCAATGAACAAGTCTGAAGTTACAGGAGCATTGTTTTTGGACTTTAAGAAAGCATTTGACTTAGTCGATCATTCCATATTGCTGAAAAAATTACACTATTATTTGAGAAACGATTCGGTCTGTGACTTCTTTAAATCGTATCTTGCTGACCGGACACAGTGTGACGGTATTCGGTACCTCTCGGGTCGTGTCGGTCGAACTCGGTCGGTCATGTGATGGGGCGCGCATGTGCAACGGTGCCTTTCCGCCCACTACTCGCTTCGCTCTCTGGCATGCACGCGGGACACTGATTAGGCATGGCTTACCGCATCGACCTTGTATTGTTGTCATCTGTAGCAGTTTGCTAGACAAGTAAACTAGATGAACGTACCTGATGTGAGTGTTGTTTATGTACGCTCGGAACACGACATGGTGGCAGCGGCGGGATTCTTTACCCAACCGTGAGTTTTGAAATAGTCGAGCATAGTCGTACGGAAGAAGAAGAGCATGCCATTCAAACCGCCTGAACCACTCGACTTTGGGAGGCCCGACCAGTGGCTCACGTGGCGTAAGCGTTTCGAACGCTACAGGGTTGCTTCTAAACTAGACAAAGAACAATTTTCAGTCCAGGTCAGTTCCTTAATCTATGCTATGGGCATACAAGCCGAACAGATCTACGAACATCGAATATGACGAGGACAATGACGAAGCAAAACTGGAGGACGTACTGAAGTTATTTGACACGCACTTCGTTCCACAAAAGAACGTCATACACGTTCGAGCTGTCTTCAACACCAGAAGCCAACACAGCGGCGAGCAAATCGAACCTTACGTCAGAGCCCTGTACGAACTTTCTGAGCACGCAGATTTTCATAACCGCGACGAAGCCATTCGCGACAGGTTCGTCCTTGGTGTGAACGACCGAGAACTCTCAGAAAAGTTACAAATGCAAGCAGACCTGAATTTGCAAGACGCCATTAAGCAAGCCAGGCAGTACGAGCAAGTCAAGAGACAGCTGTCTGAGCAACGTTCCAGTGTTGACGCTGTACACACCGGTACGCAGCGATTCAACAGACGCCCTCGCGGCGGTGCAGGTGCAGCAGGTACCAGCTGTGACAGTGGCAGCAGCGGTCCAGCAACCAAGCACGCCGGTTCCAGGGGTGGATTTCGTCATCCGCGTGGTGGCGGTCGTCGCTTTCCTCAGGAGGGGAGAAGTGATGCATCATGTTCACGCTGCGGACGTGGACAACACAAGAAAGACAGTGACTGTCCAGCAAAAGGGAAGCAGTGTCACGGCTGTGGCAGGTACGGACATTACTTTTCTTGTTGCCGTTCCAAGCAAGTCAACGCTGTCGACGCAGAAGAAGTGTACTACATGGGTGTCGTACACAAGCAGGGAGCTGAACCAGCATGGTACACTGACCTATCATTTGGACGTCGCAAGATCAAATTCAAGATCGACACAGGTGCAGATGTGACCATCATTTCCAAATCCCTCTACCTGACCCTTGTCCCGTGTCCCAAACTTATCCCCACCTGTGCAGTCATGCACGGCGCAGGCGGACAGATATCCTGCATAGGATTCTTTAGGGACACTACCAACATCAACGGTCAAGAGTTTCACCTGGATATCTATGTCGTCGACAGCAAGACGGAGAGCTTATTAAGCAGAGAAGCCTGTAAACGTATGGGACTTGTCCAACGTCTCGACAGCATACAGCCAGCGTTCGGAGAGTTGGACCAGCAACCAGTCAACTGCCCACCGGCAAAGATCGTCTTGAAAGAGAACAGCCAGCCCTACAGTGTGCACACAGCTCGGAGAGTACCCATACCTTTGATGAAGAAGGTAGAAGAAGAACTGGAAAGGATGAAGAAGGCCGGAATTATTGAGGAAATAACCTAGCCAACAGATTGGTGTTTTCCGATGGTGCCAGTTTTGAAGAAATCTGGAGCGGTCCGGATCTGCACGGACTTGAAAAAGCTGAACCTGTCAGTCAAGAGGGAGAGGTACCCGATTCCGACTCTCGACGACATTTTGCATCGACTCAAAGGAGCGAAGATTTTCAGCAAGCTGGACGCAACGTCGGGGTTTTATCAAATTCCTCTCGACCCAGAAACTGCCAAGTACACAACCTTCATCACGCCATTCGGAAGGTACTACTACAAAAGACTTCCGTTCGGAATATCCTCCGCTCCCGAGATTTTCCAACGTACGATGGAGACGATCCTGAAGGGAGAAGAAAACACGATCTGTTTCTTCGACGACGTTCTCATCTACAGCAACTCAGATGAAGAACACGAGCAGCATCTTGAGAGCTCCATGAAGAAGATTGTCGAGGCCGGGCTCAAGCTCAACAAGGAAAAATGCAGCTTCAAGCAGTCAGAGATCGAGTTCCTTGGTCACGTGATCAACGCCGACGGAATCAGACCAGACAAGAAGAAGATTGATGCCATCATCAACATGCCTGACCCGACCAACGTCACAGAACTGAGAAGAATTCTGGGCATGATGAACTTTCTGGGACGATTTCTGCCAAACTTGTCGTCAGTCTTGAAGCCTGTCACCGAGTTGCTGGAGAAAGACAAGGCGTGGAACTGGGGACAGCCACAGACACTCGCGTTTTCAAAAGCGAAAGAGCTCCTGACAGCAGCTCCTACCCTCGCTTACTTCGACTTGACTAAGCCGACAACGGTCAGTGCCGACGCGAGCAGCTACGGTATTGGCGGCGTACTCCTGCAGCAGCATGGGGAGAAGATGAAGCCAGTCGCTTTCTGCTCAAGAACTCTGACATCAACGGAACAAGGGTATGCCCAGATTGAGAAGGAATGTCTAGCTGCTGTGTGGGCGTGCGAAAAGTTCGAACGTTATCTGATCGGTCTGGAGAAATTTACGCTCGAAACCGACCACAAGCCGCTCATTCCTCTCATCAACACCAAAGATTTGGACGAAACGCCCATCAGATGTCAGCGGATGCTGATGAGACTGATGCGATTCAGCTTGACAGCAAGTTATTCACCAGGCAAGACGCTTGTGGTGGCTGACGCCTTGTCGAGAAGTCCTCAGTCGCCTGTCCAAGAGGGGAGAGAAGAGACATCGGAAGACAGAGCCGATGTTGCCACACTACTGGCGGAAGATGTGGAAGCTCACGTCGACGCTGTCCAATCTTCATGGCCGGTTTCAGACAAAAGACTAGACGAGATAGCAGCACTGAGTCAGCAAGATCCTGTCATCAAAGCAGCTCTACACTACACGGCCAACGGTTGGCCCAGGTACGTCACTGACGTAGAGCCAGCTCTGAAAGACTACTACGCATTCAGAGGGGAGTTCAGCATACATCGAGGTCTTCTCGTCAGAGGCGTCCGGATCGTCATTCCGCACGTCTTGAGAGAAGAAATGCTGAACCGGATTCACGAAGGCCATCTCGGGATAACCAAATGTCGAGAAAGAGCAAAGTCGACAGTTTGGTGGCCAGGCATCAATGAAAACATCAAGCAAAGAGTGTCAGCATGTCAACACTGCGAAGAGAAGCAGCCATCCCAAAGAAGTGAGCCACTTATGACAACAGAACTCCCAGACAGACCATTCCAGATGGTTGCTGCAGACTTGTGTGACTTCAAGGGACAGAGCTATCTTGTTCTGATTGACTATTATTCAAGATATCTTGAAATCGCTCATCTTCCGAGAGAGACATCTGAAGTCGTCATTGGACGGATGAAGAACATCTTCGCACACCACGGAATACCAGATGTCATCGTCACGGACAACGGTTCTCAGTTCACGTCAACAGAGTTCCAGAACTTCGCAGCAGCATGGAAGTTTACTCACTCGACTAGCAGTCCATACTTTCCTCAGTCGAATGGAGAAGCCGAGCGAGCAGTACAAGAGGCCAAGAAGATTCTCGCTCAAGAAGACCCGTTCTTAGCCCTACTCAGTCACCGGGCTACACCTACGACGCCAACAGGAACGAGCCCAGCGGAGCTAGCACTCGGAAGAAAGATGCGAACGACGCTCCCTACTCTCGCAAGCAATCTCATCCCAAAGACGGTCAGAACGGATGCGATCAAGGCGCGGGACGAGCAAGCAAAGCTCAGAAACAAGAGTGACCACGACAGACGTCATGGGACAGAGACCCTGCCGCCACTAATACCAGGTGACACTGTTCTCCAGAAACTAGATCACGAAAAGTCCTGGGGAAAACCAGCAACAGTCCTGCGTCAATGTGCACCACGGTCCTACGAGATACGGTCAGAAAGGGGACAGTATCGTCGGAACAGACGACACCTCAGATTGTCTTCCCGACAAGTGTTAGACAGGCCTACCATGACCAACATCCCTGTCCTTTACCCTGTCCCAACCCAACAGAGTCCTGTTCCTGAAACGCCAAGCCAGCGCAATGCAGACCAGCCAGGTCTTCGTTCTTCGGAACCTCCACCGACGCCTGGGTCCCCGCGACGTCCTCCAGCGGCGCCTAACCCAGGGCAGCAACCGTCGACTCCGGTCATCAAAACCCGCAGCGGACGAACTGTGAGACCACCGTCCCGCTTCGAAGAGTGAACCATCGACTCCGCAGATCAACAGCAAATAAACAATGACTGTTTCGGTTCCGGTCGAAAGATTCGTTACTGAAACCCCTATTGAACTTTAATTTTAAATGATAACGTTTCGTTTCATCAAGATCATTATATCTTTTTATTTGAAGGGGGGAGATGTGACGGTATTCGGTACCTCTCGGGTCGTGTCGGTCGAACTCGGTCGGTCATGTGATGGGGCGCGCATGTGCAACGGTGCCTTTCCGCCCACTACTCGCTTCGCTCTCTGGCATGCACGCGGGACACTGATTAGGCATGGCTTACCGCATCGACCTTGTATTGTTGTCATCTGTAGCAGTTTGCTAGACAAGTAAACTAGATGAACGTACCTGATGTGAGTGTTGTTTATGTACGCTCGGAACACGACACACAGTATGTCACTCTACAATGCCAGAATTCGTCTACTGCACTAGTAAGACATGGCGTCCCTCAAGGGTCTATATTAGGACCTATTCTCTTTTGTATTTACGTTAATGATTTGCCTTTACATGTATCGGATGATAAAGTCAAATGCGAGTTTTTTGCAGACGATTCGTCTATCCATACCAGTAACACCTCGTTGGAATCAGTAAATTCTTCCCTGAAGAACACTTTGGACGAAGTTGCGAAATGGTGCACATCAAATGCCATGATAATGCACCCAGAAAAAAAACTAAAAGCATTGTTATTACCACAAGACAAAAGCATCAGCTAAGTCCTCTTAAATTACAACTGACCTTAGGTACAACTCAAATACAGCAAGTTAAAGAACACCGCATACTTGGTGTAACTGTTGATGAAGAAATGAAATGGCAAACACACATAAGCAACCTCTGCAAAGTGTTATCAAGGAATTTGTATTTGTTGTCAAAACTCAAACATTATGCGAAGTCTGAAACATTAAAAATGTTCGTTCATGCTCATATAATGCCTCATATTAATTTTGCTTCGACATTGTGGGATGGCTGCAGCGATGTTCACTTATTAAAACTCAATTCTTTGTACCGTCGTGCTGCAAAACTTATCCTGTATGAATCGCACATGTCTACAGAAATGAAGTTAAACATCCTTAATTTCCTTCCCCTAAAAACCCACCTTGCATACAATAAGGCTGTCTTTATGTATAAAGTAGTTCATGGTGATGTGCCCAGTTATGTGCAATCCTATTTTACACATGTTACGAAGAGGTATGGGTCTCAAAATTTACTTCCTCCAATTCCTCGTATAGATCTTTATAAATCCAGCTTAGCTTTTTCAGGATCATCTCTGTGGAATTCTTTGCCAATAGAAATCAAACGATCCGCATCATTAAAGGCCTTTAAAAGGCAGTTGCACACACATTTGAGCACACTATAAACTGCCCCTGATGTCTAGTTTCCATTGTGTACTCGGATAATGTATGCAATGCTCTTAAGTGTTTTGTTTTTTATGTTTATACTCGACCATTATTTTGATGTTTTACTAGTTTAATACTTTGATTAGATACTGTTCATTTTAGGTATGAAATGATAGCATGTGCTTGTGTGTAGATATGCGAGCGCACGCTCGCGCGCGCGAGCATGTGTGTGTGCATATGTGTGTGTGTGTGTGTGTGTGCATGTGTGTGTGCATGTGTGTGTGTGTGTGTGTGTGTGTGTGTGTGTGAGTTTATGTGTGCATGTGTGTGTGTATACGTGGGTGTGGATGTGTGTGTGTGTATGTGCGCAGTCTTTGCTTTCGTTTACAATTATTCTCTGTATATGTTCCAAGGACAGGTTGGAAGATTAGGCTAAGCCTAAAACCTTTATCCTTATGTAATAAAGTTCTGAGTTCTGAGTTCTGAGTTCTGAGTTCTCTCTCTCTCTCTTTGTCAGAACCTACCAACTTGCAATGCAAAACTAAAAGTTTTAAGCAATTTTGTCTCATCATTATTGTTGAGTTTGTGAATGCAAAACCTTCTGTGCACAAGTAAACAGCTCATAACTAAGGATCAATTCCTCATATTTGCACATTTTTGTTCCTACCAACAACAACAAAATTACAAGAAGCCTCCCCAGTACAATAGAAGTCTATGGAAGGCAGAATTTTACAGACTATAACACACATTTTTTAAAACTGTTTTTCTTCTCAAATCTGCAAAACTGCACATCTTGCACTGACAGCAACGATTATTATTTATGAAGGTGAGTACTTATAATTATACAACTCCTGCAATGCAACCGAGGGGTGGATTAAATCTAGTTGATTATTTTTAGACAAGTGAGAAATTAGAACGAACTACTTTGATTACACCAAAAATCACACGTGGATTATTCGAAGTAAGAATAAAGAGGGCTAAAAAATAATCAACACTAGAATTTATTTTTAGAACATTTGAAACCCAGACGATTGGACTCTGTTGCGGAAGAATACGTACAACGTTGACTCAAAACTGTAACAACAATGGCTGACGTGTATGAAGTACACGCATACCTCGCCAGGTTTGTTTCTGTGACTAGTCGATAGACGATGCCATTTGCTTTGTGTGTGTTTTTGTTGTTGCTTACTGTACGTGTAAAATCCAGTTCTTTAACAGGCAACAAACCTTGCAAATTTCCAGAAGCTGCAATCTGAAGCGACCTATCTCTGATTCTAGCAGACGATCTCTCCAATGTTTAACACAAAATCAGCAAACTCTCCTGTCACATAGAACGTCCATTATATAGTGCAATGTTGAAATGAAGTTACCGGTCTGAAACATTTAGTCGTTTCTTCTGAGACAATCCTTGTTCTCTTATCATCTACAGATTTACCGCAGTCTTCACCACGCGAATTCCCAACAGAAGTCAGACTTTCGAACATACAATCTACGTAGGCAAGCACGATACGTCATGACGTCATATGATTCCTAGCATATTGACGTAATGCTAAACATCCGGTTATCCCGAGTTTTCTCCGTAATACATGTCCGTGGGTTTTTCAATGTTCGGTTATTTCCGTGGCTTCATGCGGAAAGGGAACCGTCGTCTGCTATCAACGACATGGACCATTTAGTCCAGGCATCTTAGCCACTTTAGTTAAGGGAACGTTGAAGTGACAATGACTAGGTTTAAAATGTCCCTTATCAGAAAGTTCAACCTCAGTCCTTTGATGTTTATTAAACACATTTTCATATAAAGTTGGCGCTTCATATGGAAAAGTGGCTTTGAAATTGACCCTAATCCTTCTTTGGGCTCTGTAAATGTCGTTTGGGGCTATGGTTGTAAAACGGTATCTACTGGTCACCCCAATGTATAAACTGAAAATTCTTTCTGCACCAGAACACGCAGAAAGGATTGTATCTGCCTGATGTCTGATGCTTTTCAAAATCCCCAACCACTAACACCTTCAAAACGGACATTAACTGACACTGTTGTTTTTCCCTATATAATCCTTACTATTTTTCCGAGACGTCGTCCTGTTGTGTATTTAACTTGCCACAACCTCATACATGGTCCTAAAAGTTAAAGTTGAAGAAAATACTAAAGATAAATGAACAAGCTGACGCAGTGTCATTCGTACCGTGAATCCCCCCATGGGAACATACTAAAGTCTGGTTCCAAATAGGCTCAATTTCCTTCTATTTCTTTGTATTTCTGCCTCGTAGGGGTAGGGGTGTTCAAACCAAAGGCACCTTTAAACCAAAATTCAAATCACACATCTTACAATACTAAGACACTCAGCAGTGAAAGGGTGTCTGCTGGTAAAAAATTCCAAACAATCCTAAAAGTACTTCACTACTAAACGTGCTTTTAAAAAGAGCCGTTATTTTTCCCTCTATAATCAGTATTGTGTTTTCTGCGAACATGTAGTCTATTTAGATGGTTGTCATGTGCACATGAGTTGCTAAAGCGTTTTCAGTTGGGCATATGTCGAAAAGCAAAGAATTAGCCCTTTGAAAACCATCAGAACTGTCACACAAAAATAACATTTACCTATCTCACCAACTGACCAAACATAGGGCTTTTCCTTATGTATTATGTATTGTCGTGTTTTTTGTAGCATACTTGTGAAAACAGCCACCACTGTTGTAAATGATACTTTAAAGAGCATTATTTCATTTTTACAGTTGAAGGACAACCTGGACTGCCGTATATTACAGCTGTTTTACAATCAGCCAAAATTTTCTTAACAAACGTATGTTAAGAACAACTCCCATAGTGAAATTGAAGGAAAACAAAGTGAAAATCCCCCTGCCATAGAGGAGCTAAAGAATCAACAATAAACGACTGCATGGATAGCTTGATGCACGAATGCATTGCGGACATGTTTGTCTCCAACCAAGAGAAAGTTCCAAAAAATCCCTTTTGTGCTTCTTATTATACAGTGACGTCAAAGACAGCCTTTTCTGCTGTTCATACATTCAGGGGTTATGGTTACACTAAACGACGTAGTTGTAGCCATACTGCCATCCAGATTTATTTTTTCCTTGCGAGCAGTCACAGGGTGTTTGTGCTGTCTGCCAACCGTTAGATGACCCCGCCCAAGTCTGTTAAGGGACCGTTTGACCGTTATAGAACGCGTCTTTTTGATTTTTTGGCACAGTTGGAAACGGTTGATTTTTATCCCTACCATTGTTTCCAAACATTATTTAGGAATGTTTTGTGAACAACGGATAATAGCCGCTACTCGCATGTGTAGCAAAAGTGAGCGTACATACTCACCCTGGTCGTCCAGCCGTTGTCCGTTGCCCGTCTTTATCTGTCTGTACTGAACATTACCTTTGGATTTTTCTCGAACGCTATGAAGTGAAGAAACACCAAATGTTGCAAAATGTTGTATGACCCCAAGAGCTCAAAAAAGATACTTGAGAACCTTGACCTTACCTTAAGGTCAAGGTCACAGGGAGAATGAATGTGGTCTAAAAACTGCAAAATTTCACATTGTGCCAGTTTTCTGGAAAACAAATTAAAAACAGCGGGCTTAGTTTTGTATGGTATACAAGAAAAAGAAAGCCTTATCTTCTGATACCATTTTGGTTGACCTCGCTTCAATGTCAAGGTCAGAGGAGCCCTTCAAAGTTGAATTGTAGACATATTTTGATGTGAGCTTGCCCCTTTAACTTTACTATGGACGATATCTCTTACAAACTTAAACACTGAGTGGGGCGTTTGTTAGAATTTCATAGTGAGCCACATCTGGTCACATATCGTTAGGGTCAAGGTCACATTGACCCCTATGAAAAATGTGACCAAGCCGGGTAAAGAAATCCATGTGTCTTGGTAAAAAATCTTAACAAAGCAAAGCCCATGCGACTCTCATGCTTGACCTTTGTCTTAAAGTGACCTTGACCTTCAGGTGACCTTGAAGGTGAAGGTCTAACAACTGAAGCTTGCAAGGACATTGTACACTATTAGAACTGGTTTACAGATTTTTCCTACCAAATTACACATGACCTTTGGCCAAGGTCAAGATCATCAAAGGTCACACATCACAAGGCTATCAATTCAAGACATAGGAAGCATAAACATACTTATTGGCACTTTCTACAAAGAGACATTGTCACTTTTAGTGATTCAATTGCCCGTTTCAGTCACATTTCATAAGGGGCAAAGTGACCTTGACCTTGATGATATGTGACTAAATGTGGCTCAATATCAGTATATAACATGTGCCCCACACAATTATGAAGTTTGAAAGATTTTTTTCATAGTTCAGGGTCAAGGTCACTTCAAAACATGTATACAATTCAACTTTGAAGGACTCCTGTGACCTTGACATTGAAGCGAGGTCAACCAAAATGGTATCAGAAGATAAGGCTTTCTTTTTCTTGTATACCATACAAAACTAAGCCCGCTGTTTTTAATTTGTTTTCCAGAAAACTGGCACAATGTGAAATTTTGCAGTTTTTAGACCACATTCATTCTCCCTGTGACCTTGACCTTAAGGTAAGGTCAAGGTTCTCAAGTATCTTTTTTGAGCTCTTGGGGTCATACAACATTTTGCAACATTTGGTGTTTCTTCACTTCATAGCGTTCGAGAAAAATCCAAAGGTAATGTTCAGTACAGACAGATGAAGACGGGCAACGGACAACGGCTGTACGACCAGGGTGAGTATGTACGCTCACTTTTGCTACACATGCGAGTAGCGGCTATTATCCGTTGTTCACAAAACATTCCTAAATAATGTTTGGAAACAATGGTAGGGATAAAAATCAACCGTTTCCAAATGTGCTAAAAAATCAAAAAGACGCGTTCTATAACGGTCAAACGGTCCCTTAACAGACTTGGGCGGGGTCGTCTGACGGTTGGCAGACAGCATAAACACCCTGTGACTGCTCGCAAGGAAAAAATAAATCTGGATGGCAGTATGGCTACAACTACGTCGTTTAGTGTAACCATAACCCCTGAATGTATGAACAGCAGAAAAGGCTGTCTTTGACGTCACTGTATAATAAGAAGCACAAAAGGGATTTTTTGGAACTTTCTCTTGGTTGGAGACAAACATGTCCGCAGTGCATTCGTGCATCAAGCTATCCATGCAGTCGTTTATTGTTGATTCTTTAGCTCCTCTATGGCAGGGGGATTTTCACTTTGTTTTCCTTCAATTTCACTATGGGAGTTGTTCTTAACATACGTTTGTTAAGAAAATTTTGGCTGATTGTAAAACAGCTGTAATATACGGCAGTCCAGGTTGTCCTTCAACTGTAAAAATGAAATAATGCTCTTTAAAGTATCATTTACAACAGTGGTGGCTGTTTTCACAAGTATGCTACAAAAAACACGACAATACATAATACATAAGGAAAAGCCCTATGTTTGGTCAGTTGGTGAGATAGGTAAATGTTATTTTTGTGTGACAGTTCTGATGGTTTTCAAAGGGCTAATTCTTTGCTTTTCGACATATGCCCAACTGAAAACGCTTTAGCAACTCATGTGCACATGACAACCATCTAAATAGACTACATGTTCGCAGAAAACACAATACTGATTATAGAGGGAAAAATAACGGCTCTTTTTAAAAGCACGTTTAGTAGTGAAGTACTTTTAGGATTGTTTGGAATTTTTTACCAACAGACACCCTTTCACTGCTGAGTGTCTTAGTATTGTAAGATGTGTGATTTGAATTTTGGTTTAAAGGTGCCTTTGGTTTGAACACCCCTACCCCTACGAGGCAGAAATACAAAGAAATAGAAGGAAATTGAGCCTATTTGGAACCAGACTTTAGTATGTTCCCATGGGGGGATTCACGGTGCGAATGACACTGCGTCAGCTTGTTCATTTATCTTTAGTATTTTCTTCAACTTTAACTTTTAGGACCATGTATGAGGTTGTGGCAAGTTAAATACACAACAGGACGACGTCTCGGAAAAATAGTAAGGATTATATAGGGAAAAACAACAGTGTCAGTTAATGTCCGTTTTGAAGGTGTTAGTGGTTGGGGATTTTGAAAAGCATCAGACATCAGGCAGATACAATCCTTTCTGCGTGTTCTGGTGCAGAAAGAGTTTTCAGTTTATACATTGGGGTGACCAGTAGATACCGTTTTACAACCATAGCCCCAAACGACATTTACAGAGCCCAAAGAAGGATTAGGGTCAATTTCAAAGCCACTTTTCCATATGAAGCGCCAACTTTATATGAAAATGTGTTTAATAAACATCAAAGGACTGAGGTTGAACTTTCTGATAAGGGACATTTTAAACCTAGTCATTGTCACTTCAACGTTGTTCTCTTATTTGCTTGGACTAATTCTGGTCCTTGTTGCTGACAAAAACATGATTTTAACACAGAATGTAATGTCAGAATAGCTATATAAACGCTATTGTGTTTTAATCGTAGCAATGGGGTCCGATATTTAGACCAGACAAGTATAATGCCGACGAGTCGGAGACTAAGAATAAAGTAAAAGAATAGGGACTATTTGAATGACGCGCATTTGACACTCTGAGTGATTAGGCTGAAATGAAATTGCGTACAAAATGTCGTCTGCATGACTGCATGTTCGACCCGTGTTGTTCGTTGTATAAATAGCTTAAACAATGACGACAACTCGTTGATTACTGGAAAATAAACCACTCGTGGGTATTTGCAGCCGCTTGGTAATTCACTCGTGTGCTCCGCACACTCGTGAATTACCAAGCGGCTGCAAATACCCACTCGTGGTTTATTTTCCAGTAATCAACTCGTGGTCATTGTTTAAGCTCTATTTATACAACTCCTGCAATGCAACCGAGGGGTGGATTAAATCTAGTTGATTATTTTTAGACAAGTAAGAAATTAGAACGAACTACTTTGATTAAACCCAAAAATCACACGTGGATTATTCGAAGTAAGAATAAAGAGGGTTAAAAAATAATCAACACTAGAATTTATTTTTAGAACATTTGAAACCCAGACGATTGGACCCTGTTGCGGAAGAATACGTACAATGTTGACTCAAAACTGTAACAACAATGGCTGACGTGTATGACTGACTAGTCGACAGACGATGCCATTTGCTTTGTGTGTGTTTTTGTTGTTGCTTACTGTACATGACATACATTACGTGTAAAATCCAATTCTTTAACAGGCAACAAACCTTGCACATTTCCAGAAGCTGCAATCTGAAGCGACCTATCTCTGATTCTAGCAGACGATCTCTCCAATGTTTAACACAAAATCAGCAAACTCTCCTGTCACATAGAACGTCCATTAGGCCCTATATAGTGCAATGTTGAAATGAAGTTACCGGTCTGAAACATTTAGTCGTTTCTTCTGAGACAATCCTTGTTCTCTTATCATCTACAGATTTACCGCAGTCTTCACCACGCGAATTCACAACAGTCAGACTTTCGAACATGTACATATACAATCTACGTAGGCAAGCATGATACGTCATGACGTCATATGATTCCTAGCATATATTGACGTAATGCTAAACATCCGGTTATCCCGAGTTTTCTCCGTAATACATGTCCGTGGGTTTTTCAATGTTCGGTTATTTCCGTGGCTTCATGCGGAAAGGGAACCGTCGTCTGCAATCAACGACATGGACCATTCTGGTCCTTGCTGCTGACAAAAACATGATTTTAACACAGAATGTAATGTCAGAATAGCTATATAAACGCTATTGTGTTTTAATCGTAGCAATGGGGTCCGATATTTAGACGAGACAAGTATAATGCCGACGAGTCGGAGACTAAGAATAAAGTAAAAGAATAGGAACTATTTGAATGACGCGCATTTGACACTCTGAGTGATTAGGCTGAAATGAAATTGCCTACAAAATGTCGTCTGCATGACTGCATGTTCGACCCGTGTTGTTCGTTGTATAAATAGCTTAAACAATGACAACTCGTTGATTACTGGAAAATAAACCACTCGTGGGTATTTGCAGCCGCTTGGTAATTCACTCGTGTGCTCCGCACACTCGTGAATTACCAAGCGGCTGCAAATACCCACTCGTGGTTTATTTTCCAGTAATCAACTCGTGGTCATTGTTTAAGCTCTATTTATACAACTCCTGCAATGCAACCGAGGGGTGGATTAAATCTAGTTGATTATTTTTAGATAAGTGAGAAATTAGAACGAACTACTTTGATTACACCCAAAAATCACACGTGGATTATTCGAAGTAAGAATAAAGAGGGCTAACAAATAATCAACACTAGAATTTATTTTTAGAACATTTGAAACCCAGACGATTGGACCCTGTTGCGGAAGAATACGTACAACGTTGACTCAAAACTGTAACAACAATGGCTGACGTGTATGAAGTACACGCATACCTCGCCAGGTTTGTTTATGTGACTAGTCGACAGACGATGCCATTTGCTTTGTGTGTGTTTTTGTTGTTGCTTACTGTACATGGCATACATTACGAGTAAAATTCAGTTCTTTAAGGCTGGAGTTCACACCTGAGGCCATATTTCAAAGTGGTTAGGCAGTTTTAAAGGTTTGTTTTTATGTTAGTTCAGTGTTTTGTTTATCAGGAAAAAACAAAATGAATAGAGCTTGTCGCGCAAAATTTTGAGATAGCGACTGAAGTTTGAGCATAGGTATGAGATTTTTTCACGCAAACCCTACTGAAGAAATTGTGATATTGTATTGTGAATATGTTAACAAAAAAACAATCGGATGATCAGAAACTGAAGAAGAGAAATAGGGAAGCAAAATAGAACATCAAACATAGTGATTTTACAGGTGAATTTGGAAAAAAACCCTTATGTATCCATTTTTGAAGCCCAATTTGAAGCATGGAACACAGTCAAACATAAATTAAAAGTGTTAAAGTGGTTACAGTGTTCAGAAATAGTGTTAAATAACAAGTTGAGTCATCCCTCTTCACAAATTTTAAGAGAAATACACCTCTTGTCGCGCAAAATTTTGAACTGTGATGCTTTTACTACCCCCACCCCCTACTCATTTTTCAGAAAAGAGTGCATATTATCTTCCAAATAGACAAGCAAGGTAGTCAGATGATCAAAACTTCAGAACAAAAATAGGGAAGCAAAATAGAACATGCAACATAGTGATTTAACTGGTGAATTCAGAAAAAAAACACTTTTTTACTCATTTTATTAGCTGAATTTAAAGCTTGGAAGACAGAAATAAATAAATTAAAAGTGCAAAACTGGTTACAGTGTTCAGAAATAGTGTTAGATACCAAGTTGAGTTATCCCTCTTCATCACAGTTAAAAGAAACGCACCTCTTGTCGCGCAAAATTTTGAACTGTGATGCTTTTACTACCCCTACCCCCTACCCATTCTTCAGAAAAGAGTGCATATTATCTTCCATATAGAAAGGAAAGGTAATCAGATGATCAAAAACTTCAGAACAGAAATAGGGAAGCAAAAAAGAACACCCAACAGAGTGATTTAGCTGTTGAATTCAGAAAAAAACCACTTGTTTACTCATTTTATAAGCTGAATTTAAAGCTTGGATGACAGAAAAAAATAAATTAAAAGTGCTAAAGTGGTTACAGTGTTCAGAAATAGTGTTAGATACCAAGTTGAGTTATCCCTCTTCATCACAGTTGAAAAAAACGCACCTCTTGTCGCGCAAAATCTTGAACTGTGATGCTTTTACTACCCCTACCCCCTACCCATTCTTCAGAAAAGAGTGCATATTATCTTCCATATAGAAAGGCAAGGTAATCAGATGATCAAAAACTTCAGAACAGAAATAGGGAAGCAAAAAAGAACACCCAACAGAGTGATTTAGCTGTTGAATTCAGAAAAAAACCACTTGTTTACTCATTTTATAAGCTGAATTTAAAGCTTGGATGACAGAAAAAAATAAATTAAAAGTGCTAAAGTGGTTACAGTGTTCAGAAATAGTGTTAGATACCAAGTTGAGTTATCCCTCTTCATTACAGTTGAAAGAAACGCACCTCTTGTCGCGCAAAATCTTGAACTGTGATGCTTTTACTACCCCTACCCCCTACCCATTCTTCAGAAAAGAGTGCATATTATCTTCCAAATAGAAAGGCAAGGTAATCAGATGATCAAAAACTTCAGAACAGAAATAGGGAAGCAAAAAAGAACACCCAACAGAGTTATTTAACTGTTGAATTCAGAAAAAACACACTTGTTTACTCATTTTGTAAGCTGAATTCAAAACTTGGATGACAGAAAAAAATAAATTAAAAGTGCTAAAGTGGTTACAGAGTTCAGAAATAGTGTTAGATACCAAGTTTAGTTATCCCTCTTCATCACAGTTAAAAGAAACACACCTCTTGTCGTGCAAAATCTTGAACTGTGATGCTTTTACTTCCCTCACCCCCTACCCATTTTTCAGAAAAGAGTGCATATTGTCTTCCAAATAGAAAAGCAAGGTAGTCAGATGATCAAAAACTTCAGAACAGAAATAGGGAAGCAAAATAGAACATCCAACATAGTAATTTAACTGTTGAATTCAGAAAAAAACACTTTTTTACTCATTTTATTAGCTGAATTTAAAGCTTGGAAGACAGAAAAAAAATTAAAAGTGCTAATGTGGTTACAGTGTTCATAAATAGTGTTAGATACCAAGTTCAGTTATCCCTCTTCATCACAGTTAAAAGAAACACACCTCTTGTCGCGCAAAATCTTGAACTTTGATGCTTTTACTACCCCCACCCCCTACCTATTTTTCAGAAAAGAGTGCATATTATCTTACAAATAGGAAAGCAAGGTAATCAGATGATCAAAAACTTAAGATAAATAGGGAAGCAAAATAGAATAACCAACATAGTGATTTAACTGTTGAATTAAAAACACACCTTTTTTTCTCATTTTTTGAAGCTGAATTAGAAGTTTGGAATTCCTCCGAAAGCGGCGTATGGCTGCCTAAATGGCGGGGTAAAAACGGTCATACACGTAAAAATCCACTCGTGCTAAAAACATGAGTGAACGTGGGAGTCTAAGCCCATGAACGAAGAAGAAGAGGAGGAGAAGAAGAAGAAGTTTGGAAGACAGAAAAAATAATAAATTAAAAGTGCTAAAGTGGTTACAGTGGTTACAGTGTTCAGAAATAGTGTTAGATACCAAGTTGAGTTGTCGCTCTTTATCACAGTTAAAAGAAACACACCTCTTGTCGTGCACAATCTTGAACTGTGATCCTTTTACTACCCCCGCCCCCTACCCATTTGAACACAAAAGAGTGTATATTCTCTTCCAATTAGAAAAATAAGTAATTTGCAACTGGACATTTTTAAAATACATATTTTCTGTCAGTCCAAGGATTGCTTAGTCCATTAAAAACAAACAGACTAGGATTTAGCGCACCCATTTTAAGAAAAAGTTAACATGATAATTGATATATATATATATATATATATCAGACTTTTTTTTATGCAATTACTACTGAAGATTCCAGACCAGGTAAAACAATCATTTTATATTCTTTGTCACATTTTTTACTTTTTTTTTAATAAATTTATTTATAGCGAGTCTTGTCTCTTTGTGTCATTTAGTTATTTTGAAGAATTCTATCCTGGCAAAAAATTTTTAAAAATCCCTACCTACCTACCCTATTTTGTTTACCCATGTTATTAGAAACAGACAATTTATTTTTTATTGGCCTAAAGATCTTGAAACATTTGTTTTAATAGAGAAATAACAAGTACAGCCCTTAGCTGTGTCACTCGAATTTCTTTGTCAGGCTGAAACTTAGCTGTTGCGTTGAAGTCTGCTGTGTGTCACTGGGTCCAAAGCATCTTTCACATTCTCATCTACACATTCTCATCTACACACTCACGTTACTCACACAATTATACAATTCTACCCACAGAGGCGTTCGGGGATGGGGGTCTCGCACTCGGGCGAATCACACCACAAAATACAAAGTATAACGTACACAGATTTTTCTATTGAATCAAAAGGCAAATTAAATCATGAATAAATCAATCAAGCAAAACTTCCACACAATGACACATTCACTCTCGGTTCACACTGCGCTCTGGGCATGCACACTTGGCAGCACGTATACGTTCCGACGCCGTTTGTCTTCCTGAAAGTCCAGCACAGGCACACGATTGTCCAAGAATCACAATAATCCTCGTGAATGTCACAGCAGGCATAGTAAGGTTACGTAGAAAAGTCCAAAAGGGTGCGTTAATGGTGGTAATCCGGCACACACACACACACACACACACACTGACACTGACACTGACACTGACACACACACACACACACACACACTCCGGTTTGGTAAGTTACCTGATAAATAATGTAGCCTGTAGATTTAACGGGGAGACTGATCAGACAGGACTTTCACATTTCCGATGTTCAGCGATAAACTTGTTTTCTTCGAGAGTTCGATCTTCGTGCGATTCTGGCGCGTTGTCACCAAGAACGTTAAAAAAACACAGGATATCATCATGATGCCTCTCTACAAAAACCAGGTCTAGGAACTCTTCATCTAAAGTCAGTCAGTATTAACCTCCTCAACACAATCATCATCTTGTCCCATAGTGATTTCTGCCGCCAAAGAACATGTGGTTCTCAACTCAAAAGACCGATTTGTCGTCTTCCGGCATTGCGAAATTCAGATCTACCCCAACTTCGTGCATTGATCTGAGCAATAAAATGTAGATGCGATAATCTGCAAACATCTCTTCAACACAATCTGCATCTTGTCCCATCGTGATTTCTGTCGGCAAAGAACATGTGGTTCTCAACTCACAAGACCAATTTGTCATCTTCCAGTGTGAAATTCTGATCTGCCCCAAGTACGTGCAATAAAATGTAGAACTAGAAGCGATAATGTGAAAAAAAAATCTGTTCGCGTGAACGCTGCCACGTTGTCATCAGTCCAATGTCTTTTATCCAGAGCAGGGACGAACACACTTTTTCATCAGCAGTTTGTTATGTTTATCCGCAGACTGCTTTCCATTACTTGTCTGTTTTAGATTGACTCGTATGGTTCTTCAGCCAGGCAAGAAGTGCTTGTTTACAGTGACACGTTCTCACGCACGACATGTCGTAAATGCAAGTTCTAACGATTGTTTTTTATTGCACTGATAGAGAATGTCGATAGTTGTAAACTTCTGACATTTCCTAATGTTTATTTCATTATTTTGCATACGGATATGGCTAATAAGTGGATAATCTGTTACGACACGAAACGCGTTCTAAATCCGGGAAGGGAGGCTACTCCAGCGTACTGTCAGGTGTGTTCTAATACCTTAACAGGCAACAAACCTTGCAAATTTCCAGAAGCTGCAATCTGAAGCGACCTATCTCTGATTCTAGCAGACGATCTCTCCAATGTTTAACACAAAAATCAGCAAACTCTCTTGTCACACAGAACGTCCATTATATAGTGCAATGTTGAAATGAAGTTACCGGTCTGAAACATTTAGTCGTTTCTTCTGAGACAATCCTTGTTCTCTTATCATCTACAGATTTACCGCACAGAAGTCAGACTTTCGAACATACAATCTTCGTAGGCAAGCATGATACGTCATGACGTCATATGATTCCTAGCATATTGACGTAATGCTAAACATCCGGTTATCCCGAGTTTTCTCCGTAATACATGTCCCTGGGTTTTTCAATGTTCGGTTATTTCCGTGGCTTCATGCGGAAAGGGAACCGTCGTCTGCTATCAACGACATGGACCATCCTGGTTGCTGACAAAAACATGATTTTAACACAGAATGTAATGTCAGAATAGCTATATAAACGCTATTGTGTTTTCATCGTAGCAATGGGGTCCGATATTTAGACGAGACAAGTATAATGCCGACGAGTGGGAGACTAAGAATAAAGTAAAAGAATAGGGACTATTTGAATGACGCGCATTTGACACTCTGAGTGATTAGGCTGAAATAAAATTGCCTACCAAATGTCGTCTGCATGACTGCATGTTCGACCCGTGTTGTTCGTTGTATAAATAGCTTAAACAATGACGACAACTCGTTGATTACTGGAAAATAAACCACTCGTAGGTATTTGCAGCCGCTTGGTACACTCGTGAATTACCAAGCGGCTGCAAATACCCACTCGTGGTTTATTTTCCAGTAATCAACGAGTTGTCGTCATTGTTTAAGCTCTATGTAAACATGATTGTACGGTAAAAGATTGGCTCTTCAACTTTGATGTTTTGTTTAGTGATTTTATAAAACAATGTTATTGGGACTGTGGTAAAAAAAAATAAAAGAACCATCTGTCATCACCTTTTAATATGCAATTATTTGAATGAAAGTGATGTGTTTTGTGAGAAAGGGCAAACAAGTCTGTGACGTGTTGTTTTATCCTGTGCGAGTGTAAGATTACAAACTGTATTTGACATCCATGTTTAAATTGAGATTACATACACACAGAAGGGACATAAAACAATAAAGAAGGGGATATTAAAGCATTTGAAGTAGACGGATGGTGACATGATAACGATTAAGTTGTTTGTCAATGATATTAAAGCACCACAATCTAACACACACACACACACACATAACGTTGCAGCAAAAAAAACGTATCAAATGGCTTATTGCACGGTCATTGTAAATGTCAAAATTCGTCAAACAATTTGCTAATGTTGCTTACCTCTACTTGCTACGTTTTGAGTCTCCAACAGCCGATATTGCAAATTATCAGCATTAGCAACCATCAGCTTCAGCAAATAATCTGACTAGAAAAATCATCTGTCTCAGCAAATAACTCACATGCCTCAACCCATGATCTGCTGAAACAAACAATATGCCTCAGAAAATAATCTTCCATGCCAGGCAAACAGGCTGCATCAACAAAGAAAGGGAAAACATCATCCGAAGATGCATGAAGTCATAAAAAATATGGTACAGTCACCCGTACAAGCTGAAGGGTATTTCCCTGGATAGCCTCGTCCATGGGGCCACAGGAGTGACCGAACACAACAACAACAAAGACGTCCTGTATGAATAGAGACATGATACATGCATTAGGATGGGCTTCAACTTGTCAAATGAATGAGTCAGGGCGGATAGGCTGGTGTCAGACATGCTTGACATTTGGTGAAATAGTGACCGTTGGTAGCTGTTTGTTTTTCTGTTTTCTTTGTAGTCATAGTGGGTACAAATAAGTTATAGGAGGGAGGGAATTGAAAGAAATGGAATTGACGGGCGCAGTGGCGTAGTGGTAAGACATCGGCTTACTAATCGGAAGGTCGTGATTTCGATTCCCGGTCGATGCCGCCAGGTGGGTCACATTTGGTCAGGATGGGGATTTTTCCGATCTCCCAGGTCAACGTATGTGCAGACCTGCTAGTGGCTTATCCCCCTTCGTGTGTACACGCAAGCACAAGACCAAGTGCGCACGGCATGAAAAGATCCTGTAATCCATGTCAGAGTTCGGTGGGTTGAAGAAACACGAAAATACGGCTTGCTTCCTCCGAAAGCGGCGCCAGTATGCGGCTGCATGAATGGTGGAGCAAAAACGGTCATACATGTAAAAATCCACTCGTGCTAAAAACATGAGTGAACGTGGGAGTTTCAGTACATGAACGATCGAAGAAGAAGAAAAAGAAAGAAATGGAATTGATGTTTTTGTTTTGTTTGATTGACTTATCTTTTGTATTGACTCTAAACGGCGCTGACCGACCGAACCTCCTCCTCTATTATTGAGACAATCAGAAGAAGATAAATGAATGATTGCATGCCGCTGTTACCTATGCAATTATGGATTAAAGCTGCCAAGAGCAACACATAGACAGTTACACGTGAATTTCTTTTGCCAAGAGCAACACTAATATCGAGAATTACACATGAATTTCCTTGTGGTTGCTCTCGTCCACAATGACTCGAGCTAAAATCCATTTTTACGGGACAACCATATCAATAAACTTGCTATAGAAAGAAATACTTTCACGAATTCGAACCTCGACTACATACCATACACGCAAATCATCTAACCTACAAGCGACTGATGAGCAGTCGAGTGAAAACCGGGCTGTATAGGAAAGTGAGTGTCACCACTGAAAGAGGGCAACCAAGTCAGTCAGGTATAATGGTCACGTTTAAGGCGTCCGCCTCGAAAGTAAGTGCCGGGGTTCGACCCCGGCCGAGTCTGAATACCAAGGACTTTAAAAGTGGTAATCGTACAACTGTCCCGCCGTGGTGCCTGGGCTTTATGGGAAAACAGGGATAGGGCTGAGTTGGCCGCTCGGGGCCGCCTACTGAAGTTACTGTGACCGGGTGGGGATACTGACTGAAGTATCAGTGTCTGTGTTGCTACCCCTATCCTAAAGTGTGGCGCACTTTAACTGTCACTTATTAAATGTAGCCCCGTCATACCTATATGGTCCGCTGACTCACCCCGCCCAGACTTAAATGCAATTAAGTTTGCAGCGGTTGCCATCCGGTAACTACGGTTGCCACATAATAATTACCTTTATAATACTGCCGGAGCGGGGCGGTCTGAATGCTATTGCAATGGCTGTGCTCGACCAGAGTCAGATAAATAATTTATCGTCAACGAGGCAACCAAAGGACCAAGAAGAAGAAGATCATCCCTTGACCACCTTGATCTCCAAGCCTGAGGACCTATGGCAAAGACTCAACAGTGTAAGCCAGTAAGTTACATGTGCATACCGACTCAAACATTGACATAATTGGTAGTTGAAGACAACCCGGAACGATACGTGGCCCCGCGCTCATGCTGTTATATTTCGTTCGTTCGGTGTTTTTTTCTTCTTCTTTTTTTGTGTTTGTGTTATTCACACGGTCAGTTGTATTAAGGAGGCCACGAAAACGATCAGTCCTGCATCACGGCCGGTCTGATTACTAACTTTCTTCTTCTTTATTTGGTGTTTAACGTCGTTTTCAACCACGAAGGTTATATCGCGACGAGGGAAAGGGGGGAGATGGGATAGGGAAAAGGGGGGAGATGGGATAGAGCCACTTGTTAAGTGTTTCTTGTTCACAAAAGCAATAATAAAAAAATTGCTCCAGGGGCTTGCAACGTAGTACAATATATGACCTTACTGGGAGAATGCAAGTTTCCAGTACAACTGAAGGACTAAACATTTCTTACATACTGCTTGACTAAAATCTTTACAAACATTGACTATATTCTATACAAGACCACTCAACAAGGGTAAAAGGAGAAACAGAATTCGTTAGTCGCCTCTTACGACATGCGGGGGGCAGAGAAATAAGGATGTGGAAAAGAAGACTTTTGGTAAGTGAAATAAAGGTGATGGATCCAGTCAGGTAGAAATAAGACAACAAGAAAAGAATTGGAAAACTGCAGGGAATAGTACAGTAGGGAGAGTTTTCTTGGAAGGAAATATATGTGAAAGGACTGGTAAGGCAGAAATAAGACAAAAGAAGAGAAGTAAAGGGGTGGGGTAGCTCTGTGGAAACACTCCCGCCGCGTGAAGGCGACCCCATGGGAGCAAAGATTACTGACTGTGGTCGTAGACACATAACTTGACTTAAAGGAAAAGTCCAAGGTTTAGGGTCACTTTTGATACGTTGACACTTTTAATTCATTAACCACAATTGTATGTGTAAAAATGAACACAGAAGCCCCAAAAGTATACTTTGAAACCTTTTTTTGCTGTTCCGAATTGTTCCACCGCGCGCGCAGTCTTGGCTCATGACCTTTTGCACACGTGTTTACTACGTCACACACTGCTCGAACAAATATGGCCACTCACAGTATTTACACAGCGAGGAAGAGGAGGAGTAAGACGGACCACGTTTGAGCCAGGCTATCGTTCTTCCTTACCAGTTTGAACCACGGAAGAAAGACGAGGAAAGAAGGCCACAAGACGCTGCTCGTAACAGAGCCAGCATGCAGAATCGGCAACACTGACTGGTATGTGATTACTATTGTTGTCGCTATCTTCTGCATGCTAGATCAAAAGTCATGTGCGTTTTCCACTCATCAGTTCTTGTGCTTCTGTTGGTATGTTAGCATGACATGATTATGCTAAGCTGAGCTTTTCAAGCGTCTTGTTTTCTTACCACTTGGATATTTTACTTGGGACTGTACAGTTCAGAATAAATGTATCTGCAGTGTTGCCTTCACTTGACGATCTCTTTCCCCTCTGGGAATTCTAAGCACGTTTTTTTTCCGTTTACACAACAAAACATGTTGATAGTAAGTCAAATTGCGTAATGCCATTTTCTCGTACAGAATGACATTGATGTTGATGATATTTTCACTGATTCGTGACAGTAAGACACAGTGTTTCGTTTTAGGTAATGCATGGAACCACAAAACAGTAAAAGGGAGCTTTCTGAAATGGCGGCGGTGATTTCAATATTCAGAGATCTATCTCAGGAATATTGCCTTACATGTGCCTATGCCCCTGTAACCTTTTTATGTATTTTAGATCTGCCATGATACGATTTGTAAAACGACGGAAGGACATGAGTTATGGTCTAAAAGTGGTGATTTGGGGTATTAATTTTAGGAAGGAAATCGTGCCAGAGATGTTGTTTGGTCAGTAGGGAGGTTGGGAAATAGTTTTTTCAAAGGTAGAAGGACATTTCGAGTAGGCATTGAAAATGAACGAAAGGCAATTGTTGTGAATGATGCAGACAAAGCGTGTTTTTTTTTGTTTTTTTATAAATCAGTGCAGAATTTAATCTTGAGTGAAGCGGTATGTTTTTGAAGAACTCTTCAAAACAATCTTCGTTCTGTTGAATAGGAGGGTGTGTGTGTGTGTGGGGGGGGGGGGGGGGGGGCATAATGGCGTGTGCCCGATTTCAACAGAAAAACTAGGAAGATCTATCGTAGATCTGAAAATAAATAATTCAGTCAGATGAACAAAGATTAATTTGTTTGTGCGTGTGTGTGTGTGGGTGTGTGTGTGTGTATGTGTGTGTGTGTGTGTGTGTGTGTGCGCACGCGCGATACCCGTGATGAGGCGACCATTGTGTAGTGGCTATGTTCCCCAGGCTCCAACAGAAGCAGGCTGAAATCGAATTCTGTGAATGTGATGCTTTCTCAGAAATATCCAAAAAATGCATACACAACAGTTCCCTTCTTTTGATTGATGTTTGGTCTGTTTTGTTTCGCAACATGGGACACTGTGTTCAAAAGACAGTGCAGGAGTATTTTCAAACACCTTGAGGAGACAGGACATTGTTTCTGTTTCACAGTGGCCAGGTCAGTCACGATGTGTGGTCAGTGTTAAAAAGCGACCCTTAGATTCACTCGAAGGGTACTAACACTGCATGCATTGTGAAACCGCGACTAATGGTACTGTTCGTGTTGTTTCTGTAAAGCATGGTAAGTTTTGTGCATACATAAGAATCACCCGTTTTTTGTGTGTGTCTCCTATGTGAACGGGGCATGCTGTTATGATTACTGTTTCAGGTGTCAGTGCGGACATTGCTGCCGGATGCCAACTTCTGTTAAGTGTGTGTTGCCACGACGTCAGACAAATCAAACAGAAGGTAGAAGGCCTGGAAGAGCAGGTAGGCTGCATCACAGCACATCCTGGCTTTCGTACCGTGTGCCTGGACATCTACTGCCTGGAGATCGCATACTATGCGTACAAGCAGGACTACGGGCGTCTAAACTTCGATCTGCATGAGTATGTAACACAACACAAATCAGAAGATTATCATTCGGATATATTTGCATATTCTTACACTGACAAGAGAGTGAAATACCCTGTAGTACATTGTATTACACAAATAAACAGATCGGATACGTAAACTAGACACAAATACATCGAATCTAATTAAATCTTCATTATAAACATTAACAGTGGAAAATAACAGCAACTGGGAAACAATAGCATTTGTGTGAAATAAATACAAAACCTATTGTAAGACTGAACACCCACCCACAAACTTTTCAAGATACAATTTAATTGATGTGGGATTCTTGAGTATGTACACTTCTTACTTGCCGGTGTAGCACGATATTAATCCTACGAGATTTTTACTCCGGAGTAAAAAATTCGTACGAATATGTTACTCTACTCATACGTGAGAAAGTTACTCCCCACGACAGGTGTACTCCGATTAAAAAAAATGACGAACAAAATTGTAACTCCCCTGACAAATAATTAACTAATACATTAATCCACCCTATCCACATAATTATCAGTATGATTAGAGCTTGTTCATTTTTCTTAAGTTTTGACATCGGAAATGTACCTCATTGCTTAGAATGGGTGTGTAGCTGATGATCGTTGGTGAAAGCCTACAGTAATAGAACTTGGCGGACATTGGTCATAGTTCGATAACTGCCTGCATACAGTATACCTAACAGATTCCAACACAAATTTCTAAAGTGAACATGTCATATCTTTATATTTATGGATGAAGAAAAGGAGGTTTCCGCCTGACATTTATCGAAAAAAAGGAAGACATCTTCTGGAAGGTTTTAGATGCAAAGTTTCATGAAGATCTCAGCAATCATTTTCAAGGAATCGCTCCACACGCTTTCTATACGATTTTCGTATGAAATTGTAATCTATTTTCTTGCTACGGGTTATTGATATATAGATTTTAAATATTTGCCTATATTATATTTGTGACAAAAATGCAGTGTGTTCAATGTTATTCTGGGATTGCTTTACACCACTTGTTTCTTTCTTGCTTTCGCAGGAAATACAGATATGTCGCCTACAGGCAGCTGGTGCGATGGTTTTGGGGTTTTCTAGGCAAAAGCATCAGGGTGCCTCTACCAGCTTGTGCCGTGAAAACGATCAGGGACACTTTCCCAGACGGAGGAAGAGTGGGGTTCAAACTCCCCCAGCTGGAGGGAATCGTGTGACCCTGTGTTGAACAGCTTCCTGCATGGTGGGACGATGGTACTGGGATGCCAGGTGGTCTGGTACATGGTCCACATGATCCCACAAACTTAGTTCCAGGTTCCTGGGGCTGTTGGTGTACTCCCGCATCAGATACTCTGTGAGCCGGTCAGCATAGCCTGTGCCCCGCAAATAGAAATACAAATTAAATCGATGAATTTGACTCAAGAAATAACTGTTTGTGGTGATATGCATGAATGTATAACGGGTACATTAAATATACCCCCCCCCCCTCTTGTGTTACAACGTTCACTACCTTTCTTGGTTAAATGAACTGCTTGAAGTTAAACTTTTAGAAATTTACCCTCACTATTATATATTTTTCTAATTTCTAAGATTTGATTTTGTTACGTATCTTTTTTAGGACATAGAGTAGGAGTTCCCCTAAACTCAGGTCTGTCAAAACTTTTGCATCAGATAGTGAATTTATGACTCAGAAACATACTCATAAGGGAGAGATCATTGAAACTGAAAGCAGAGGTTATTTGTGGAATTCCCCAAGTCTTCGTGCATGCGAGTGTCCGACAAACAAAACTGTAGCACGTTCAACCATCTTGACAGAAGGAACAAATACCCACGCTTCCAAAGTAGGTTAGAACTGTTGCAGAGTAGTACAGGAAGGTTTTTCACACTATAACTACCACTCTCATGAAGTTTTTCACTTCAATTGAAAGCCCATGATAGTGGTACGATATCAAAACAGAAAAGCTTAAAAAACAATGATACTCGCCGGGATTATTGTCGCTTTTCTACTCCTCAAAAACTCAGCTAATATTTCGGCTGTCACTGTTTACAGTCAGGATGATTGTGGGCTATATTAATAATGTACCCATCATCCTCTGTTTCACCCCACCCCGTGTCATCCGGGTTGCTCCAAAACAACATTGTCTGCTTCAGGAGCAGACGACATAGAAATAGTATACATCACAATCACATACGGACATGATCTGTTGCATAAATTCCCTTTTCTTTCTTTTTATCTTTTTTTTTTCTTTCGTGGGGGGTGGAAATGTTTACAACAATGTACATGAGATATAGCGAAATTCGTGATTAAGCGTGAAACGGGACATTGGGCATTTCCCCATGTTCAACTAAGAAACAGCGACAGAAGATTCATGACAAAAGCTTGTACCTTCCAGTGATAACTGCGTCACAGCTCTCCTCGGATTGGTTACTGAGTTCCCAGTCCTCGTTTTCTCGATCTGTCACCATTCCCTCCTCCTCGTCTGACTCGCTGACGGGCTCTTCCTCCATAACTTTGAAAAGATGTTCATGCACTGCTAGCGGTTGTCGGTTTCCTTTGGGTTCTTCAGGATCCGTCTGCTGGCAGAAGTCAACCTTTTTCATGTGAACAAGAGGTGCTGGGTGTAGGCCTACCTTATCATCAGTTTGTGACCCTTTAAAACAGAGAGAACACTTCATCCTTTGCAACTTTCATGCTCATAATAAAAACATGAAATTCTATATTTAGCGCGCATGTGCGTGTGTGTGTGTGTGTGTGTGTGTGTGTGTGTTTGTGTGTTTGTGTGTCTACATGTGTGTGTGTGTGTGTGTGTGTGTGTGTGTGTGTGTGTGTGTATCAATGTGTGTGTGTGTGTGTGTGTGTGTGTGTGTGTGTGTGTGTGTGTGTACGTACACCTTTCACATTGCTGTGGGTTGACTGTCTGTGCACAGGCAAATATTTTGATGACTGGCGGTTTTTCGTGACAGCGGCAAGTACAGCAGGGCTTGTTATGGAGTGTCCTTTTGTTCTCATCGTTTGCCGTTGGGAATCGTGACAGTTCCCTTTTCCTCTGGAAGTCAAAGAAGAAAGACACTTAGTCTAATGATAATTTGATTTGAAAGTATGCTTGGTCTGGTATTGTCTATTGACCTATTCAGAACATTGAAAATTGAAATACCCACTGAAAGACGTATGGATATTATCATGTGTGTATCCATGCGTAAGTTTCAACACATAAGCTGGTTTTATGTGTCTCAGTCAATGCAGACAAATCACATGCACGATTCTCACATCTCTCGTCTTTCAGTAGCAAAAACTGCACGCTTACAATAGATATTTTATACATAGTGAATTATAATTCAAGCAAACACTGTCAATGTCATGGATTTACATTTGGAGTTTGCGATCATATTTACCCCACGCTTGGCACATATATTGTGTAATGTCTCCACACAAAAAACTGACAACGTGTTACTCTTAATCTGCCGCGCCACCCCCCACCCCTATCACCCCCACCCGCTCTTGTTCCTGCCCAGCCCCCATTTTCCACAGCTCAGCTCAGACCGTTATGCAACAGTGTTGCCTGTGGCGCTTCGACGTCAATACATACAATCAAAGTACACTGACCTTCAAGCAGCTTTGAACGGAGGGTACTGCCAATCGCGACAATACTCTTTTCGGTTGAAACCCCAACCTGTTTTGCTCAAAGTTGATGAAGTCGGTTTGCACGAAATGTTCACTGCAAATGAACCTGCTTTTGCCAGACACTTTTAAATGCGCACGCTTTAGCTGTGGAAACATCTCCCATTTCGATAACAAACTTAGGTTTTTGGTAGGAAATCTGTGGAAGGAAATGCCGCTTGTTGTTTGCGTGTTTTTGCAGTTTGCGGCTGCACACCTACGAGGCATTCTTCCGGACCCAGTTATTATCACTTTTACACATGCATGAACACCACGCTGGTTGAACCAAAACAAACACTGTGACGTCACAGTGAACCGACGTCACAGTGAACCAAAAATCACGTGACCACAACATGACCCCAGGCGGCTTGTCTTGGTTAGCCCACCAATAATAAATGTTCAATTACAACAACAACAAAATTTTTAATAATTTTTAAAATATTTTTCCTGAGATGTTTATAACATTTGGCATTCGATATTCAAGCTTTTGGAGATATTTCAAAACCTTGGACTTGTCCTTTAACTACGCGCGGATACCCAGCGTGCACGAATAAATGAACTAAATAAAGTATGATCATGAATGAATTACACGTAGAGTAGGGGAGACCGGGGCTAGTCCGCCTAGCTACTTTTATGCTTTTGGTAGCATAACTGGCGAGTTTGATGAACTAGAAGACTGATTTTTTATTTTACATCAAGACAAATGTGTAGCTGATATCAATGTGCAGACAGTTTTTATGTGCGCATGAACATTTGTTGTACATACTGCTTTAAGTAGACCTACCCTAACGTAGGCGAACTTGCCCCAAGTCGGGGTAAGTCCGCCTACAGGGTGGGGCAAGTCCGCCGCTCTCATCCCATAGTAGGTACAAGACTAGTAGTGGGCAAGCTTTATACACACACGCACGCACGCACACACAGTCAGTCAAAAAAGCACCCGATCAGTTGGAAAGCTTTTTTAATTCCCTTCAATATTTAGGTTCAAAAATGCCAATGACGAAATACAAAAGAATGTCGAAAGAATGTAACACAAATCGGCGTCAGTCTTTTTTAGACATGAATCTGCAATCTTTACCATCGAGAATAGATGGAGTCACCATCAGACTGACAGTTATGGCAGATGTAAACTGGACTGTTTCCCACACCTGCACATTCTTCATGGCGGACTTGCCCCATGACAAATAGGCGGACTTGCCCCCGCACGGGCAGGCAACTCTAGTGCCAGATAGCGAGCACAACATGGGAAGGAAGAAGCAAATCTTTCGTCAGAACTCGACCTTAATTAACGCACTTTCACTCGACACCAAGACTAAGTATTTGTTCTCAGAGGTAATGCATCAAAACCTAAGTCAACTCCTATGCATTCATGTTACAAAAATGAAGAAAAACACTTTTTGTGACCTGTACTCACGATATATGGGCGCGCAACCTCTGAACTTCTGCAGGATATGGCGGGAAGAAGGGACACCACTCTCACATGGTGTGAATGACTAAAAGGTGGCAAACGTAAGAATAAACAGACAAAGACGGATGTGCCCCGGGGGCGGACTAGCCCCGGTCTCCCCTACACGTAATACAACTTCAATGTTGACGGATAACTGGTGGTCACAGTGAATACGGTAAACGTGACGGACTGTGTGGCGGGAAGCGGGTGTCCAGCAGTGATAGTGACCGGTGATAGTGAAAACTCTGCTGTCAAAGTTAATCCATCTCATTGCGTATGCACCAATCTTGGACTTAAACAATGCGACCCTTTGACCGAACGAACTATGGGTTAGGGTTAGGATTAGGCCGTTAGGGTTAGGGTTAGGGTTAGGCCCGTAAGGATTAGGGTTAGGGTTAGGCGGTTAGCCTGTTCACGACTCGAAAGTCGCTTGTTCATTTTAATGCCTGTTACTCGCTTAGGTTCCGCGTAGGTTGCTAGAGAGAGAGTGTGGGTATGTGCATGGATATGTGTGTGTGTGTGTGTGTGTGTGTGTGTGTGTGTGTGTGTGTGTGGTTGTGTGTGTGTGTGTATGTGTGTGTGTGTGTGTGTGTGTGTGTGTGTGTGTGTGTGTGTGTGTGTGTGAATGTCTGAAGAGTACTCGGATTCAGCGCGAGCGTTTTTTATAATTATAAACCATAAGACAAGTCGCGTAAGGCGAAAATACAATATTTAGTCAAGTAGCTGTCGAACTCACAGAATGAAACGCAATGCCATTTTACTCGTAGCATCGTCAGGCCACCGCTCATGGCAAAGGCAGTGAAATTGACAAGAAGAGCGGGGTAGTAGTTGCGCTAAGAAGGATAGCACGCTTTTCTGTACCTCTCTTTGTTTTAACTTTCTGAGCGTGTTTTTAATCCAAACATATCATATCTATATGTTTTTGGAATCAGGAACCGACAAGGAATAAGATGAAAGTGTTTTTAAATTGATTTGGACAATTTAATTTTGATAATAATTTTTATATATTTAATTTTCAGAGCTTGTTTTTAATCCGAATATAACATATTTATATGTTTTTGGAATCAGCAAATGATGGAGAATAAGATAAACGTAAATTTGGATCGTTTTATAAATTTTTATTTTTTTTTACAATTTTCAGATTTTTAATGACCAAAGTCATCAATTAATTTTTAAGCCACCAAGCTGAAATGCAATACCGAACCCCGGGCTTCGTCGAAGATTACTTGACCAAAATTTCAACCAATTTGGTTGAAAAATGAGGGCGTGACAGTGCCGCCTCAACTTTCACGAAAAGCCGGATATGACGTCATCAAAGACATTTATCAAAAAAATGAAAAAAACGTTCGGGGATTTCATACCCAGGAACTCTCATGTCAAATTTCATAAAGATCGGTCCAGTAGTTTAGTCTGAATCGCTCTACACACACACACACACACACAGACACACACACACACACACAGAGACACACGCACATACACCACGACCCTCGTTTCGATTCCCCCTCGATGTTAAAATATTTAGTCAAAACTTGACTAAATATAAAAAGACACCCCCCCCCCCCCCCACAGGTGACAGCCAAGACATAGGCCACGCCCACCTCGTGACGAGTGCCTGTGATAGTAGTAGTCTTGAGAGCGCACAGGCCCTCCCACTTTGATCCCGACCCGCTCGTGACGAGTGTCTGTGTTCCTAAATGCTAACCGTGTGGCCTTCACTTTGGGTAGTCATGGCAAAGTCGTGAATCGGTGAAAATGGCGTCATCCACGAGGCCGGAAACCAAGACTCAAGTCGTCATTTATGTGACGGAATCTGAAAAGACGTCATTCCCTTTTCTTTCTTTTGTTTCTCGTTTTTTTTTTACCTCACGTTCGCTAGCTGCTGTCGCCTGTGAGGAATAGGTTCTGATAATCTGAGTCACTGTTATGAGTCTGAAAATTACTGTTGTCCCTGATTCAGTTGAGGAAGGAATCCTCTGCATTTGAATTGCCAATTGGAGTAGTGCGTAAGTCGGCCTGCAAGGTGTACCACTCGGCGCAAATTAACGTTATTCATGGTAGCTGGTGCCTTGAGAAAAAAATTACAAACCAAATAATAATTTTCGCAAGAATGAGACTAGCGTTTTGGTTTGTTATTTTCTTGGAGAACTATCAGTTGAGTCATTCTCAGGAAGTTCAATTTTGTGATTCAGAATTGCCTACTCTATTCATCAATGAAAACGCACCGGTCGGCGAAATCATCCTTCAAATGGTGGTTTTCCCAGGGGAGTCTGTAGAGATAGAATTTAACTCATCAGCAAACTTTCACAATACAGAAAACACAACAGTCTTCAGCGAGGCCTTACATTTCATTCCAGCTGACGGTTCCAACCAGAGAAGGTGCACGTATCAAGAGGACGACGCAACAGACGGAATGTCCATCTGTAACATCACACTTGCAACGAGCCTGCACCCCGAGCACATAAGGGAACAGACCGGGCAGTCGCCTGCAAATAGGGATGCCAATAGCCTTGATTTTTTTTACCACCTGACTTGTTATCTTTCAGCAACTGATTCCTACACCCGAGAATTACCCATCACCGTGCAGTTTACGAACGAGTTCTCGCCAGTGTTCAAGAAAGCGTTGTATACGAGTACATTCCACATAGTCAACCTGTTGAAAGGCTTCCATTTGCTGAGCCTGGTGAACGAAGCCACAGATAATGACGTGGGGCGGGACGGAAGCGTGGATTACGTTGCATCCAACGGCACCGACCTGATCGGCGTCGAACGGACCGAAGTAGTTTTGCAGAGAAACATTACCCTGGAAGACGTGGCAGAAGACACAAACCTATACTTTAACCTGACGGCTTGTGACCGCGGCGATCCCAAGAAGTGTGCTAACACGATCTTCATCCTGAAAGTGTTTGGCCTGCACGAAGTCCAGGGGGAGGAAACAAAAAAAGAGGAGGAGGAGGAAGATGAGGAGGAGGAAGAGGAGGAGGAGGAAGAGGAGGAGGAAGAGGAGGAGGAGAAGGAGGTCATTGAGGCCGACGAGGACAGAGAAGTGACGACCAGTAAGCCCGATGAAGTCAGAACATTGACGGCCAGTAGGAACGATGGTAAAAACATCACCATAACCAACAACAGCGACAAATCCTCGTATCTACAGATATTGGTGGGTATAGCCGGAAGTATTGCGGCGCTCCTGGCCGCCATTCTGCTGATTTGGTGCTGCGTGACACGCAAGAAGGACAAGAAGCCTGAGGAGCCTGAAAAACCCAAGGCTGACCCTGCCCTACCTGTTACTCCAGGAGACCTAACTCCTCGAGACCTAAGTGCCTCTATCTCTCACGAGGAGGTCAGTAGCGGCGGAGAATCTGTGTCAGAAAACAGTGAATCGTAGGTATGACTATGAGGCAATGAAAACAAGTCGCGTAAGGCGAAAATACAACATTTCGTCAAGCTCAGTCGAACTCACAGAATGAAATTGAACGAATTGCATTTTTTCCGCAAGACCGTACACTCGTAGCATCGTCTGTCCACCGCTCGTGGCAAAGGCAGTGAAATTAACAATACAGAAAAGCGCGGTAGCGGTTGCGCTGAGGAGGATAGCCCGCTTTTCTATATCTCTATTCTTTTTAACTCTCTGAACGTGTTTTTAATCCAAACATATCATATCTATATGTTTTTGGAATCAGGAACAGACAAGGAATAAGATGAAATTGTTTTCAAATCGATTTCGGAAGTTTAGTTTTAATCATAATTTTTATATTTTTAATTTTCAGAGCTTGTTTTTAATCCGAATATAACATAATTATATGATTTTGGAATCAGAAAATAATGAACGATACGATAAACGTATTTTTGGATCGTTTTATAAAAAATGATTTTAATTACAATTTTCAGATTTTTAATGACCAAAGTCATTAATTAAATGTTAAGCCTCCAAGCTGAAATGCAATAAAAAAAAAAACGTCCGGGGATATCATTCCCAGGAACTCTCTTGTCCAATTTCATAAAGATCGGTCCAGTAGTTTAGTCTGAATCGCTTTACACACACACACAGACAGACACACACACATACACCACGACCCTCGTCTCGATTCCCCCCTCAATGTTAAAAAAAGAGTCCACTAATTCAATTCGACAGAAATCAAAGAAGCTAGCAAAAATTCAGTGTGATATACGACAGTAAAAATCTCAGTAAGTTAACGCACACAATCTATTAAATAATTACGAACAAAAAGTCAGTGTGTGTCTTACTTTATGAGTGGTGTCCTGATTTGGCCTATATGGTCCGCTGGACCCAAAAAGGAACAACTAACTGACGAAATAACTACTTTATGAATGAGAGGTAACTCAATTCGACAGAAATCAAAGAAGCTAGCGAAATTTCAGTGTGATATAGGGGAAGGGAGGGTAAGTCGACCCCTCTAACGAATGCAGCTTATACCTCTCGTCTTTTTAAAAAAAATATTGTTTTTGTTGTAAAACCTGGTGTGTTCTCTTTCGTGTAAGCGTTGTGTGGAATATGAACGATCCAACTGGCACAGTTTTTAAATAAATAATAAAAGAAAAAAATCCTGAAGCATGGACGACTTGCCCTCCATGGAGGGCAACTCGTCCATGGAGGGCGGGTAATTCGTCCAGGTGGAAAAGGTTGTTCATATTACCCAATAGCATCACCTCGACATATGAAATTGACTGAAGTAACTGTTCTGTGTCAGTTTTGTTAATCGGAAGTGAGAATGACGTCATAATGAGTCGGCCTACGTCAGAAGTCGATCGACGTCTTTGCTATGCAGGGAGGGTGAGTATTTGAAGGGTTAGATGTTCAAACATCTATACTTATTAGTTGCTCTGGTTCAAAGCGAAGCAAATGGGAAAATATATTTACAAATTGGACTTGTAATTGATTTGTGTCGCCCATTTCAGGTTGCGTGAACGTGAAATAGTTTAATAGGCCTACTAGTGTACGCGCACTTCCAATGACGGAAAAGCGCACCCCCCCTCTCTCTCTCTCTCTGTCTCTCTGTCTCTGTCTCTGTCTCTCTCTCTCTGTCTCTGTCTCTGTCTCTGTCTCTCTCTCTCTCTCTCTTAATTATATTAATCAATCAACACACAACTTCGAATATTATTTTTTTAGGCTACGTTCACTTTTATTTCAAATACAAACAAAGAACTTTTTTTAAATAGTTTTGACATTCACAGAAGAGAGAAAGATGCTCTCTCTCTCTCTCTCTCCCTCTCTCTGTCTCTCTCATGCACTCACACACACACACACCTACTCGCACACCCACATACACACACACCGCATAGTGATAAGCTTACACCTACACATACACACGCGCGTGCACATAATTTAAATCAACAATACGTCAATTTGTCTGTTAAAAATAAATAATAACATAAAAGAGTGTGCATTATAACAGTCCATCTTTGACGATGTCAGCCGAACCACACAGTCAGAAGGGCAAAGCATCCAGAACATTTTAAACGTTAATTGTAGCCTTACAACAAAGACTGAACCGTCAAACAAATAAATATTATCGCTTCTTCTTTAATAGGTTGAAATAGCGATTGACCGCTTCTCGGTTGAACCCCTCAGCCCGAGCAAATGAGGTTGCTTCTGGCTGTCGTAGGCTGATTTCAGGGTGTCTCCTCATGAAATGACGATACCAATCTTTCCCCGCGGTCTTCTTTTCCTTGTTGAAGGAATGGTTTATTCGATTCATTTAGGCAATTTGGTATGCCATTTTCATTAGGTAGTTTCTGGTGAGACCAAAGAACCTTCGTTCCCTCATGAGTATGAGTTCAACCAATTCCTGTTCGACCTCTTCTGGTAATGTTTGGTAACTCCCCATTACTTTGATGTCACCATTGGCAAATTTGTCTTTAACCCCCTTCAACCCATCTCTATCTCTCTTTAACAGCAAAAATCACAAACATAATCACTCGTGTTCGTTCCTGCGCACGCAATGTGAGCCCACCCCTCACAGCTCCTGCAACGTATCATGTTCTCAATGTTGTATTCTCCACATAAAATACAAAGCCAGTCCTTCATGGTGTAGCCGTCAGAAGTTTTCTTGGCGGTGGTTTTCTTAGCGGTGGTTTTCTTGGCGGTGGTTTTCTTGGTTTTCTTTGCGACACCCTTCGCTTTTTCCTCTAATAGTTTTTTGTAAGGGCTTGAGGTTAGGACCTCAGACGATGTTCTCTTACGCCGTCTTGAAGACGGTGTCGGAAGCACGTTGCCAGTTGTGACTACGAGTTCATAATGCCCGACTTCATCTCCCCATGATGTATATCGGAGTGTCACCGGATGTTCAAATTCCTCTCCGTACTTTAGAGTGTTTCCTCTGTTGTCTGTTGCGTCGATGATAACGATTGTTTTTTTCAGCACTTCAGATGTTTGTTGTATCTCAAACTCCCCGACCATTGCTGTATTGACAGACATGGCCATGACTCTTTCGTGAACAGAGGAAAAACGGATGCGCTGGGGCATATCAGCATTCAGTGTATCCCCAACAAGATTCTGTGCATGATCGTCAATTTTTGTAATGATGTGAAGCATCACTTTGTTTCGTAAATTGTCAGCCTCCACTTGCTCTCTCAATCTTAGACCAGGATCTATTGCTTGCCCATTTATTCGCCGTGCAGTTTGCAGGTCTGTGTCAGCTGAAATAACGAGGCTTCGGAAGAAGCAACGTCCATCTGACGCAGGGTTAATCACCGAACATGTAGTAGTGGGAGATGTTGCTGCATGTGTCATTGATCCTGTCGCTGGAGGCATCATTGGTTCTATTGCGCCATTGGTCATGTTGACTGTTGCACCATTCGTCTTGTCGCTGGATGTGTCATTGGTTCTGTTGCCTGTTGCGTCATTGCTCCTGTCGCTGAATGCATCATTGGTTCTGTTGCTGAATGCATCATTGGTTCTGTCGCTGGATGCATCATTGGTTCTGTTGCTGAATGCATCATTGGTTCTGTCGCTGGATGCATCATCGGTTCTGTTGCTGAATGCATCATTGGTTCTGTTGCTGAATGCATCATTGGTTCTGTTGCTGAATGCATCATTGGTTCTGTCGCTGGATGCATCATTGGTTCTGTCGCTGGATGCATCATTGGTTCTGTCGCTGGATGCATCATTGGTTCTGTCGCTGGATGCATCATTGGTTCTGTCGCTGGATGCATCATTGGTTCTGTCGCTGGATGCATCATTGGTTCTGTTGCTGAATGCATCATTGGTTCTGTTGCTGAACGCATCATTGGTTCTGTTGCTGAATGCATCATTGGTTCTGTTGCTGAATGAATCATTGGTTCTGTCGCTGGATGCATCATTGGTTCTGTCGCTGGATGCATCATTGGTTCTGTTGCTGAATGCATCATTGGTTCTGTTGCTGAATGCATCATTGGTTCTGTTGCTGAATGCATCATTGGTTCTGTTGCTGAATGCATCATTGGTTCTGTCGCTGGATGCATCATTGGTTCTGTTGCTAGATGCGACATTGGTCCTGTTGCCTGTCGCTAGATGCGCCATTGAGCATGTTTCCGGATGTGAAGAGGAGAGTGTTGCCAACGAAGGGAGAGCCTCAGCGATAGATGCCTCAAACTGAGAGTCCTCAAAAACCTCCCTTGAACATGGCCAAATACCACATGATCTGAACCCGTTCATAGCTGTCTGCATTGTTGCTGTTTTCAGGTAGGCCTCGTTGAATAAACTGCAAATTTGAAAGGGGGTGACCAGTCGTCCTGGGTTGTTTCGCAGCCAGCGTTCTATAGCCTGGTCGTAATAAGCTTGCAGAGGTTTGAAAACGGAGCGATCCATTGGCTGTGTCTTCTGCGTTGTGTGGGGGGGCAAAGACAGCAGGATCACGCCGTGTTCTCTTGCAAGATTAATGGCATCGAGATTGCTGGTGTGGCTCTTATGTCCATCGAGTACGATCAGCACCTTTTCCTCAACGTTTGGCTTCACGTGTTTGATGAAGTGCTGCAACCATGTATAAAACATGTTGCCGTCCATCCATCCACTGTCGTTACAGGTAACAACAGAACCAACTGGCGATCCTTCTGCCAGGGAAGGAGGCATACGTTTTCTCTTGAATATGACAAATGGTGGAACATAGTTCCCGGCAGCTGAAGCACATACCACAATAGTTGTGTTGACTCCTCGTTCACCACTGGACATTGATCCGATTTGATGCTTGCCCTTCTGTGCCAGAACCTTTTGGCATTTTTTCTGCACAGTACTTATCCCTGTTTCATCCATGTTAAAGATCCGGGATGCGTGCAAGCTGTTGTCATCGACGAGTTCTTCCAATAGGTTGAAATAGCGATTTACCGCTTCTCGGTTGAACCCCTCAGCCCGAGCAAATGAGGTTGCTTCTGGCTGTCGTAGGCTGATTTCAGGGTGTCTCCTCATGAAAAGACGATACCAATCTTTCCCCGCGGTCTTCTTTTCCTTGTTGAAGGCATGGTTTATTCGATTCATTTCGGCAATTTGGTATGCCATTTTCATTAGGTCGTTTCTGGTGAGACCAAAGAACCTTCCTTCCCTCATGAGTATGAGTTCAACCAATTCCTGTTCGACCTCTTCTGGTAATGTTTGGTGCCTCCCCATTACTTTGATGTCACCATTGGCAAATTTGTTGGTTTTGTTTCGGTGGCGTCTTAAAGTTACTCTTGGAATGTTAAAATGTTCTGAACATGCATGCAGGCTCAATCCTTTCTGTAAGGCGTCCATCGCAGCAGATAGTGTTTGTGATGTCCATTGGGGCCTGTAAAATAAAAACAAACGACCGTGCGAGATCAGCGTGCAAAAAAACTCGTTCATCAAAGAACACCAGGAACTATACGCAGCTTGGAAACTTTTTACATTAAGAAATCGAGAGGTTTTTTGTGTGGGGAAGGGGATACGCGCACATTGACACCACATAATTATGTTATTTTGTTTCATTTATTTTGGTGTAAATCGCAAAAATTATGCATCATCTCGCGCCAAAAAAAATCTAGGCTACTAGCTTAGATTCTCGATGCTCACATTTGTTTATAGTCTCTGCAAACCATTATTGCGTCATTTTGTGACGTAATTTCAATATGTCAATACCGAACTTTTACGGGTTCTTCATCTGACACTATTTCTTGGAGATGAAAGAGTCTACACAGACGAGAGAGTGATATGGACCCATAGTCGGGTATTGTGACCCGGGTCGAGTTACACGACAAAGGGGGGGACGAATTACCCGATCATGGTACTCGCTGAACATTGCTGTTTACCATTGTTCCTGGGATAGCCTGAGATCTCTAACGTTCGACTAGTTGTTATGAAAGCCAAAGCTTTTTTGCAGATCTGGTGCATTTTACGAATCAGCGGCTCCCATGCACTGACTGTGGTTTTTTTCGTGCAACAATTTTAGAGTGGAAACCATCAAAATTGATAAAGACTTACCGCTTTGCTGGGACCGTTTTTGTTGACATTTTTTTTTCTTCAACTGATTCAGGTTGGGTAACTCTGGCTTATGAAATCGATGATAATCACCCCTGCAGTGTCATGTTCTCAAAATCGAGGGGGGACGACATACCCGAGGGGGTCGACTTGCCCACCCTTCCCCTACGACAGTAAAAATCTCAGTAAGTTAACGCACACAATCTATTAAATCTTTACGAAAAAAAAGTCAGTGTGTGTCTTACTTTATGAGTGATGTCCTGATTTGGCCTATATGGTCCGCTGGACCCAAAAAGGAACAACTAACTAACTAACTAACTACTTTATGAATGAGAGGTAACTTGTCATGGTTTTTTTAGGCCGACGGCATGATTTGGTTGAAAGAATTTACCTAACAAATTTGGACAAGAGCGGCGGGTTTAATTTTCACACACACGCACACACACGGTTTTTATATTTAGTCAAGTTTTAACAAAATGTTTTAACATAGACTGGGAATCGATACGAGGGTGGTGGTGTAAGTGTGTGTGTGTGTGTGTGTAGAACGATTCCGAGAAAACAACTAGCCCGATCTTCATGAAACTTCCCATGAGAGTTCTTGGGTATAATAATCCCAGACTTTTTTTCTCTCCTTTTTTCGATACTTATCTTTGATGACGTCATATCCGGCTTTTAGTGACATTCGAGGCGGCACTGTCATGCCCTCATTTTTCTACCAAATTGATTTAAATTATGGTCAAGCAATCTTCGACGAAGTTCTGACTGTGGGATTGCATTTCACCTCCAAAGTTTTAACATTAGTTAATTAGCTTGCTCATTAAAGCTATTATTAAAATCGAATTTTCAGTAACAGATTAAACAATGATTGCATTGTATTCTTCGTCTTCTCTTGAATTCAAAAATATACAGATATGTCATGTTTACTAAACAAATTTTTTTATTTTTTTATTTATTTTATTTATTTATTTGGTGTTTAACGTCGTTTTCAACCACGAAGGTTATTTCGCGATGGACTAAACAAATGTGCTCAGAATAAAAGATAATAGGTTCAGTAAGTATTGGCAGGTTTCATGGTATTAGGCCATTTTGATAGTCTCAGATTTGCTTAGTCTTTTAAATCCATATATGTGAGAATCTGCTGTATTTGTTGTATTAACATGCAAACTAGTTGTTTAAATACTTTTTTGAAAATAAAAGTTGAAATTTTTGATAATGTGTTTATTTATGTGCGTGTGAATGGTGGCGATCGTCAAAATACGGACGGATGAATTTACTTTTGCCACAGCATCACTAAACAAAGAACTAAATTCCAACACACACATGCACAAGTATCAATGCTGTGGTGGTTGAGAGTGCCAGAACACATTGAAATGATTGATTTTCAACAACAATCGATATCCATAACACAAATTCTAACTTATACTAGCTCCGCAAAAAAAATGTATGGGAATTCGGATCTGTCCGTCCGCATAGCGATATCAAGAGCATCGAAACTAATTGTGATTTCACAGGACAAAAACACAAGTTTACCTAATTTTGTATACTGTAAATACAAGTTTGTGCACCCTTGAAGTGAGTTATAATGTTGCCGAGGTCAATTTGCCCTTGATCGACGCACGGTGACCCGAGTTTCAAAGTTGCGATCCAGTCCGTCTAAACAATGTAGCGATCGCCACATTTTTCTTTTCATTCAAAAACTAACCGTTTGGGGAGGAAGTGACCTCACGTTGTTTTACGTTGACGCTCGCGCTCGACAGAAAAAGACCGCAACAGTTTTTCAGTTAAAAAAATCGCAAAGTAATAACATTTTCTGAGGTTTTCTAGTGTCCGTCTAGTAACAATCGCCACTCTAGCGATCGCCACTGCATGAGTGTTGAAGTCACATTTAACTCCATTTTCGACTGTTTTAAGAAACTATTTTGACGCTCAATCGTCACGTTTCAGTGTCGAAACACGTACTGTGCATTTGCAATCAGCCGGTGTGTCCAAACTGAAATGCGAGTGATGCCTCGATTTGTGGCGATCGCTCACGTGGTTGACGGACAGAAATACCTTCTTAGGGGGTAGGGGAACAGTTACTCCTCCATACAATAATGGTGTTTACAAATGATTGCAAACTTGTCTCTTTATAAACTGTTCAGACATGTCTTCTCTTCAATAATTTTCAGTTTTGCTCGGTTTGTTAATCAGGAGCACCCTGCAGTAAATGTTTCATCTGTGACAATGCTCGAAATGTTGACGTAATTCCAATGCCCATATCCTTCTCTTGTTACCTCATCTAGCCAAAACCATTGAAGATAGAAAGACATCTATTGAACAAACTAGATGCACAACACCAGTCTTAACACGTTTTGTTCTTACATGTATATGAAAATATTGATGGCCATGGAATGGTTTGAAAAAAAAGACGGTTTTTTCCTTCAAAACGGTCTAGGTCTGCCGGAAGTCGTATTTTTTCAAACCATTCATTTGAGGATCAATATTTTGATATACATACAAGAACAAAACTTGTTAAGAATGATGTGTTGCATATTTTTTGTTCAATAAATGTCTTTCTATCTTCAACGGTTTTGGCTATATGAGCTATATGCATGCATAGGATGACCGTATTGCTTTTTTTGCGTTTTCAGGGTATGCCGCTTTGCGCCTGGTTTTTAGATATAAATAAGGACCAGGACTATAAAAAAATTACTGTTTTTAGTTGTAACAAACTCACTTTGTTGGAAAAACATGTCCTTTGAATTGTGTGCCAACATTTATTTTGTAGAATTTGAGTGTGTAAATAGTAAATTGCTGAACACAATACTGTGAAACCTGCCTATTACGGTCGCATGCTTCGTCGAGACGATCGTGACCCGCCTCGGTCTTCGGGTGTGGTTAAGGTATTCTCGGCGATGACTCGCTTTTGGTTTTTATTTTTATAGTTTGATAACGACCGACTGAATGTTTTTATATCGCTTCACGCGGCTTGTTACAGTCTTTCCTAAGAATTTCTCTCCAATTGAGTTGACTGTGTCATTGAGTGATTAATACACCTTTCTATTGACACTCATAGGGGGTAAAATATCAAGGGTCTGCCAAACCCAGCAAATGCAGTAGGCAGCCCAGAGATCCCTAAGTACCTCTCCCAATTATAGTACTTTTCGGCAATATTTACAGTTTCAAATTGCTAGGATAGCTTCTTTGTGATTTTATAGAGGTGTTCTGGGGAAACTGAAAGGTAGCCTCGTCAGGGGACAACTATTCAAACCCATATCCTCATCACTTTGTTTCTCGATTGAGAATAATCATTTATAGATGACTATTTTTCATTTCCCTTGTTTGGGTGTATTTGTGTGTACTGTCCTCTCAGTGATTGAGGCTTATGTAAGGCTTGGTGATTGTATAGTACATCGTGCCTTTAACGGTTTTTGTTCCGTATTGTTGCCGTTCAAACTTGGGTTGAAGTCGGTGGCCCCTTTCAAAAAGGGTACACACCGGTTCTTCTTGATTGCGAGTGTTATCGATTGTTTTGCTGTGGTTAAGCTCGTTCTGCATTTGAACGTCTCCTGTAGTCTTTTCAGAATGGGGTTTACCCTTTCTTTGGCTGGTTTCTGGTTCAGTTGAAGGGTTTGGTTAGGAGCGTCCGCGTTCGCGGGTAGTAGACTGATTTCGAGGATGCTGTCATGTTCTCTCATGCTGTTCGATTCCAGCTGTTTAAATAGGCAGTTTCGTCAGAGTTGAGGTGTGGTTCATTGGTACGTGTAGATGCAAGACAGTGTGTGTCAATCAGCGTTCCGCCAATGGTTGGGTGTGCCTCTTTGATGCGTGTAGTGGGGCCTTTCGGTTGGGTGGGCGGAGTTTGCCGTGGGGGTGATTTTTGGGCGCGAAGTTCTGCCCTCCCTCCCCCTCCTTCGCGTTGTGGCTGTGTGGCCGTGTTGTGTGTTGAATCCTTCGTTTTACCAGTACTGTTGAACTCAGGTCAAAATGAGTTCGGCTCGTTCTCTCCCTGACAGGATGCCTTGAGTTTCTTGTCTGGCAAGGAAACCGAGTTTTGTACATATTTAGAGCTTTTTTGTAATGTGTTATAGATGTACGCAGATTCGCGATCGTCGATAATGATTTTTCATGGTGTTTTGTAATTTTTAAATTACAGAGGAATTTTTATTTTAGACAGTTTCAAGCGAGCTATTTTTCGCGGATGTATTTACTGTGCAAACAACTCTAAATATGGCATAAGTGTCACGTGATAATCAACCGTTTGGTTTCGGCCCTCGCTGGAGCAGACGATTTTTTGACAGTGATGCAACCATATGTTACGGTCTCCTTCCGGCAGCAGTCCCAAAATTTCGACTTATTTTGACCTTAGAACGATGTCTTTATCATAACTGTGAAGAACAGAACGGAGATCACTGTCGAAGTCGGCCAATCTGCAATCATTTTCGTCTCGCGAACACTGCTCGTGAACAACATATGGGAGATCACTCTGTATTCTTCTTTTGATAGATTCGCGTAGGACTTTCGCGTTCGGTCAGAGAGACAACTGGCAATAGCCGTAGAGCGAGGGTTATCAGAATGGTCAAAACCTATGTAAATTTTCTTACATTTTAAGACTCCCTCTTTTTTGTTACTGGATTTTTTTTTATCAGATTATTGTTTGGAGTTCTGAAAAGGAAAGTTCCCGTGAAAACCATTATAGATATGACTTTTCCTGGACTACATGTGTGTTATTTGTATTTATAGAGTTCTACAACCTCAAAGGATTGAGAAGTCACCGAAGTGCATTTAAGGGCATTCTCATAGAGTGCTGAATCTGAAAAGATCCGTTTTTGTTTAGTCAAGACTGCTACCGGTTTCGAGCTGAGAAGCTCTTATTAGGCAGTCTCTTGGCATAAAACAGAGAAGAACTCTCAAACTTCTATGCAAAAGAGAAAACCACATTTCTGCGGTAGGCCCTCTGCATAGACGAGAATCTTTCTTTGATTCCCCTCCAACTGTCAGTGAAGAGTATAAAAAAGAAATTTTGAAGTATCAGCAGCTGCTCTTGGTTGTTGAAGCAACAAAATAGAAATTTATAATGAGAGCGCTGCTAAAAATGCCAAAATGTGCACTCGATCGCTTGTACTTTTAAAGAAAAGTTAAATATAGAATGACGTCAAGAGCGAGAATGCATAGAAATTACGTCATGAGCAAGGGAGATCATCCTTTACTCTGTGTGTGTCTCCACCGCCTACATTCCAACAAGGAATTTTGAAAGCAGGGAGCACACTAGAGGTAATGGAAGAGGTGGGGGGAGGGGGTAAGAATTAGATCTAGAAAGAATTCTTCACAGACAGCCTACTGGAGAATCAAATCAAATCAAATCGGCTCCGAAAGGGTTTGATTCTCCAGTGTAGACTACTAGCGGCACTGTTGCGATCTGTGGAGTGTGAAACAGTGTTGGCAGCGAGACTTGGCCCTTTTCACGGTGTGTCAACTGATTCCGTTCATCCACCGGATGTTTCCGTTCATCCGCAGGATGTGTCCGTTCATACAGCCCCATTTTCGTCACTTGCTTCGGGAAAAACGTTGTGGTAAGTCGTGTGGGCAGCGCGCTTGTGTGATATTAAAAGAATAAGGTAGCGAAATGGTTGGGCTATGTGTACGATAAGTACGAAGGTGCTAGTGAATCCTAATAATAGAGACATCCAGATTTGCCTTCGTCAAAAGTTCGTGAGTTCCGATCTTCGCGAGTGTGTTGAAGTGGTGACGTCACATCCCGTCACGGTCACCACTTTCCAATTTCGGTCCAGATGTACGCGAAGTTCGTCGTGCGCGTTCGTCTGTTTTTCGAAACAGTGATGACGAGTAGTGTTATATATGACGAGTCTTTTTTATCGGAATATTCCAGACATCTGAATATGCTGTGTACACAAGCAACACTGAAAAAAACATTCGATTTTTAGATTCATTCCTGTAAAATCTCCCAACTCTAAAACAAATAGGCCTAGTGGAAACAAGTGTCTTGTGCAAGAGAGATCAAGGGAGATAATTGGCTGGATATGTCACCCGTCGACTCAAGTTCTGAGTTTTGTGTGGGTATCCGTGTTCTTGCACTAGGCCTCCAAAATGAACAGTTTACAGATGCACAGTCCACAGAAGCGTCGTAAAGATATTAAACTTTAACACTGCGCACATAAAACATATTTTTAACATTATGAAAAGGACTAAAAGTACTCACGAAGATTGCTGATTGAGGTTCGTCAAACATGCCTTTTTCACCACGCAGATCCCGATCTTCGGCAAGCAGTGGTGGGCGCGAAAAACCAAGCGCATGCGCATTGAGGCACACAGTTAAAAATAGAGAGGAAATCCCCACCACCGACGAATGTTCGTCTGACGAAGGTTGAATCTGGATGTCCCTAATAACACACGCGGGCCGAACGTGGCAAAATTGCCTGATTTTTTAACATTTTCTTGTTTTTCTCGCTCTGTTATCGAATCTGACCCTTGATTTGCACATGATCACCAAAACCATTGCCTGTTACGACATTTCGCTTGAACAGAAGTTTATAGAAACCCATGGCTTTTGTACAATCACTTGTCTTTTGAAAACTTACAGATTCCGTTCATACCCCATGTTTCCGTTCGTACAAAAGTGCATGTTTCCCTTCGTACGAAAAACGTTTCCGTTCATACACATTCGTTAGATCAGAGTGAAACAGGCCCCCACTACAAGTTCTGTGTATTCCAATCGTTTTCAAACAGCACAAAGTACGAATGCGTGTGATATTGGACCTATGTGAACCATAAGACGAATTGAATTTGCAAAAAACAGTTTTGTGTCCGTTCGTACTGATTTTGACGGGAAAATGTGTCCGTTCGTACCACTTTCATCAAATTGTTTCCCTTCGTACCCTTTTCAGTAATGTGTTCAGTGACGGAGCTTTCTGTGGGTTTTGATAAGAACGAAGATTGATTTGTGCAGTTGTGCTTGCTTTGCAGCACTGCAACTAAGACTGAACTAAGTAACATGTACATTTGTATGTTACTCCTATCATGCCATTTGATTCACCTGTGATAATCATGAGCAGAATTTAGACAAATCAAGAAAAAACATTATCCAGGCTCTATCAGTCCTTTTTACATTTAGTCAAGTTTTGACTTAATGTTTGAACATAAATGGGGAATCGAAACGAGGATCGTGGTTTATGTGTGTGTGTGTGTGTGTGTGTGTGTGTGTGTGTGTGTGTGTGTGTGTGTGTGTGTGTGTGTGTGTGTGTGTGTGTGTGTGTGTGTGTGTGTGTGTGTGTGTGTGTGTGTGAATAAACTTTATTGTCATGAAACGTAGTGTTTATAAGACACGGGAAGATAAATAACCAAATGATTTCATTGTTTCTTTTTTTGGAAGCAATTATATACAAATTCTCCCAATTTAGTTTGTACATTGTCTACTTGCAAAAATTGACTTGGTACATCATATGAATATATAGGTCGATTGATTTCACTCATGAAAGATTTTCGTAATTGGTTGTTTTCTATGCAGTTATCTAGACAATGTATTTCGTCTTCTATTACTCCACATGTTTCACATAATCTATTTTCCCTAGGAGTATTGCTGTATCTACCAGTTTCAATTTTGAGGTCGTGGGCACTTATTCTTAGTTTATATGTGACCCTCCACCCCGAAATGAGTCGCATGTCACCTTGCGCGGTTCTGCGCTAGGCTTGATATAAGTCCGGAGCGTGTCTGGTAACAGTGTGAGGGTCACCTTAGTCACAGGCTTATAACTCAAACATTTTTTGCTCTTTTCTAAAACGGTTTTCACCACTGGATAGAGCATAAAAAAACTCTTTAGGAAAATGTAAAAATATGAAAATCATGCAAAGGTGACATGCGACTCATTTCGTGGTGGAGGGTCACATATTTTCTTTGTTTTATGCATAACTGCATGGCAATTTTCCTTGTTTTCATGACAGTAACATTTTGAGTCTTGAGTCTTGATGTCTCTCGCTTGCTCTTGCTGCACATGCATTTCGAGCGCTTGTACATGTCTCTTTGTTTCTAAGATCAATATTTCATCCATCAGGATCTATGCAAGAATGTTGTATGGCACCTCCCTGTCCATGTTACCATTATGCAAACCACCGAAGATCAATCAATCAATATGAGGCTTATATCGCGCGTATTCCGTGGGTACAGTTCTAAGCGCAAGGATTTTTTTATTTTTATTTTTGTTTATGCAATTTATATCGCGCACATATTCAAGGCGCAGGGATTTATTCATGCCGTGTGAGATGGAATTTTTTTTTACACAATACATCACGCATTCACATCGGCCAGCAGATCGCAGCCATTTCGGCGCATATCCTACTTTTCACGGCCTATTATTCCAAGTCACACGGGTATTTTGGTGGACATTTTTATCTATGCCTATACAATTTTGCCAGGAAAGACCCTTTTGTCAATCGTGGGATCTTTAACGTGCACACCCCAATGTAGTGTACACGAAGGGACCTCGGGTTTTCGTCTCATCCGAAAGACTAACACTTGAACCCACCACCTAGGTTAGGAAAGGGGGGAGAAAATTGCTAACGCCCTGACCCAGGGTCGAACTTGCAACCTCTCGCTTCCGAGCGCAAGTGCGTTACCACTCGGCCACCCATCAATCATGAATATTCTGTGAGACGATTCTTCAACTTGAATTTATCCCTGATAAATCTCCCGATGTCAAGTTAACGCATGCGCATTGACCACATTGAGAGGGACTGTTAAGGCAGTCACTTGTTCGTGACCGGCACCATAGTTTTCCGGTGTAACTTTGTGAAGAGTAATAATATATTTTCAATGTACATGCGTGTATGAGACGCGAATGCGTTTGTGTGCGCTCAGAACTTAATTGACGGTTCCGGTAAGATCTGGCACCCTATACTGAATTAGTATACTGAAACGCATAAATTCTGCAAATAGTGCATTGAACGATTTTGCTCTCAAACGAAAATCAGATTGAACCTGTAATTTGTAGTTGACATCTTGAGTGTTGGAGCAAATGTTTCACGCTGTCAGCGTGCGCTTTGCAGTATTGCTGATCCAGCCACAGCTCACTGTGCTAATAAAGACAATGGGCTGAACGGGAGACAATAACGTAAAAAATATAGTGTATGGCCCTATAAAATGCAACTGGCTGTTTGGCTGTATCCAGATATCGCAATCATGCCACGACTTGATGAAGGAGAGAGACAGCAAGCGATTGGGATGCTTAAAGCTGGCCAAAGCATTGAACGTGATGAACACTGAACGTTTTCCGAAAACATTGCGCTTGGACTCAGTCACTTTTTTTGAAAAATTGTCATTTCATGATGTTCTATTCCAAATCAATTAAGCGAAGGTTTATAAACACTAAAATGGCCAATAAATAAAATATTTAAACATTGAAAACATTCACCACTGAGTTGATTTTTTGTGATTTTTTAAAGTTCCGTTTGCGGAATTTATGCCTCTCGGTATATAAATATCCTTTATTATTATAATAAAATTGTTAAGTTATTATAATGTTTAATCGATGCTGATGTGCAACATTTTATTCTGCATGTCAGTCACTGGCCGCATACGTCTACTATTGTCATACCATGCAATACACAGTACACGCGCTCCTATTGACAAAGTGAAATGCGCCGCGTCTTGACTTCTGAACGAGCTCTTCCTCAGTAGCATCACAGACGCGCTCTTATTGACAGGCGCGCATATATATATTTATCCTACATACGTGAGAGAGACACCCGTGAGATAATAATCGTTCAAATCACACGTGTGTGTATCATGTAAATGAGGTCATGTCAAGCAAGTCTGGCAGGGACCTGTTTTTCCACTGCTCATGATGCCAAAGTCACCGAGACAAACGTCATTATAGACAAAAAAATTGCGCTCGCTAATTACCCTCGATGAATTTTTTGAACTAACACGTCACGCCACACTTTCAGAGTGACGTTTCTTTGCTTTGACGTAATAGATTGCACGAGGCTTTAAAAGAGATCGAGGTTCCAAAACAAGCGTCTTCAATTTAGCTGCCCCGAATGCAGGACATTTTCAGTAAAATACACGTAAGTACAGTATGTAGGATAAACAGAATACTACATGGCTTGCTGTTTCGTACCAGATTTACACTCGTTGCTTTTTCAAATAGTGAACAGCTCGCTTTCGCTCGCAGTTCAATATTTAAAAAAACAACTCGTGTAAATCTGGTACGACACAGCAAGCCATGTAGTATTCTCTATATATAGTGTGGACAATTATACACGAGCGCTTATCGTTTACATAGCCTATTGTGATATATGCATGGCCACTATGATCATCGAATCACCGACCACTCAACACTGACTTGTTTCTACCACCCGGACAACACAAACTCCGTTGAGAAGGATTATCATAACACAAGTTATCTAAGCTTCAAGCAGGCTACTCCAGTCGACACCGACTACATAGTGGAAGGTCCCGCTTGGGGGATTACACACCGTGCGACGGATGCGATCAATTACTCATTACATGAATTATTTTGAAGGTTGAAGCACAGGCGGAAGGTATCGTCCACTGGACTACTACTATCACAGAAAGTAGTCTTTCTGTGATAGTAGTAGTCCAGTGGACGATACCTTCCGCCTGTGGTTGAAGTCAGTCATTCCTTTTCTATTCAGATTATGGCCATGGGCCGCAAGGAGACAATGAGGTCATCATAGTTTCAGTAGACCGATTGCACATGAATGTCACAACGTGACATTCTTTCAGTCAGTCATAATAAACACAATTCACTACGTCAGTGTTTCATTCGTTCGAGCTTAAAACGACATCATTTGTTTTTAGATACATCTACAACAACAAAAAACGCGGCATGCTGGGTATGTGTGTGTTGTCCATGCATACAGTTTGTTACTATTTTGTTCTTGCCGCAATTATGATATTGTATACATTTGATGTACATGCGCGAAATGCATATTTAACTCTGTGAAGTTGCGCTTTACAAGCATTATTCAGTAATCCGAGGTTGTTTTTTGTTTTCTTCAGTATGCAAACAAAAGCAAGCCGTAAGCAAATATTACAGGTAGCCTTCTACTAGTCTATAGCGCATATGTGCCAGGATTATGGGATCATCATTCGAAACTTCCGACTTTGTGTAGCTGATCTTTCACCCTTCACACCACGTGTCATGGAGTGAGTTATGTGTGATCTCTGCCATCGTGTGAGCGTTTGTGTTTGGTTGGATTGCCGCACTTTGAACATTCATTAATTTATTATCTTGAGGAAGTTGTGGTATCCACCGAGTCAGTCAAATTAACATAGAATGTGTGTGTCGTGCTGTGTGAAATAGGCGGGATTCAGGAAGTTATACGGAATAGTCAATTTCATCATTAGTGAGACCGTATCCAAAGATAAATCAGACCAGTGATTAGAGAGAGAGAGAGAGAGAGAGAGAGAGAGAGAGAGAGAGAGAGAGAGAGAGAGAGAGAGAGAGAGAGAGAGAGAGAGAGAGAGAGAGAGAGAGAGATCACAATGATGAAGATTGTATAAGTTTGAAATTGAATGAGGCACGCGTGAGTTTGTGTGTGTATACGAGTGTTTGTTTAATGCGTATGTGTGTCCGACTCTCTATATATGTGGAGTGCGAGTTGTATGTGTTCGAGATTTGCAAGAGGCCATGTCTGTGTGTGTAACTATGGGTGTGTACGTGTATACGTGTATAAGAGACATAGAGAGGGAAAGAGAGCGAGCGAGAGAGGGAAAACAGATTTGTCCTTTGCTGGGGGCATCGCAGTGCTGAACTTCTACTTAATTTAAATGTTGTGACCCAAGTACATAACTTTCTTCCTTTTTGAAACTGAATCGGCATCGCCCTCATTGGGTCATATTTCTTCCAAAACACACCACACACACTTCTGTTTTTTAACTCTTCTTTTATTTGTGTCCAAAATGCAGAAAGAGAAACACTACATTTACAGGGAAAGCACTGTACACAAAGAAAAGATCATATTTAAACCAAACAAACACGCACAAAAAAAGAAGGAACCTCTCTTAAGAACTCGCGAGTGATCCACTTATCCGGTATGAAAGTGGACAGCTTCGATCATGGAAATACAGACACTTAATATAACCTTTACCGGATGTCGCATTTAGCTACACACTACCGATGTAAGGCACGTTTCATGATATTGAGGATTGCAGTTTCCCCCTCACACACAATATTCCAAAATAATAAATAGTCAAACAGGGACCAAAAAACAGTTTGCACCAAGAGTTCAACTTTTTATCTATCCAAAACAGTAAAAAAAATTATATGAACATTCGTATTTCCAAGATGATTGGCGTTCCAAGACGCTATATCCTAAAACCCCCAAAACATGCTTTTACAACTTTAGTGCATAATAACTGCCCAAAGGTGCAGTTTAAAGCAACCATTGATAATAATTTTTAACATACTCCTTGAACACATTAAGAAAAATGGTTAACTTGCAAATAAAGGGACAGCATTGATCAGAACAATGGTAAGATAAAGGACGCTACTTATATTTTGTACATTTTTTATCTTTATCGTTTCCTGTAGACCTCAGAAGTTATAGCCAGCTTAAGAAATCATTCTAAAATCGAAAAACAAACATATATACATTTTGTACGCAGAGTAGATTGATATTTGACACAGTCACACAGACATACGTGGGCTATAGGGCAACCCTACCCCCTAAATTTGAAAACGGGGTCAATTTCTTAACTGCATGTATTCAGCAAAACAATCCATAAAAAAAAAAAAAATCACAAATAATGAACTTATGACTTTAGAAAAGCATTCAAAAATGCATATATACAACGCTTTTTCTTTGTTCCCAATTCAAGGGGGTGTGCTATTCTCAGGTAACACTGTGAACGCTCAAATGAGACTTGATCACATGTCAAAAAAAGTAATCCCCCCTGTTGTTCATGGTTGGTTGGTGGGATTTTTTTTATCTGAGCCATTGGCAAGCATGAAATGTCATCAACATTAGGAAAGACATAGTATCTCTCATTGTCTTTTGCGCGCAAACACTTCACACAGATCTCCTCTCAATCTGGCCCATCGGGGAAATGGGTTGACTTGGGGATGATCACCGCCCTGTATCTCTCCACCTTTCCATCCATGCTGACAAAGTCAGCGGTCACAAAGTCCCCAACTTGAATGTCTCTTTGTGGGACAAAGAACCTGGTTTTCACGACTGGCACCACATGGTTGGCTGACCACGCGGCATCCAGTGGCGTGTTGTGGGTAGACGTCCATTGGACATAAATTGGGAAGGACGTCGCTGGATCATCTGGTTTGCATACTTTGTTCATGTACAACATTTAGTCAAGCTGTCGAACTAACAGAATGAAACTGAACTCACTGCATTTTTACAGCAACAGCGTATACTCGTAGCATCGTCAGTTCACCGCTCGATGCAAAGGCAGTGACATTGACAAGAAGAGCGGGGTAGTAGTTGCGCTGAGAAGGATCGATAGCACGCTTTTCTATCTCTATTCTTTTTAACTTTCTGAGCGTGTTTTTAATCCAAACATATCACATCTATATGTTTTTGGAATCAGGAACCCACAAGGAATAAGATGAAATTGTTTTTAAATCGATTTCGGAAATTTTGTTTTAATAATAATTTTTATATTTTTAATTTTCAGAGCTTGTTTTTAATCCGAATATAACATATTTATATGTTTTTGGAATCAGAAAATGATGAAGAATAAGATGAATGTAAATTTGTATCGTTTTAAAAACAATTTTTTTTTTTTACAATTTTCAGGTTTTCAATGACCAAAGTTATCAATTAATTTTTAAGCCACCAAATTGAAATGCAATACCGAAGTCCGACCTTCGTCAGAGATTGCTTGGCCAAAATTTCAATCAATTTGATTGAAAAATGAGGGTGTGACACTGCCGCCTCAACTTTTACAAAAAGCCGGATATGACGTCATCAAAGGTATTTATCGAAAAAAAATAAAAAATATCCGGGGATATCATTCCCAGGAACTCTCATGTCAAATTTCATAAAGATCGGTCCAGTAGTTTGGTCTGAATCGCTCTACACACACACACATACACACGCACAGACAGACACACACACATACACCACGACCCTCGTCTCGATTCCCCCTCTACGTTAAAACATTATTTTAGTCAAAACTTGACTAAATGTAAAAATAAAAAATAAAAAATAAAAAAATGGGATAGCGGCGAAACGGGATTGCGCCAAAATGGGATGCGATAGTAAGATGACGCTTGGCTTGTGAAATGTCGCCAAAATGGGACGGCGGCAAAACGGGATTGCACGTAAATGGGATATTGCGCGAATTATAAACGAAGGAGTAGACCCTAAGTTTCTCGTACGAGATGTTTACTGGGAGTAAATATTTGGGGAGTAAAAATTTAGTTCCTTGTGGAGTTCTTTTTTCGTACAAGATTTTTACTGGAAGTTTACTCCGGAGTCAATTTTTCGTGGAGTAAAAATTTCGTGTTACACCGGTTCATGACCGTTGTGGTAACGAGCGCACATTGCTGTCTCCATATTGTGTTCCTACGAATCGAAAGTATGATCGCCAAGCCCTTCTGTCATTGAAGGCAACGTTCGATATTTGCGTCTGTCAGCGTCGCCAACGTTCGACAGATTGTACTACTGTTACTCACAAACTTTCAATTTACACAATGAAATGCCAATAACATGCAAACACAACAATGGGAGACGAAGGGAAAACCTACTAGCGATTGAAATTATGCAAACGAACTCACAAATCCCTCACTTTCCGAATGCAAATGCTGCAAATCCGTATGCGCGCGTCGCTGTGCCGAACGTTGGGTTGCCGAACGTTGCTGACAGACGCAACAAAACTTGATCAAAAGGCACTAAAAACGATTAAATGTTTTACTTACTGGGTATCGCATTCCTCTTTTTCTTCCTGCAGACGATATGAAGCGGTTGAAACGTCGTTTCCGATGAAAGGCTCGGTTATTTCCGTTAAAAACGAAGTTTGCCGAACGTGTGATTCCGTCTACAGACACCGGTCGGATCACAACAAAAATGTTCATTCTTTGCGATTTTGTGATACTGTTGATGATACACCTGCTTTCCAGTGAAGAACATCAATAAAATGATGTTCACAAGCAAGAATAACAGACAAAAGCACGCGATGTGTAAAATTAGGCTTTGCTTTGCAAACAAAGCACGTGTTTTTTTTACTGACAGACACTTTCGGTGGCGATTGAAAATTTTTCCAGAAACGGTTTTATGCTCCCATTTGATATTTTTTCCCTATTTTATCTAGTCAGAGACTAACCTTGTGTATTAATTGAATTAATAACCCCATTATCATATGTTTTGTGTGATATTTCGTGTCTGCTTGAATCACACTTTGAGATGGGGTCATGTGACAGAAGGAAATGGTGTCTGTCAGGATTCACACGTTCGCTTCGAAAAACTCGCTCAAATAATTGCTCAAACACAAACATTTTAGCTTTTATTTATTTTTTTGTATTGCAAATACCATACTTACTCATGCCAAGCAGAAAAAATGATGAAAATCAACACAGTAAGCAAGTAATTTCAAGGCAAAGTTTACACACATCAAAGAGTCTGATTACCGTGAAACCTGCCGTAACAGTTCTCTCACGACCCATACAAAATAATACATCTCACATAGGCGTCGCCATACTGTTTCTACCGACGATACAGGTCTCTCACGACCCATGCACGTCACAGAAGCTTTCAGTGTCTATCCCTCTGCTACCCATACACTAGCAGAAGCTTTCATAGTTTAGTGGCTAGAAGCGCTGACCAACAAGTGTTCAGATATTTTTCTAATTGTCGTTTCTAGATAGTAAAATATGTGCTGAAAACAGTCAGCTATCGCACCATCAAGAAATCGGTTCCCTAGTACCCCTTTAAGGCTCTGGAACCACCCCGGGTGGCAATATCGGGTCGCAACAAAGAGTGTTCCTCATAGCCGGAAAGAGCCTCAACCGTGAAAGATAGAAAGAAAGGTATTGAACAAAAAAGACGCACAACACCAATGTGAACCATTTGTGTTATCATACTTATATCAAAATATTGATGACCATGGAATAAATGGGTTATTTTTAGATTTCTGACAAAAAATCGCGAAAAACATGACAAATTGTCTTTTTTATAGCCTAAACTATGAAAGATTTAAAGACAAGTATTGAACACAAAAGATAGCAATGGATAATGGCAACAACATTTGCTCTCATTGTTGTCCAAATTGTTGATTGTTTTTTAATACTTTTCCGTTTTTGTGGATTTCACAAAGCATACCAATTAAACGGCAGTCCAGGTAACTCGTCCGAATTTTTGCGGCTAAGAGCCTCAACATTTGAAGAAAGAAAGACTATCATTGAACAAACACTATGGTAAACACTAATGTTAATAACTTTTGATCTCACACTGATATTGAAATATTGATGACCATGCAATTAATGGGCTATTTTCAGATTTGTGGGTACATAATCGCCCAAAACATGACAAATTGTCTTTTTTCTAGCCTAAACTATGAAAGATTTAAAGACAAGTATTGAATATAAAAGATTGAACGGGATAATAGCAACAACATTTGGACTCATTGTTGTCCAAAATTGTTGATTGTTCTTGAATATTTTCCGTTTTTGTGGATTTCACAAAGCGTACCGATTAATCGCCAACCCGTGTCAATCATCCGAATTATTTCATGCTGCGCCAAAACGATTGAAAATGGATGGAATATTAGTGTTTGAAGACAAAAGGCGCACATTGTCATGTTAAGCATATCTCGTTACACCGTATACACATCAAAATCGTGATAGCTCTTGGTTTGTGTTAGGAAACGCTACCGTTGCTGAGCTTTGGTTCAGTTTTGTGTGTTGCATGTAGTTGACTTATTTGTACTTTGTGGGAAGGTACCGATATTATATTTTGTAAACACAATATTTATGCTTGGACGAGAATGCAGGTGAACTTTCTAGTCCTGTCAAAACAAGTTGTTTACCATGCTGTTTTAGTGTGAGTTCGTGGCGTTCGATCGGATTAAGGGCGTCGGCACCTTTTGATGTACGTCACAGAGAACGTCACCATTCTAGTCCATGGGCGGTTCGCATATAATGTAGTTGTATCATGTTCGGTCTGGAATATTCTCGAGATTGAGTATTTACTATATATGCCAGCGCGATTTGAATGTTAAAAAGCTTCTATTTGAATTCTGCTACGATGTGCAGTTGTATGTATTGAATGCTGAATAAATCCTCGAACTCAATTTGACGAGTTGTTTTCTGCTGCTGCGAAGACGGGCGACGTAGAATAAAAGAACACAACTATACGACATTTGAGAACTTGTGGCAATCTCAAGTGTCGTGTAACAATTGGGGGCCAAGCCAAGGATCTACGTTTAACGCCAAGGGTTTTCCAGCAACAAGGACCAGTGTCAAGACAGTCACAGGAGGTAGCCATCAATCGGGTGTATCCTGAGGGATCAGTATTGAGACTACGGAACCGTGGATTCGGTGTGACTGGTGAAGAGTTTGGTAATCGCCGCAGCTCGGTACGGTGAGCGACGCCGGAGTGTATCGGGATTACAGAGGTTAGCTGCCGTTTGGACGAGACGGACTTCGTCGCGGAGCTAGTGCATTAATACTACGAAATACGACTGGGGTACGTCGTGTACGTATCGTGAGCAGAGTGCGCCGTCACGTTAGACGAGGAGGGTGGCAGCCTGCGTCTACGAAGGTGAACAGCGACGAGAGAAGCATCGGAGGTGCAGTAGAGACTGTGTTCTTTTAGAAGACTACATTCGTCTACGTTCGTGGCTGTGAAAGAATACAGACGAACGCACCGGAAAAGACCAGAATGGCTGAGTTCTGGGCAAAAGGAGTTGAACTGGGACTGAAAGGCAAGCAGTTGACGGAGTTCGTCGAGTCCCAGACACGACTGCTGGCGCAGCGTGAAGAAAGACAAGCGCAGCGTGAAGAAAGACAAGCGCAGCGTGAAGATAAAGAAAGACAAGCGCAGCGTGAGCGTGAACGTGAAGAAAGAGAAGCACAGCGTGAAGAAAAGCAAATTGAGCTGAAACGCTTGGAGCTCCAGATAGAAATTGAGACGAAGCGCTTAGAGCTTCAGACAGAAATGGTGCGTGTTCAAAATGAGCACGAGGCACCACGCCAAAGAGATAACCAGCAGCAAATGTTACACAGGGCACCGAAACTTCCAGCATTCACTGACGGGAAGGACCAGATCGACTGCTACCTTGCAAGATTCGAGAGGTTCGCTGAGAGTGCTAGATGGCAGCGCGACGACTGGGCGATTCAACTCAGCGCACATTTGACTGGGGCAGCACTTGAGGTCTACACTAGATTCTCAAACGATGACGCCAGAGACTATGATGTACTGAAGGAAGCTCTGTTGCGTTGCTACAACTTCACTGAAAGGGGCTACCGTCAACGCTTCCGCGAATGCCAGCCATTGTCTGGAGAGACACCGAGCCAGTTTGTGGAGCGCCTGTCGTCATACCTGCAGAAGTGGGTGGAGTTATCAGGTGAAGAGCAGTCATACGAGAGTCTGCGGGACTTGATCGTGAAGGAGCAGTTCCTTAATGCCTGCCCGAAGGACCTGGCGACCCGCTTGGAAGAGCAAAAACTGCGGGGTTTGAAGGACATTACTGATGCTGCTGAGCGTTATCTCATTGCTCATGGAAGGACCCTGGGGACGTCAAAGTCATCGAAACCTTTCCAGAAGAGCGGGAACCAGGGAAACCAACCTGCCAAGGGACAAACTGAGTCCGCACCATCATCCAATGAAGGGCAGAACATAACGTGTTTCCATTGCAATGCCAAGGGCCACCGAGTTGCCAACTGTCCCCAAAAGAAAAATAACGGACATGTCAATGACAAAGCGCAAGAACATCGACGGAGATATTACGACAACAAGAGGCAAACGAGTGGCTCGAACCAACAAGTATGTGCGAGCAGCGTCATACTTCCAAGGGCTGCCGAGCAAGTGGCTACACCATCGGACGTTGAAGAATGTATATCTGATGGCCAGCTTCTACTCGCCAATGGCAGGTCAATCTCTGTCGTTGCCAGCGCAGCTGTGTCAGTGTCGAACATGCCCGTGTCGAAGGGATTTGTTGAGAAGCAGGAAGTGACTGTTCTCAGAGATTCGGGCTGCAATGGAATCATTGTCAAAGAAGATCTGGTGCCGACAGAGAAGTTCACTGGTGACTTCAAGTGGACGCTCATGGCTGACAGCAAATGCGTGAAGGCACCAGTGGTAAAAATCCAGATCGATACTCCATACTTCACCGGAGAAGTTGAGGCCGTCTGCCTGAAGAAGCCCTTGTACGATCTACTAATTGGGAACATTGGGGGTGCGAGACGTCCTGATGACCCTGATGTCGAATGGAGAATGGGCGCAGCTCGGCCTGCTGTTGAGGAGGAAGACCCACTGCCATTCGCGAATGAAGATATCAGCGAACTGTTACGAGATGACAGAGCAACTGTGCATCGCCGCGACCAGCCGCAGGTTGTAAGCGCTGTGACGACCAGAGCCCAGGCGAAGAAGGACAAAACAACTACGCCACTCAGGGTCACCAACAGTTCTGCAACTGCTGTCGTGGACAGGGATCGGCTGATTCAGCTACAGGAAGCTGATTTGACCTTGACAAAGTACAGGAGTCGTCCTGTCAAGGTGATGACTAAGGGCGAAGGCACTGTGCACTTTGAAGTAAAGGCCAAGATCCTGTACAGAGTGTTCCAGCACCCGAGAGTCAACGGTGGGAAGCCATTACGTCAAGTTCTGGTGCCTCAACCACTTAGGCGCCAGGTGATGGAGGTGGCCCACGACTCTATTATGGGAGGTCACCTGGGGGTCAAGAAGACATCGGACAGAATCCAGGCTGCGTTTTACTGGCCAGGACTGCATGCAGATGTGACTCGATTCTGCCGATCGTGCGATATTTGCCAGAAAACCATACCTCGAGGAAGGGTCCCGAAAGTGCCGTTGCAGAAGATGCCTTTGATCGACCGACCTTTCAAGAGGGTGGCCATTGACCTCATCGGCGAGATCAAACCGCCAAGTGAAGAGGGTCATCGTTGGCACGGCTGTTCACGGTACACCCAGTTAGTTCCCTGCTGTGTGGAATCTGAGCAGCGCTTATCAGGTCAAGACACCGCTCTGGCATTGGCGGGTTATAAATAAAGACAGCTGCTACCTTTCCTCTAGGCCGCAGGCAGTGCTAAGCGATAGTGGCTCAGTGTAAGGTTAGTTTTTGTTTTTGTAATATTACTCACAAGCTTTTGCAAAATGGACTTTGCTTATACCACAGACTTATTGCAAAGACAATGGCATTTAAAATAAGTGTAAACACGACATGGTTTGGTCAACTGAACTCTATCTATCAGTGCTGGGAAGTACTAGGTACAGACAGCCTCTGCTACCATTTCAGCTGACAAAGACACATTTTCAACCGACTTTAAACATGCGTAGCAAATTACCCTACTCATCAATCTTGCTTAAATTTGGAAGACTGTAAGATAAACATGTAAGCTTTTACTTACAGGTTGCCATTATCACTGCAAAGATCTTTCTTGCTTTTTACATGGTAAACACGAACATCACTTGAAATCAGTCAACTGGCACATGCATGAGGGTTCACGTACAATGCTGGTAGCATGCAGTCAACAAAAAGGGCTACAAAGAAGGTCGATTATGAAGAGCAAGTAACTCCCTGTTAATGCATGATTAGTAACATAATAATTTTTAATATTAATTGTATTAGCTAAAATATTCATAATCGTGCTAAGAAGTGACTCACTGACCTCAGACAAGGTTATTCCAAGACGAAAACACGTTTGCACTGCTAACAATAATCCAAAGCAGCCACAGTCAGAATGTTAGTTATCGGTTGAGTCTCAGGGTTGGGTCCACTGAAAGGAAGTGCTCCTTTAGAAGAACAGTGAGCCTTAGGTGTTCATTCCTAATACCCCTTGTTCTACCTTTTAGAGCATTCAGTGCCGCATGAGATTGCTCGATGCCTTGTTCGCCATGCAGGGCCATGCCATGCTTAAAGCGTTTGATCCACGGAACAACATGACACTCTAACATGTGTTGTTTGGGTGTGATAGATTCGTCTGGAAATGTTTCTCTAAAGTATCTCATGTATTTTGCAATTGACTTATTGAAAGAGTTAATTTTGTCTTCTTTGATGAAAGCATCATTGCTAATTTGTGAATGCACTGTTGAATACAGTTTGTTCAGGGTTTCAAAGACTTGACTAATTTTCTCTGCTTCTTGGATGATGTTTTTATTGTCAGTGACTTCGCTACACACACTTGCTACATTGTCACACAGATCCTTGATTGTTTCTTCTTGGAAATACTTGTGGGCGTGATTGCCTACAAAACTTCTACCATGATATGCTTGCAGTGTAATTTTGTGTTTTTTGAGTACTGTGTCTAAGCTTGATGTAACTGGTCCTGTCCTGTCTTCTAAATCACACTCTTTCTTCAACTTTTGCTGTCTTTTCTCAATGTCTTTCAGCACACCTGTTGCCTGTTTACAATATGTGCTACTACACGCACTGTCTTTTAATGTGTCTCTGATCTGTCTTTCTTCGGATCTAAGGGCTCTTCTTTCTTGGAGCTGACGTACGTAAATGCCGAATTTGGTTGATCTGTCGACTGTTTTCCTTTTTTGGGCTAGATCTTTGGCTATTGAGATGTCTAGATCATGAGACAAATCTTCTAACAATGCATGGTGTTTTTGGGTTATGCCCAAGAGAATATGTAAATATGGTGGGCAGACATGAGAAAGTTCAATTGCCCAAAGTGGCTGAGAACACACATTATTAAAATGTTTCGCATTGGCTCTTTTGCCTTTACCGTCTTTTTCAAAATGAAGAAAATCACTTTTTAAAGCCACAAGTGTACGTTCCTGTGCTGGGCCCTCCCCTTTCTTTATTTTGTCTTTGGTTATAGTACACCACAGACAGGGTCTCACGCCCTGAGCTCCAGAAAGTCCGTGTGTTTTACACAGAAAGTCGTAATCACCACTCAAAAATAATCTGATCTTTTTGCCATTCCACACAAGTGATTCAAGCTGCCTTATGTCCTGTTGTAGGTGGGAATTAGGCCCAAGCAGTCGCACAAGATTTTCAGGTGTCTTTTTCTTCAAGCAGAGCTATGATAAATTTGTTGTGTTTAGAATTAGGATGCTGCAGATTAAGTATTTGTATACATAACTTAAAACTGCCACCTCCGTGATCTCCGCCTACTTTTAGCCAAATTTCATCAGACGGGATACTTTCTTTTTGTACAAGGAGACTTAGTTTGCCATACTTGTTGAGAATATCTGTCACAAATGATACAATAGATCTGACTCTGGCCAATGGTTTCTTTTTCTCAGATACGTTTGATTTGCTAGTATGATCTTGGACAATAATGTCAATATCTTCTACCACAAAATGATTCTTTAGAATTTCACGGGTGATATTTCTTTGTTTTTGTTCACATTTGAAGCGAACTCCACTTCTTGCTAGAACACGTTTGAGTTTTCTGACTTGAGTCCAAGTGAGTTCCACAGTAGCCTTTAATTGCACACCACCAAAACTGTCAAGATGACCAGATGTTGTGACTCCCGCACCTTCACACACTTTGCCTCTGCTGTCTTGTGACAGGGCTTTCAGCTCACTGGATAACTGAACTTGCACTGATCCTGCATTATTTCCTGAAATGTCTCTTCTGATCTCATCTAAGTCCTTCACTCTTCTTTTGATGGTTCGTGTTGAAGCTTGCTTTGTTTCTGTTCGTGGCTTTCTTAATTTCTTTAGAAAAATTGGCTGACCACCAGTGTGACACTTTAGGGTAGAGTTATCAGTAGATGCGTTCAACTTGCGTTTTACCAGGTGAGTGGTTAATTTCTCTTCTACACTAGTGAGGGGTGTTGTCAATGTTTTCCCCAAACATTCACTTATGCAAACGGCACCTTCTCCTTTAATAATAGGCGAAGTCTGTGAACTAACGAGTTCAGCACTTTTTACTGGTGTTGACGTGCTCTCGGGTGTACTTTTAAACACGAATGGAGAAGTCTGTGCGTCAACAAGTTTGGGTCTTTTCACTGGTGTTGAACTGCACTGAGGTGTATCAACAAAATCAACCGTGTCTGATATTGATGACTGGTCTAATAAAGATACAGAAACTTCACTTTCTTTGGAATGTTTTTTCCTGAATACACCTCTTGTTTTCTGGTTATAATAGCTGTTGCAAGGGAAGCAGTCACTAAAACAATTGGAACAACTCCAGGGACACCACAGTTTATTGACAGAAGCAATATGTAATTTCTCACTATCAGAAACGTACTTACACTGAGGCACACCACTTGCTGGCTTTCTGCTACTTATTATTCTCTTGTAACACGGTTTACAGAGATGTGGAGGATGTGTCCCTTCGACATCATTTGCTATATCTAACGAAAACACTGTCCAGATTTCTTCTCTAAACTTTTTGCACACAAAGTCAAATTTCCTCTTTTCCTTGTGTTGTCTATCTCTATTGCTACACACACGACACAATTTCTTCACACAACTGTTGTGATAGTCACATGAATGGGGCTCTTCCATGGCCACATAATGACGGAAGCAGATAAACACATACTTTGAATTTTATTTTATTTAAAAAAAATATAAGCAGCGCTTAGCAGTGCTCAGCTCCAACTGAAATGGCAAATCCTATGTGTCTACTTTCTTCCTGCCAATTTTCACAGAACTGTACGAGCACAAAGGAGCAGGAAAAGCAATTAAACACAGGAGGGGGTGTTGTAAACTAGAGCTGCCATGGGTTGTTTACGGGGTTTCTTTGCCCTATCTGGGGAGTTCTGTCAGTGCTAGAGATAGCTTCCAGATGTGGAAATAATGTAAAGAATGTCTGAAAGGGGCTAAGATGCTATAGAAGCAGGGAGAGGATCAACAGAACTAAGGATAGTGCATTTGAAGTGTTCAAATGAGACACGGTTAGCGTTGCCAGTTACCAAGGAGAACAGAGTTACTTCCCCCTGAAACACTCTGCGACCCTGTGGGCTATAACCTGCAGCCGTGAAAGTGGGTCAGAACTAAGTGGCAGGGAGTCTGCCGGCATGAACAGCCGTGTTGGGTACTGACCCTGGTAGACTATGCAACCAGGTACCCAGAAGCCGTGCCTCTGAAGAAAATTGACACCGAGACTGTTGCCGAGGCACTTGTGGACATTTTCAGCAGAATTGGGGTTCCTGAAGAGATCCTCACAGACCTGGGGACACAGTTTGTCTCTGAATGCATGGAAGAGGTCAACAGGCTGCTGAGCATTCGTCACTTGACTACGACACCCTATCACCCGATGTGCAATGGGCTGGTCGAAAAATTCAATGCGACGCTGAAGTCCACGCTGAAGAAACTATGCAGTGAGCAGCCAAGGCAGTGGCATCGCTACATCAATGCCTTGCTGTTTGCATACAGGGAGGTGCCACAAGAGTCCACTGGATTCTCCCCGTTCGAGCTGATGTACGGGCGGACCGTGAGAGGCCCGATGCAGATACTGAAGGAATTGTGGACGAAAGATGTGGACACACCTGAAGTGAAGAACAGTTACCAGTACGTGTTCGAGTTGCGAGAGAAACTGGAGGAGACTCTCGAGATTGCTCGAGAGAACTTGAGAAAGTCTCAGGATAGTGGAAAGCACTACTACGACCGCAAAGCCGTAAACAGGAAGTTTACACCAGGTAACAAAGTGCTGATACTGCTTCCCACTGATCACAACAAACTACTGATGCAGTGGAAAGGCCCATACGAGGTTGAGGCCGTGGTAGGGATCAACGACTACAAGGTGAATGTCGGCAAGAAGTCCAAGATCTACCACGCTAACCTCCTGAAACTGTATGTGGAGAGACCTCCGGAAGCAGTACAGGTTGCAGCAATGGTGGAAGAACCAGCCGAACTAGACGAGTTCGACGGTGAGGAACTACTGGAGTTGGGAGACCTCCACAAGAAAGAGGGAGTGGATGACGTCAAGCTAGGACCTGACCTGACAGAAGATCAGCAGAAGGAGCTGCATGATTTTATGGGCGACTTCACCCATAGGTTCTCTGATGTTCCAGGCTCTACGTCCTTGGTCGAACATGAAGTCCACCTCACATCTGACGTTCCTGTTCGCTCAAAACCATACCCTATCCCGTTTCAGGCTCGGGAATCCTTGAAGAAGGACATCGACAACATGTTGAAGATGGGGGTCATCCGTGAGTCATCATCCCCTTACTCACCTCCCGTTGTTGTTGTCAAGAAGAAAGACGGTACAAACAGGGTATGCATTGACTTCAGGAAAGTGAATAAGATCACCGTGTTTGACCCTGAACCAATGCCGACGGCGGCTGATCTGTTCCGACGGTTGACTGGCAGTAAGATCTTCTCAAAGATCGATCTCAGCAAGGGATATTGGCAGATTCCTGTGCGCGAAGAGGACATACCAAAGACCGCCTTTGCAACTCCAGACGGAACGTATGAGTGCCTGCGGATGCCTTTTGGCATGGTGAACAGTGGTGCTACCCTGAAGAGGGGAATGCGAAAAATGCTCAAAGGAATGAAGAATGTTGTGTACTACTGGGATGATCTGCTAGTCCACACGGAGACCTTTGCGGAGCATCTGGAGACTTTGAGGGAACTGTTTTCCCGCCTGACAAAAGCTAATCTGACCGTGAGACCCAGCAAGTGCATTTTGGGGACCGACAACGTTGACTTCATAGGTCATTCACTGAAGGAAGGTCAAAAGGGGCTTTTGTTGGAAAACGTCACCAAGATCCTCAATGCGCCACGTCCTGAAACCAAGAAGCAGGTGCGATCCTTCCTTGGATTGGCTGGGTACTACAGAGAGTTCATTCCAAACTTCGCCGCCATAACGGCGCCTTTGTCGGACATGACCCGAAAAGGATGCCCCAACCGAATACTCTGGGGACCAGCTCAGGAGAAGGCATACCAGACTGTGCGCGACCTGATGTCACGAGACCCGGTGCTACGCCTTCCTGATACTGCCAAAGAGTTCATCTTGCGTACAGACGCATCGGACGAAGGGATCGGCGCCATGCTGATGCAAGAGCATGGAGGTAAACCATTTCCGGTCAGCTATGCCAGCAAGAAGCTGTCAGGAGCCGAGAAGAACTACTCGACCATGGAGAAAGAGTGTTTAGCCATCGTGTGGGGAATCAAGAAATTTGAACTCTACCTCCAAGGGGTGAAATTCGTGCTTCAGACTGATCACAAACCCCTCACCTACCTGAACTCTGCAAAGTTTGTGAATAATCGTATCATGAGGTGGGTGATGTACTTGCAGAACTTTGATATGCGAGTGGGATCGATTAAGGGTTCAGACAATGTTGGAGCAGATTTTCTCAGCCGAGTATGTGAGTAAAACTGTGTTCATTCTCCAACAGACTAATGTACATACCTGGATTTCAATCTGTTATGTATACATAATATGTGAACAGGTAGCGTTTCAATGATTGAAAGAAATTAGGTAAATTTCTTCTGGTGTTGGGGGTAATGTTAGGAAACGCTACCGTTGCTGAGCTTTGGTTCAGTTTTGTGTGTTGCATGTAGTTGACTTATTTGTACTTTGTGGGAAGGTACCGATATTATATTTTGTAAACACAATATTTATGCTTGGACGAGAATGCAGGTGAACTTTCTAGTCCTGTCAAAACAAGTTGTTTACCATGCTGTTTTAGTGTGAGTTCGTGGCGTTCGATCGGATTAAGGGCGTCGGCACCTTTTGATGTACGTCACAGAGAACGTCACCATTCTAGTCCATGGGCGGTTCGCATATAATGTAGTTGTATCATGTTCGGTCTGGAATATTCTCGAGATTGAGTATTTACTATATATGCCAGCGCGATTTGAATGTTAAAAAGCTTCTATTTGAATTCTGCTACGATGTGCAGTTGTATGTATTGAATGCTGAATAAATCCTCGAACTCAATTTGACGAGTTGTTTTCTGCTGCTGCGAAGACGGGCGACGTAGAATAAAAGAACACAACTATACGACATTTGAGAACTTGTGGCAATCTCAAGTGTCGTGTAACAGTTTGAATGTTAGTTTGATTTTGTGCAAGTTACACACATTGATACTGACAAAATGTAATGATATTCCAGGACAATAAATTATATCCAGCGCGCTCTTTGGGTCCCCAAAACACTGTACATGGTGAGTCCCATTGTGGTGCCAAAGTAGAAAATAATTATATTCACTTTAGCGATAGTCCGCAGTAGACGACATCAAATGACACAGACTGTAATGATAACTCAAAACTCGTCATCGCTTTCAGCAAACGCGTCAAAGTCAACCTCCTCATCTTCTTCCTCGTCTTCCTTGTCATCCTCTTCTTCACAACCACCATCTGCCAGAAGATCAATCAGCAACACAGGTAGGATGGGCTTGAGGCACCACACGGGTTCCAGGACACCGTCTGCATTTTTCGTCCATCCCTGCCCCTGGTCGTAGGGTTTGGGCCTCTCCAGAATGCCTTCATGAGCACGCTTGTACAGGGCAACGCGGTGGTTTACTCGCTGAATGTGCGGCATAAGAGCAGATTGGCAGGGAGGCATGCGGGCTAGATCGACATTACACTTGGACGTGAGTTTCTCGTTGTCTCCCACCATCTTGCGGAGTAGCTTTTCACGAACGACTGTAATTGTACATCAGGCACGTAAACTCTTCCAACTGCTTCACCACCCGAAGTTTGACATCCCAGTCGTCACCAAACTGCCTGAATGCCGTGTGAAACTTGGGGTTCTTCTCTAGTTTCTTAAGGGGCCCCACCTTCCCCTTTCCTTTGAATGCACTGGTGCAGTCCTCTCCGCTGTACACATAGAACCCAAGAAGAGTGGCACAGTAGTCATGCCCCAGGGACTCTGCAAGCTCAGAGAGGTTGATCAGTGGCCGATGTTTTCCTGATCCCGTATCCAGGTATACAGTCAACTTGATGGCTTCAGCGTGGTAGAGAAGAATGACAAAGATGTCCGTGTCCGGGGTTCTTGTCATTCTTCTCTACCACGCTGAAGCCATCAAGTTGACTGTATACGGGATCAGGAAAACATAGGCAACTGATCAACCTCTCTGAGCTTGCAGAGTCCCTGGGGCATGACTACTGTGCCACTCTTTTTGGGTTCTATGTGTACAGCGGAGAGGACTGCACCAGTGCATTCAAAGGAAAGGGGAAGGTGGGGCCCCTTAAGAAACTAGAGAAGAACCCCAAGTTTCACACGGCATTCAGGCAGCTTGGTGACGACTGGGATGTCAAACTTCGGGTGGTGAAGCAGTTGGAAGAGCTTACGTGCCTGATGTACAATTACAGTCGTAAGAAATCAGTTGATGTCGTTCGTGGAAAGCTACTCCGCAAGATGGTGGAAGACAACGAGAAACTCACGTCCAAGTGTAAGGTCGATCTAGCCCGCATGCCTCCCTGCCAATCTGCTCGGATGCCGCACATTCAGCGAGTAAACCACCGCGTTGCCCTGTACAAGCGTGCTCATGAAGGCATTCTGGAGAGGCCCAAACCCTACGACCAGGGGCAGGGATGGACGAAAAATACAGACGGTGTCCTGGAACCCGTGTGGTGCCTCAAGCCCATCCTACCTGTGTCGCTGATCGATCTTCTGGCAGATGGTGGTTGTGAAGAAGAGGATGACAAGGAAGACGAGGAAGAAGATGAGGAGGTTGACTTTGACGCGTTTGCTGAAAGCGATGACGAGTTTTGAGTTATCATTACAGTCTGTGTCATTTGATGTCGTCTACTGCGGACTATCGCTAAAGTGAATATAATTATTTTCTACTTTGGCACCACAATGGGACTCACCATGTACAGTGTTTTGGGGACCCAAAGAGCGCGCTGGATATATTGTCCTGGAATATCATTACATTTTGTCAGTATCAATGTGTGTAACTTGCACAAAATCAAACATTGTAACATTCAAACCAAGAGCTATCACGATTTTGATGTGTATACGGTGTAACAAGATATGCTTAACATGACTTCTTCTTCTTCTACGTTCCCGGTTCCTTATGTTGGGTTTGATGCGTGCATGCCTGGTTTTCTCCTGTAGATGGGTGTCGGCACAGAAGGTCTGCCCGCTGTCCTCAGCCAACATGCTCCGTCTTCATGGCAGCTCAAATTTTTTATCGAGGTTCTCTCCTCTAGATCCGCCGTGTTTCGCCTAGGGGCTTGCGCTGCCTAGTTGATAGGGTCACCTCGTAGAGGATGTGGTCATAGACCACGCACGGTCGGTCTTGGGATAGGGAAACGTTATGCTAGTCTGGAGGGATTACGCCACAATGGCCACCTCGCGAAGACCCAGGGTCCTAGACTAGGGAGGTCCAAGGGGGAGCACCGGGAGGGCTACCCCTCTACCCGCACCTCCAACACAATCCCTTCCCCTGGTAGCTTCATCCCCAAGGAGGAAACAAAGCTACCTGCAACACCCTGCTTAAAGTGTAACTAAACAGACATTTTGAAGTGTCAGCTTTACTGAATTGCTTTATGTTTTGTCCAAGTATAGACCTGTAGAAGCGATACTGGACGATTTTTCCAACGTTTACTGTGTTTTCTGATTTACTACGATTTTTTAAAAGTGTTGAACCCATTTCAGATTTACCTGATTATCTGTTCTTGATTTGATACTTCCAAAGAACAAGTGGTACTTTGAGTTCCGGTTTTATGTTTTAACCAATCAGAATTTGGTTCCTAAATAAAATCGTCTGCTGCCTGTCCCAGCAGAGTCGGCAACAAGCACTGCTTGCCACATGTGTGATGTTACCAACAGAAATAGCCATAAATTGGGCAAGGTAGCAATGTAAATGAATTGGATCTAACTAATGTGCTTGTACTGCATCTCTGGCCTTTGAATTCACTCCAAATGTACTGGCTCAGCGTGAGAGGCAACATCCTGTCGAAGTCGTAAGCACGAGGCTGACTGGGAGATTATTATTCGAAGAGCATGCTGAAACGGATTGTAAGTACAATATTTTACATGTTCTCGACATTTCTGTTGATCTTTCCTTAACTTTAATTGTTTCCTTGATTTAAAACCCTAGGGCTTGCATTTTCAGTTGTGATACTAAGCACGTATCTTTACCACAGTATCCGATCACTTCACACTTGAATTTTGGAATGATGAAGTGGAATTATTTCTGGATCTAATTTATTCCTTGTTCCCCCCCTCTCGATTCCTTTTTTCGCCACATATGTATTGTCGTGTGAGGGGGTAGATGCGTGTACTGGCTGATTTTTTTAAAAATTTTTTTTACTTCGGTCAGATACAGATGATTGGAAAAAAAACTTGTCAAGGATTTCAGAATTTAATAGATCTGTTCGAAGTTTTTACGGGATGGGTCCTGTTACAATACAGACTGAATGTGCCCAAGATGAACTTTTGATTAAACATACACACACAAATGAATCTCTTGAGTTTGTTATACGGCGAATGTCCAGTTTCCACCACCATACCACGTCTGTGGTATGTTTTTATACTGTTTGATTGAATAGACTGACGTGCATTCTCTCGCAAATGTGCGCGCGTGTGTGTTTGTCTGTGCCTCAGACTTATTAATCAAAGATGATGTTGCACATTGCAGATCTATGCGACAGGAGCAAGTGGACAAGACAGCTACATTTGTCTGAGCGAAGATCAAACGGTAAGCTCTTTTAGCCGAAGACAGCGAGCCTGGGTGCATGCATGCAAGCTTCTATCATGTTCATGTGAGTGCTGCAGGGCTATTAGACGACTTTTCATTATTCTTGATTTGGAGATCCATGCAGGGTATTAGAAAGTGCAGAATATACACGTTTGAACAAATACGATGTGTGTTTGCTCGAAAAAAAAAGAAAAGACGCAACAAACAAACATTGTATTTGTTTAAAGTATCACAAATATTTATTACCTGTATCTGCATGTTTTGATAATGATGAAGGGTAAATTACTTTGACGTGTGCTTTTTTTTTTTTAATCACACTGATAACGAATGATAGAAACACAGACACACTTAATAAATTATAACATATCCACAAAAATTGTAACAATAAATGTAAGCTGAACAATGCCTGCAACACATTTCAGGCCTCAGAAGGAAGTAATTATGAGATTCAGACAGAGAGAGAAAGCCCAACACGAAACCAGTTGTGACATTTTTTATTTCATTATGTAATATCAAAAACACGACAACAACGTATTTCCTGTACTTAGTTTCGTGCAATTATGGATTGCAAAGTATGTCTAATTGAGTGGCATAAAGAGGGACAGTTGCATGAAAAACCAACTCGGATCTTGACTAGGATCAGGATTTTACATGGACACAACCTAGAATTTAACATCCTGGGGGGAGGGGGGTACTGCGCCTTTCACATCAAGATGTAAAGATCTATTTTAAATAATACTTATTAGAAGGGAACAAAATCAAACAAACTTCAACAATCGTTCTGAGGGGAGAGAATTACCTCTTCCGAAGAAATTACCTCCCTTGCTTTTCTTGTCGTGACTTATGTAGAGTAAAGTGAATAGAAAGTGAATCAGTCAGTAACAAAAAAAACCACAACATTTCTTAAGATCAATGAGGAGTCTTGAAGTATTTGTCAATGTTAATCTTGTATGCATAACAAACAATATATTACGGATTGATAATTAAAGAAAATCGTCTCTTCTACAGAGTTGACCCCCCTAAAAAGGACACCCACAACCATGCAAATTACTTCTGCATCTGTTGAACCAATTATTTTATATATGGTATTCATTAACTTCAGTTTATGTTCTACCTTTCCAGTAAGTGGCAATTTTGTAAATTGAATGGTCTGACTTTTGTGCAATTTTAATTTTGTTCTCCAAATTCGGGGTTCGACTAAACAGAACGAGTTTTGACATTGAGCGGTAGCCATTTTTACCTAATTTAAACCCTTCAGGCTTTTACCGTTTTGATTATTTTGAATGTCTGAGTATGTAAAAACATCCCCTTCAACCCCCAGGCTATCGATGACCTGAAGAAAGCATGCAGTTACAGCTAGGTTCAGGGCAATCCTCAGACACGAAAGCGTTGGTGTCATTGGTGATGCAAAAGTTAGATAATTTAACCTACAAATTTTCCACTTTGTGAACTGCACATGCATAAAATCAAGTTTAAGTATGCTGAATATGAAGTTATTCAGTCAATTGGTGTAGAAGTTATAGCATTTCTGTCAGTTAACAGTATTTAAAATCTCTGAAGTAAAATCTGACATATTCGAAAGTTTTGCATAAACACCCAGACAATTTTTACGATACTCTCCTAAGCTTCTCCACTTCTCAGCCCTGTCTTGGAAATGAATTCGAATAAGGCAGTCAAAATAACTTAGTTTGGAGCACCCATCAATCAGAATAAGCATTAACTTTTGACACAGGAAATATCTTCTACCGAAAGCTCTCCTGGTTTTATTCTACATTTTTCCTGCATAATGGTAACAAATTTAATGATAAATCTAAACAACGAAGTGACTGTGGTAAGATGAACAAAGTTCAAAAACAAAGGATTACTGTAAATGGTTTACGAATCGAAATTTAAACAAGTTTTAATGATAAGTAAAATGATAAAAAAATAAAATAAAAAAAAGCTAACGTCCTCGCATTTGTCCAGAATTATTCCATGTTTAACATGGGAACAGAGGGATAATTGGTCTAAAGAATTTTTAAAAAGGAGGGTTAGGGTTACCCTAACCCTCTTTGGACTATCTGTATGCAATGCCCGCTATAGGTGAAAGACTTTTGTGGAAGCCATGGAAGAATGCATCGCTGTTGTGCTGGTTCAGCTTGAGGTCCTGTCCTAGCGAATATCCTGCACACACAAAAACACGACTTTTTAAGCCACTTATGTTGCATTTCGTGACATAGCTTTGTTAAAACCGTGTGCCTGATAATAATGACAGATTTTGTTGATATACATTTTTTTTAAGACACCCCATATAATATTGTTTGACAATCTCTTTCAACATAGTTTACGAATCACCAATGTGTATACAAACGCAAATAACCCACAGGTCAATAAATTACTTTCCAGAGAGAGAGAGAGAGAGAGAGAGAGAGAGAGAGAGAGAGAGAGAGAGAGAGAGAGAGAGAGAGAGAGAGAGAGAGAGAGAGAGAGAGAGAGAGAGAGAGAGAGAGAGTGTGCTGGATAAAACAAGGATAATCACTGTCAAATCTTTGCTTGTACCTGCATGGTGTTTACTGCGCTATATACACAACCTGTTTTATTTCATTTATTTATTTATTTATTTTTTTTTTTTTTTGGGGGGGGGGGATGTTTTGTGATGAGGGTTTTTTCAAAGCCTTTACTGCTTTAGTCATTAAATCCACCCGACTTCGATTTATTGTTCAGTGATGGGTAATTGTGTGACCAACTATGTAAGTTAGTGATTGTTCTGGCTTCATACAATGACATTGCATTAATTTTATAAGTGTATGTGTGTGTGTTTCAGGCAAAAGCTGATATTACAGTCCTAGTTGTATGCAGTACCTCTGCTTCTTCGTTCAGGAATCAAAGTATACAATCTAAACCGATTATTTTGTTCAATAATGTTCAGCTTAACGACAACGAACAACAAAAGACAAAGTGTGGAGTACACTCATTTTTCTTAACATACACTAAGTTTCTTTGAGAATGCTCCAAGTGAAAATCAGGGGTTCCTAGACCTGATATCACAATTAAACAGCTTCTTCTCAGAATCAGGAGGGAAAAAACTGTTATATGGCGAGATGTCGTGACAAGAACAGACAGCAGCAGCAGCAACAACAACATTGCTAAATCGTCGCTTCAACAAAATTTCATGTTTAGTATCGCAGACAAAGCACGGCTACTGATCCGACCAAAGCCACACTTCATGCACGATGGGCACATTGTTATGGCCAGCTTGTTAACGTGCGCATTGTGTATGTTTTACATAGAATTGAATGTGTTTGTCGTTGTGTCTGTCATCTATCCTAGTCGTTTGATTTAGAATAAAGCAAACTTATTACAATGACGATTTTCTTCGGTTTTTGATGAAGGATTGGCATCAAGACTTTTCCTATTTTCCAACTCTGCCACCATACACTGGCCGTTCAGGTCTGCATGTCGACCACATGGTGTGTGATCAGATTTTTCGGACATGTTCACAATGCTTACATGACCACCAAATGGAAAATCAGTTGGAATTTGTTATGTTTTTGTGTTAGCACAATCTTCATACAAGTAAACAGAAACAGTTTTGTTTCAAACAGAGCCTTCATAAGAAAAATTGCTTCTAAGTCAAAATACATACCCCCTTTTTCGTATTGCGTAAAATATACCCATAAATTCTGGACATCATATTTTTATTTTTTTCACAACAATGAAACCAAACTTTAGCATATGTTTTAGCAATATATTCACAATAAAACCTATGAGTTTGAAGGCTGCATCTTGTTTTGTTAATTTTTGAGAATTTTTTTGCAAACCCATGCAAATGGCCAGTTTCTGGGGAGAGACTGGGGAGATAATGGCCAGTATAGAAAGAGTTAATAAGTAAACTAATGTCAGAAGTAGGTATTTACCTTGTTTGCCTTCGCGTTCTTGATAGCCCGCTGCAGCATTTGTATCACTTCCCTTGACATTCAAAACGCCAATGTATTTCTGAAAGGAAAATAAAGATATTGACCGAAACATCACACAAGTGGTATATCATGCTAGGTTTTGTTTACAGTGCCTGTTCTACGACCACATCTGATTGTAATTTAATTAAAGAAAAACTGTATCCATTTATTACTTCTCTATTTGTGTGTGTTTGTGTGTGTGCAGGGGCGGATCACATCATTTTTAAGGGGGAGTTTCCAAATTTCTTTTAGGGACAATTTGACGACGCGAAGCGTTTAGTTGAAGACGCGAAGCGTTCAACCTCCTTGGGGGGGGGGGGGGGGGGGGGGGGGGGGGGGGGGGGGTCCGACAAATGTTGATAAAAACAAGGAAAATGGATCAATCTGAGCCAAGAAACATCCCCTAATACACCTTCCAAAAAAGTAAATATGTATTAAGAAGAAAAATTTGAATCACAACAAGGACAATTGATCGAGAAGAAAAATTTGAATCACAACAAGGACAATTGATCGATCTGGCGCAACCTGAGCAAACTAATTAGCCAACTTCTTTCCAAAATCGTCACTTAGAATACAAAGGCCGGGTCCTAAGTGGTCCGGAAACCCCGGAACCCCCCTCCGGATCCGCCCAGTGTGTGTGTGTGTGTGTGTGTGACCGATGACCTTCTCTAAATTCTAATCGTTGCGTTTGCATGGTAATAAAGTTTTAATACTGGATATGCCCATGAAAAAATATCATTTCTTGTTCATTTCATTGTGTGTGTGTGGCCAGGACCGTGACTTCTGCTTGCCTCGACGTCTTCAGAAAAGACACAAAATGCCAGCAGGCGTATGTTCTTGGGTAACTCAGTATGCCGTCATCTGCAAACAAATAAATACAAATTATTCAATTGTGAAAAAAAAGAACAATCATTTTAATATTACAACAAAAAATTCATATAACTGTAGTCTTCACCAGAGACATCCACTACACTATCTTTAAATAAAACTGCCGTAAAAAATTGAAATACTATAAAACTTACCCCCACTCAGATCTATTTGGGATTATTCAAGTTTCAACCATGAAACGATGCCGGTTTGGACAGATCTGCTAGTTTGCCTCTGAAACTGAAATCAAAGGCGATCTTCAGAACTATTTCTAATCTTGTATTTGTGATTAATATAAAATACTGATCTTCCCAATAGAAGCTGATGTGTATACACATGACCAGGGCTCGTATTCTTGAAACAGCTGCAACTCATATACCGGCCTGTAAAACCACTTCCGCTCGATAAGTCCGCTAAGTGTTATTCATGAATCTCCGGGAAAGACTTACCTGGGTGTCTCCGAGCTGTAAAGTTGGAGGACCCATCCCCCTCCTCTAAAACCGTCAATTTTGAATAAATCTTGTTAAAATATTGTTTGTAGATTTATGTCCCTCATGGACACACATTGGTGTCATTTAAGCACCAATGCATTGCAGACAAATACGAGATACCGCTCGCGAAAGATTTCAACCGATGCTCGATCATACCGGCTTGTTGTGAAAGCGTGCTAGCGTCTTCTTTAATGCATTACAGTGTCCAATTATTTTCAACTGATTCCGTGGTCGAACGGTTCTCTCGTTGGCCTGATGCGTAATTGAGTCGAGTTCAAATCTCCATCTGCGCGTAATTTTTTTTTTATTCTTTGGCATTTGTTTATTTTTGTTTATTTTCTTCATGTGCAAAAGAGTACGTTATAATAGCAAAATTGATTTAAAAAAAAAAGTTTTAGGCTGGAATGTTTTTTTTTTTAAATCTTTGGTTAACATGATATTAGTTTATTGATAAAGTTTGTTAACTTAAACATGTAAACATTTGATTAAAAAAATTAAATAAATAACCATGAAGAAGGATGCTTCCCGCTTAAAAAAACAAAGGTGAGAGAGAAAAAAACACCTAAAATGCGGTAGCAGCCACCTGCATGCAACTGAGATTAAAAACAAAAAAAATAAAAAATAAATAAAAAGGGTCTCCCTGTGTTTTTATTTCATTCAGTTTGTTTGGGTAGTTGCTATTGACTTTGAAACGGACACGCTGGCTAAAAAGCTGCAACATTGTGTCCTTCAAAGTCAAACTGTCGTTTAACTACCGCCCGGTATTTATTTTTACTGCCCAGTAATTATTTATTTTTCCCCGGTATTCATGTGTGTTTAGCGGAAGGTCGGCAGCTACCAGTTGGTTATTTTTAGAATTGAAGATTCCCGATGCTTGCTCTTCTCTGCGCACGCGTTACCGGCGTTTTCGCCGGCGTGTCAGTTTCAAAGTCAATAGCAACAACCCAAACAACCTGAATGAAATAAAAACACGGGGAGATTTTTTTTTTATTTTTTTTTTTTATAAACCTCAGTTGCATGCCGGTGTACATGGTATATTACCTAGTAAACGCCCACCCCCCCCCCCCCCCCCCCCCCCCCAGTTTCGACCAGTGGACTAGTAGACAAGGAAAATAAATACAGATTATTCAGTCTGCTGTTATTGTTGTTTTTCAATTGTTTTCTTTCCTTAGACATGCTTCGGGGATTGGACAGAAAAAGGTTTCTAGAGTGGCTAGAGAATCGCAATACATTTTTGACTGGGAGGAAAAAGAAGAAACGAAAGCTTCATCTTTGGTTTAAACATAAGTTTAGTTCAACAAATGTTACAATCATGACATGTATACAAAAGACACAGGTAACAGCAACAAGCTAGAAGCTTATAGTGGTGTTCCTGCATGGATATTATAACGTAAGGCGGTAACGGCTGAACAATTTGTCTAAATAAACCAAATTGGAAATCCAAAGCATCATCATTATAATCATCCTCATCTCATTAATCATCCAAAATTATCATAACATAATAAACGTTGCATAATCATTATAAAGAAAGACAGTAAGAGGAAGGAAGGAGGGGAAGAAAAGGAATAAAAAGAAGAGGGATGGGTAGGAGTTGTGCAGAAATTAAAGTTGTTGTCCGGCTTGTGGAGCATTGATTCTGGTTTGCCCAAAGCGGCCTGAACGTTCAATGAACGAGTGTACTCTGGAAAAAATGTTCCTGTTCAAATCTAGAGAATACTGTCTGTCTCCATTTAGAAGGTGGGGGAGGTGAATACTGTGGTTAGGGAGGGTATGTATGGTTTCTTGACGTGCTTCGCGATAATTTGGACAATCTAATAGGAAGTGTTTTACGGTTTCGGACGGAAATGCGCAGTCACAAGATGCATCTGTAGCAACGTGTCGTCTCACTAGATCGTTATTAAGATCACTTATATATAGCCTGAGCTTAAAGTGAATTGTTTGTGATATGCGATCTCCAGAATACCAATAACACAGCAGACTTAAATCGTTTTTTGACAAAAAGTGCTTGAGGGACTTACTAAGTTTTATATAGTCTGATAAAGAATTCCAGAGTTGAGCTGTAGATGGGAGAAATGAGTTTTTGTATAATTCAGTGTTAAACGATGGAACTTTCCTATCTAAAGGTCTGCGCTGGCGATATGGATTATTAGTTGATATTAATGGTGGCAATATCGCAAGTAAGTAGTTTGGCACCTTACGGTGTACAATCTTGTGAAATAATATCACTCTTTGACGTTTACGCCTCTCTGAAAGTGAAATAAAACCTGACTCGTCGTACAGTTGTTGATGGCTTGTACCGCGGACTGCTCCAACAATGGTCTTCATCTTCAAAGCTTCATCTTTGGCGGGAAGTGATGTCTGAAGAGGTTGATTTTGTGTGTTAGTGTGTGTGTGTGTGTGTGTGTGTGTGTGTGTGTGGGGGGGGAGTTTTGTGCAATAACGCATCCTTTGAACACTTTTGGGCAAAACTGGTATAGGGTGGGTGGGCGTATACAAGGTAGTTAACGATAATATCATGTTAACCATCAATTTAAAAAAACCCTCATTCTCGCCTAAAATTAATTGTTTAAATCAATTTTAATATTACAACGTACTCTTTGGCACACGAAGAAAATAAACCAAAACAAACAAAATTAATGACAAAGAGTAAAATAAAAAAAATAAAAAAGGCCTGAAGGGATTCGAACTCGACTCAATCGCGCATCAGGCGAATTCGATAACCGTTCGGCTACGGAATCAGACACAACATTCTCGCCACTGTAATGCATTAAACAAGACGCAAGCACGCTTTTGCAACACGCCGTTATGATCGAGCATCGGTTGAAATCTTTCGCGAGCAGAAGCTCGTATTTGACCGCAATGCATCGGTGCTTAAATGACACCAATGTGTGTCCATGAGGGACATAAATCTACGAACAATATTTGAACAAGATTTATTCGAACTTGACGGTTTTAATGGACAGTGTTGGTGAAGTTACTGACAGGTAGCGACTTTACAGGAGGGGGAGGGGTCCTCTAACTTTACAGCTCTGAGACAACCCGGTAAGGACTTACCGGTGTTTCATAAATAACACTTAGCAGTTGGCGGACTTATTGAGTTTTACAGGCCAGTATATGAGTTGCAGCTTTTTCAAGAATAAATCTTGTTCAAATATTGTTTGTAGAGAGGAGCAAGCATGAGGAATCTCCTATTCTGAAAATAACCAATTCTGGTAGCTGCCGACCTTCCGCCAGACACACATTAATACCGGGGGAAAATAAATAATTACTGGGCAGTAAAAATAAATACCGGGCGGTAGTTAAACGACAGTTTGACTTTAAATGACACAATTTTGCAGCGTTTTCAAGAATACGAGCCCAGGACAAGGTATTTTGTTACAGGGCATTTACGCAGACGTCGCAGTTCAAAATATCGTTTTAGATCTGATTTTGTACAGCAGCCTGTGTGGTTCAGAATCGTCTGCCCTTTTTCGGTTTAACATTTTATGGACGATTTCTATGAGACTGCTCAATCATAACTGATGACAAATTCAGAAACAGATGATGGTTTCAAGTAGGCTACAGTAATGATTCGTTAAAAATGTCAAGCCACTCGTCGATCATTCACACTCAAAGAACCCAAGCCAAATCTGCTCTGGTTCCGAGCAGCTTTTTCCAACTGAGACCCTAATTGTTACACATCTGCCGCGAAAAGATAGACCACAAACAAGCGGCACTGTACCATGCTTTCGTTTATGTTGCTAAACATATTAAATGTGCATTGTAAATGTGCTTACAGCAAAGAAATGCATCCTTACTTACCACAAAAATACTGGTACCACATTCATCGCACTTGTGTCTTCTTACCAAAACCTATCGATATGTTTGTTTACGATATATTGGTAATTACTAACCGTTAACTATTTTTCAAAAATCTGAAATGACTTTTAAGAATCAAAGAAAGATTCGCTAAAACGGTTGACTTCAGAAAATAAGCAATATTTTTCTGAACCATGAAATAAAAATCGAAAACTCCGTTTGATCTTTTATTTTGGTAGATTGATGACAACAGCCGGAACTGAAAGTACCAGAACCAAAAATTAAGGGCATTAATCAGGTAAACTAAGAAGATTGTCGTTCCTGGCGCGCACTTCACATGTCCGTCAAACAGTGTCCGAGTGAGAGAAAAATTTTTTTTTTCGCAGTTCGACAGTATATATGAGGCCCTTCTTCATATCAAAGTGTAAAGGTTGCTAAACGATGTTTTTCCTTTTTGCTTGTTTAGTTACACTTTAAGGCTGGAGTACACTTTGGAGGCCCAATTTCAAAGTGATTAGGTAGTTTTAAAAGTTACTTTTTCTGTTAGTTCAATGTTTGCTTTATCAGGAAAATACAAAATATAAAGGGCTTAACGCGCAAAATTTTAAGATAACAACTGAAGTTTAAGCATAGGTATCAGATTTTTTCACGCAAACACTACGGAATAAGTTGCAATATTGTATTGTGAAAATGTAAACAAAATAACAATCAGATAATTACAAACTGAAGAAGAGAAATAGTGAAGCAAAATAGAACATTAAACGTAGTGATTTTACTTGTGAATTCGGAAAAAAATCCTTTTGTATCCATTTTGAAGCTCAATTTGAAGCATGGAACACCAACAAACATTGATTAAAAGTGTTAAAGTGATTACAGTGTTCAGAAATAGTGTTAGATACCAAGTTGAGTTATCCCTCTTTACCAACTTAAAAAAAAATACACCTCTTAACGCGCACAATTTTGAACTGTGATGCTTTTACTACCCCCACCCCCTTCCCATTTGTCAGAAAAGAGTGCATATTATCTTCCAAATAGAAAAGCAGGGTAGTCAGATGATCAAAAACTTAAGAAGAGAAAGAGGGAAGCAAAATAGAACATCCAACATAATGATTTAACTTGTGAATTATGAGAAAACTATTTTTTTTACCCATTTTTGAAGCTTAATTTGAAACTTGGAACACAGACAAACATATATTAAAAGTGTTAAAGTGATTACAGTGTTCAGAAATAGTGTTAGATACCAAGTTGAGTTATCCCTCTTTACCACTGTTAAAAGAAATACACCTCTTGTCGCGCAAAATCTTGAACTGTGATACTTTTACTTCCCCCACCCCCTACCCATTTTTTCTGAAAAGAGTGCATATTATCTACCAAATAGAAAATCAGGGTAGTCAGATGATCAAAAACTTAAGAACAGAAATAGGGAAGCAAAATAGAACATCCAACATAGTGATTTAACTGGTGAATTCTAAAAAAACCCCACTTTTTTACTCATTTTATTAGCTGAATTTAAAGCTTGGAAGACAGAAGAAAAAAAATGTAAAGTGCTAAAGTGGTTACAGTGTTCAGAAATAGTGTTTGGTACCAAGTTGAGTTATCCTTCTTCATCACAGTTAAAAGAAACACACCTCTTGTCGCGCAAAATCTTGAACTGTGATGCTTTTACTACCCCCACCCCCTACCCATTTTTCAGAAAAGAGTGCATATTATCTTTCAAATAGAAAAGCAGGGTAGTCAGATGATCAAAAACTTAAAGAAGAGAAAGAGGGAAGCAAAATAGAACATCCAACATAATGATTTAACTTGTGAATTATGAGAAAACTATTTTTTTTCCCATTTTTGAAGCTTAATTTGAAACTTGGAACACAGACAAACATAAATCAAAAGTGTTAAAGTGATTACAGTGTTCAGAAATAGTATTAGATACCAAGTTGAGTTATCCCTCTTTACCAATTTAAAACAAAATACACCTCTTAACGCGCAAAATTTGGAACTGTGTTGCTTTTACTACCCCCACCCCCTTCCCATTTTTCAGAAAAGAGTGCATATTATCTTCCAAATAGAAAAGCAGGGTAGTCAGATGATCAAAAACTTAAGAAGAGAAAGAGGGAAGCAAAATAGAACATCCAACATAATGATTTAACTTGTGAATTATGAGAAAACTATTTTTTTTACCCATTTTTGAAGCTTAATTTAAAACTTGGAACACAAACAAACATAAATTAAAAGTGTTAAAGTGATTACAGTGTTCAGAAATAGTTTTAGATACCAAGTTGAGTTATCCCTCTTTACCACTGTTAAAAGAAATACACCTCTTGTCGTGCAAAATCTTGAACTGTGATGCCTTTACTTACCCCACCCCCTGCCCATTTTTTCAGAAAAGAGTGCATATTATCTACCAAATAGAAAAGCAGGGTAGTCAGATGATCAAAAACTGAAGAACAGAAATAGGGAAGCAAAATAGAACATCCAACATAGTGATTTAACTGGTGAATTCTGAAAAAAACTCACTTTTTTACTCATTTTATTAGCTGAATTTAAAGCTTGGAAGACAGAGAGAAAAAAAATGAAAGTGCTAAAGTGGTTACAGTGTTCAGAAATAGTGTTTGGTACCAAGTTGAGTTATCCCTCTTCATCACAGTTAAAAGAAACACACCTCTTGTCGCGCAAAATCTTGAACTGTGATGCTTTTACTACCCCCATCCCCTACCCATTTTTCAGAAAAGAGTGCATATTATCTTCCAAATAGAAAAGCAAGGTAATCAGATGATCAAAAACTTAAGAAGATAAATAGGGAAGCAAAATAGAATATCCAAAATAGTGATTTAACTGTAGATTTCAGAAGAAAAAAAACCTTTTTTTTAATCATTTTTGAAGTTGAATTAGAAGTTTGGAAGACAGAAAAAAAGAAGAAAAAAGTGCTAAAGTGGTTACAGTGTTCAGAAATAGTGTTAGATACCAAGTTGAGTTTTTGCTCTTTATCACAGTTAAAAGAAACACACCTCTTGTCGCACAAAATCTTGAACTGTGATCCTTTTACTACCCCCGCCCTCTACCCATTTGAACAGAAAAGAGTGCATAATTTGTATTCTCTTCCAATTAGAAAAATAAGTAAAAGCAACTGGACATTTTTAAAATACATCTTTTCTGTCAGTCGAAGGATTGCTTAGTCCATTTTTCTTCTTCTTCAGCGTTCGACGATGGCTGTGTCTAGATTCTTTGGCCCGTGATGTTGACGAAGTGGGCTGTGCTTAGTCCATTAAAAACAAACAGACTAGGATTTGACGCACCCATTTTAAGAAAAAGTTAACATGATAATTGATATATATCAGACTTTTTTATGCAATTACTACTGAAGATTCCAGACCAGGTAAAACAATCATTTTATATCCTTTGTCACATTTTTTTATATTTTTTTTTATAAATCTATCTATTGCGAGTCTTGTCTCTTTGTGTCATTTAGTTATTTTCAAGAATTCTATCCTGGCAACAACAACAAAAACACCTACCTACCTACCCTATTTTTTTTAGCCATGTTAATAATAATAATAAATAATAATAAAGTGTATTTATATTGCGCCTATCCCTTACAAAAAACAAAAATATTTGGCTCTAAGCGCATTACAACATGTGTAGGGACTTGGTACAATCAAGTCTGACAAATACAATAACACAATATACAGTCGGTCTCTTGGGTAAAAATGAGAAAAGCAGCTTCGACATTTAAACACTGCTACTAAAAAATCCTCTAACAATGCATACTGCTTTACAATATATGCATTTATGTATAAATATAGTTAAAGAACATCGGGTTAATAGGAATTAGAAAAGGTTCTTATGATAAAAACTAACTAGCGAACGACGAAGAAGAAGAAGAATAAAACTATCAATGTCAATGTATAACAAGTCAACGTAAATGGCTAAAGAACAACAACAAAGCAATGATGATAAAACAGTTATACTCAATGGCTAATAACGAGGCAGAACTAAATAGTATCGACACAAGATTAAAACAAAACATATTCCAGGAGACACATTTATACATGTATCAAATAATCAATATACAAAATACAGCCCTCGCACACTCGCACACACACGCCAAGGCACGTGTAGTCGCACTCATACACCGCGACAGCTATCGCGCGCACGTACAAGAAAAAAAAAACACGGAAATAAACAAGGAAACAGGCACATGAAATAGCAACCCGTCCCCAGCCGGCCCACAGCGCGCTACGATGGCAAGTGACCCCTCTCCTCAATGTGGCAGATACTGAACAGGCTAGGCGTTGAAGTATTGCCGGAAGAGGTGTGTTTTTAGAGAGGACTTGAAGGAAAGGAGAGAGGTAGAAAGGCGGACAGACATGGGCAGAGAGTTCCAAATAGAGGGAGCTGTGTAGATAAAGGCGCGCTTGCCGAAAGCGTTCAGTTTGATGCGTGGGACAACAAGGTGCCCTGCGTCAGCGGATCTGAGGTTGCGTGTGGGGACGTGTGGCTTTAAAGTGTAACTAAACAGACATTTTGAAGTGTCAGCTTTACTGAATTGCTTTATGTTTTGTCCAAGTATAGACCTGTAGAAGCGATACTGGACGATTTTTCCAACGTTTACTGTGTTTTCTGATTTACTACGATTTTTTAAAAGTGTTGAACCCATTTCAGATTTACCTGATTATCTGTTCTTGATTTGATACTTCCAAAGAACAAGTGGTACTTTGAGTTCCGGTTTTATGTTTTAACCAATCAGAATTTGGTTCCTAAATAAAATCGTCTGCTGCCTGTCCCAGCAGAGTCGGCAACAAGCACTGCTTGCCACATGTGTGATGTTACCAACAGAAATAGCCATAAATTGGGCAAGGTAGCAATGTAAATGAATTGGATCTAACTAATGTGCTTGTACTGCATCTCTGGCCTTTGAATTCACTCCAAAATAATGTACTGGCTCAGCGTGAGAGGCAACATCCTGTCGAAGTCGTAAGCACGAGGCTGACTGGGAGATTATTATTCGAAGAGCATGCTGAAACGGATTGTAAGTACAATATTTTACATGTTCTCGACATTTCTGTTGATCTTTCCTTAACTTTAATTGTTTCCTTGATTTAAAACCCTAGGGCTTGTATTTTCAGTTGTGATACTAAGCACGTATCTTTACCACAGTATCCGATCACTTCACACTTGAATTTTGGAATGATGAAGTGGAATTATTTCTGGATCTAATTTATTCCTTGTTCCCCCCCCTCTCGATTCCTTTTTTCGCCACATATGTATTGTCGTGTGAGGGGGTAGATGCGTGTACTGGCTGATTTTTTTATTTTTTTATTACTTCGGTCAGATACAGATGATTGGAAAAAAAACTTGTCAAGGATTTCAGAATTTAATAGATCTGTTCGAAGTTTTTACGGGATGGGTCCTCTTACAATACAGACTGAATGTGCCCAAGATGAACTTTTGATTAAACATACACACACAAATGAATCTCTTGAGTTTGTTATACGGCGAATGTCCAGTTTCCACCACCACGTCTGTGGTATGTTTTTATACTGTTTGATTGAATAGACTGACGTGCATTCTCTCGCAAATGTGCACGCGTGTGTGTTTGTCTGTGCCTCAGACTTATTAATCAAAGATGATGTTGCACATTGCAGATCTATGCGACAGGAGCAAGTGGACAAGACAGCTACATTTGTCTGAGCGAAGATCCAACGGTAAGCTCTTTTAGCCGAAGACAGCGAGCCTGGGTGCATATGTTCTGCGCGAACTTAGAATCCGGTTTCATTCTAGAATGGACCGGGTCCAGGTTGGAATTCTAACCCTGCGCAAGTACAGGGGTGCCATTCTAGAATGAAACCATTGAATAAAGGGGGCCGTAATGTTTGTAGGTAAGACAGAGTTGTCTTCCCTTGAATTATCTCCACCTGCACCTTCCCTTTGATAAAATGGGGCTGATTTGTCTACCCCTGAAAAAAATCCTTTGGCGATCTTGCGATGTCATGTCATGTCAAGAAAGTTGACACTCCTGAGTACGCAATAAACAAAGGCAGACCATAGCAAGGGGGACTACCAGGGCGGTAATGTTTGCAGGGCAGTTGTTTTTGTGATGAGAGCCGGTTGCGGCCGCTTGCAATGTCAGCGCTGTCTCCCTCTCGGAAATGTCCGGTTTTTTGACAATTTTTTTGACAGACAGACAGACAGACGGTCAGACCGACTAACCGACAGACAGACCAACAGAAGGACAGAGTGAGTTATAGAGCTGTTGTCACAGGTTTAAAAAAAAAGTTGACATTATATCTTCACAATTCAGAAGACCAACTTCATGTATATGAATAAGATTAAAAGTTACAAGCGAGATCGGCAAAACACTGTCAGTCCGGAAATTTCCGTTCGTAGCGATCAGTGCTGAGTGTCTCTCAAATTCGTAATCACTTTCAGAACATCACAATCCCAATTCACGATGTCTTTGAGTAAAGTGTAAAAAAACCGAGAAAAAAAAACCCAACCAAACACACAAAAAACAAAAACAAACAGAAAATCCACATTTGTGGCTTTGGCTGTGTGATAGTCTAACTGAAATGACTATTCCAACTTTGACCCAAATTCCAACCTTGCGCACGGCCGATTCTAGAATGGACCAGCAACAAGGGTTTCATTCTAGAATGGCACCCCTGTACTTGCGCAGGGTTAGAATTCCAACCTGGACCCGGTCCATTCTAGAATGAAACCGGATTCTAAGTTCGCGCAGAACACATGCATGCAAGCTTCTATCATGTTTGTGTGAGTGCTGCAGGGCTATTAGACGACTTTTCATTATTCTTGATTTGGAGATCCATGCAGGGTATTAGAAAGTGCAGAATATACACGTTTGAACAAAATACGATGTGTGTTTGCTCTGAAAAAAAGAAAAGACGCAACAAACAAACATTGTATTTGTTTAAAGTATCACAAATATTTATTACCTGTATCTGGATGTTTTGATAATGATGAAGGGTAAATTACTTTGACGTGTGCTTTTTTTTTTTAACCACACTGATAACGAATGATAGAAACACAGACACACTTAATAACATATCCACAAAAATTGTAACAATAAATGTAAGCTGAACAATGCCTGCAACACATTTCAGGCCTCAGAAGGAAGTAATTATGAGATTCAGACAGAGAGAGAAAGCCTAACACGAAACCAGTTGTGACATTTTTTATTTCAGTATGTAATATTAAAAACACGACAAGAACGTATTTCCTGTACTTAGTTTCGTGCAATTATGGATTGCAAAGTATGTCTAATTGAGTGGCATAAAGAGGCACTGTTGCATGAAAAACCAACTCGGATCTTGACTAGGATCAGGATTTTACATGGACACAACCTAGAATTTAACATCCTGGGGGGAGGGGGGTACTGCGCCTTTCACATCAAGATGTAAAGATCTATTTTAAATAATACTTACTAGAAGGGAACAAAATCAAACAAACTACAACAATCGTTCTGAGGGGAGAGAATTATCTCTTCCGAAGAAATTACCTCCCTTGCTTTTCTTGTCGTGACTTATGTAGAGTAAAGTGAATAGAAAGTGAATCAGTCAGTAACAAAAAAACAAACAAACATTTGTTAAGATCAATGAGGAGTCTTGAAGTATTTGTCAATGTTAATCTTGTATGCATAGCAAACAATATATTACGGATTGATAATTAAAGAAAATCGTCTCTTCTACAGGGTTGACCCCCCTAAAAAGGACACCCACAACCATGCAAATTACTTCTGTATCTGTTGAACCAATTATTTTATATATGGTATTCATTAACTTCAGTTTATGTTCTGCCTTTCCAGTAAGTGGCAATTTTGTAAATTGAATGGTCTGACTTTTGTGCAAATTTAATTTTTTTCTCCAAATTCGGGGGTCGACTAAACAGAACGAGTTTTGACATTGAGCAGTAGCCATTTTTACCTAATTTAAACCCTTCAGGCTTTTACCTTTTTGATTATTTTGAATGTCCGAGTATGTAAAAACATCCCCTTCAACCCCCAGGCTATCGATGACCTGAAGAAAGCATGCAGTTACAGCTAGGTTCAGGGCAATCCTCAGACACGAAAGCGTTGGTGTCATTGGTGATGCAAAAGTTAGATAATTTAACCTACAAATTTGCCACTTTGTGAACTGCACATGCATAAAATCAAGTTTAAGTATGCTGAATATGAAGTTATCCAGTCAATTGGTGTAGAAGTTATAGCATTACTGTCAGTTAACAGTATTTAAAATCCTCTAAAGTAAAATCTGACATATTCGAAAGTTTTGCATAAACACCCAGACAATTTTTACGATACTCTCCTAAGCTTCTCCACTTCTCAGCCCTGTCTTGGAAATGAATTCGAATAAGGCAGTCAAAATAACTTAGTTTGGAGCACCCATCAATCAGAATAAGCATTAACTTTTGACACAGGAAATATCTTCTACCGAAAGCTCTCCTGGTTTTATTCTACATTTTTCCTGCATAATGGTAACAAATTTAATGATAAATCTAAACAACGAAGTGACTGTGGTAAGATGAACAAAGTTAAAAAAACAAAGGATTACTGTAAATGGTTTACGAATCGAAATCTAAACAAGTTTTAATGATAAGTAAAATGATAAAAAAATAAAATTAAAAAAAGCTAACGTCCTCGCATTTGTCCAAAATTATTCCATGTTTAACATGGGAACAGAGGGATAATTGGTCTAAAGAATTTTTAAAAAGGAGGGTTAGGGTAACCCTAACCCTCTTTGGACTATCTGTATGCAATGCCCGCTATAGGTGAAAGACTTTTGTGGAAGCCATGGAAGAATGCATCGCTGTTGTGCTGGTTCAGCTTGAAGTCCTGTCCTAGCGAATATCCTGCACACACAAAAACACGACTTTTTAAGCCACTTATGTTGCATTCCGTGACATAGCTTTGTTAAAACCGTGTGACAGGTTTTGTTGGTATACATTTTTTTTAAGACACCCCATATAATATTGTTTGACAATCTCTTTCAACATAGTTTACGAATCACCAATGTGTATACAAACGCAAATAACCCACAGGTCAATAAATTACTTTCCAGAGAGAGAGAGAGAGAGAGATAGAGAGAGAGAGAGATTAAAACTAGAAAATGTGTGCTATATAAAACAAGGATAATCTCTGTCAAATCTTCGCTTGTACCTGCATGGTGTTTACTGCGCTATATACACAACCTGTTTTATTTCATTTATTTTACTTTTTTTCTTTCTTTTTTTTTTGGGGGGGGGGGGGATGTTTTGTGATGAGGGTTTTTTCAAAGCCTTTACTGCTTTAGTCATTGAATCCACCCGACTTCGATTTATTGTTCAGTGATGGGTAATTGTGTGACCAACTATGTAAGTTAGTGATTGTTCTGGCTTCATACAATGACATTGCATTAATTTTATAAGTGTATGTGTGTGTGTGTTTCAGGAAAAAGCTGATATTACAGTCCTAGTTGTATGCAGTACCTCTGCTTCTTCGTTCAGGAATCAAAGTATACAATCTAAACCGATTATTTTGTTCAATAATGTTCAGCTTACCATCCCGAAGAAGGCAGTAACGTGCCGAGATATTGATTATAGATATTAACGTACCTAACCTGGTTACTGGTGTGTTTTCTTTTTATTTCAATAATGTAAATGTGTGACAACTTGCAGGGTACTTGATGTTCAGAGCAATATTTCTGGCAAAAGACCTTTTATGGATCAAAGAAAACTTGTCATGGTGCACAAGTCAATCAATTTGGTTGATAAATAATTTGTGCTGCATTTTCCCTGGTTCCAAAACGTAGTATGTATTACCACATGTCCTTACCTGTCATTGGCATCACATGATTCTCTGCAAGCAGTCTTTTGTGGAAATACGTCATTTAACACTTGCACTTATAGTAGGTGGCTGTGGAACGGTAGACATGCAACGACAACGAACAACAAAAGACAAAGTGTGGAGTACACTCATTTTTCTTAACATACGCTAAGTTTCTTTGAGAATGCTCCAAGTGAAAATCAGGGGTTCCTAGACCTGATATCACAATTAAACAGCTTCTTCTCAGAATCAGGAGGGAAAAAACTGTTATATGGCGAGATATGTGTGACAAGAACAGACAGCAGCAGCAGCAACAACAACATTGCTAAATCGTCGCTTTAACAAAATTTCATGTTTAGCATCGCAGACAAAGCACGGCTACTGATCCGACCAAAGTCACACTTCATGCACGATGGGCACATTGTTATGGCCAGCTTGTTAACGTGCGCATTGTGTATGTTTTACATAGAATTGAATGTGTTTGTCGTTGTGTCTGTCATCTATCCTAGTCGTTTGATTTAGAATAAAGCAAACTTATTACAATGACGATTTTCTTCGGTTTTTGATGAAGGATTGGCATCAAGACTTTTCCTATTTTCCAACTCTGCCACCATACACTGGCCGTTCAGGTCTGCATGTCGACCACATGGTGTGTGATCAGATTTTTCGGACATGTTCACAATGCTTACATGACCACCAAATGGAAAATCAGTTGGTATTTGTTATGTTTTTGTGTTAGCACAATCTTCATACAAGTAAACAGAAACAGTTTTGTTGCAAACAGAGCCTTCATAAGAAAAAATGCTTCTAAGTCAAAATACATACCCCCTTTTTCGTATTGCGTAAAATATACCCATAAATTCTGGACATCATCTTTTTATTTTTTTTTCACAACAATGAAACCAAACTTTGGCATATGTTTTAGCAATATATTCACAATAAAACCTATGAGTTTGAAGGCTGCATCTTGTTTTGTTTATTTTTGAGAATTTTTTTGCAAACCCATACAAATGGCCAGTTTCTGGGGAGAGACTGGGGAGATAATGGCCAGTATAGAAAGAGTTAATAAGTAAACTAATGTCAGAAGTAGGTATTTACCTTGTTTGCCTTCGCGTTCTTGATAGCCCGCTGCAGCATTTGTATCACTTCCCTTGACATTCAAAACGCCAATGTATTTCTGAAAGGAAAATAAAGATATTGACCGAAACATCACACAAGTGGTATATCATGCTAGGTTTTGTTTACAGTGCCTGTTCTACGACAACATCTGATTGTAATTTAAATAAAGAAAAACTGTATCCATTTATTACTTCTCTATTTGTGTGTGTTTGTGTGTGTGCAGGGGCGGATCACATCATTTTTAAGGGGGAGTTTCCAAATTTCTTTTAGGGACAATTTGACGACGCGAAGCGTTTAGTTGAAGACACGAAGCGTTCAACCTCCTTGGGGGGGGGGGGGGGGGTCCGACAAATGTTGATAAAAACAAGGAAAATGGATCAATCTGAGCCAAGAAACATCCCCTAATACACCTTCCAAAAAAGTAAATATATTAAGAAGAAAAATTTGAATCACAAGGACAATTGATCGATCTGGCGCAACCTGAGCAAACTAATTAGCCAACTTCTTTCCAAAATCGTCACTTAGAATACAAAGGCCGGCTCCTAAGTGGTCCGAAAACCCCGGAACCCCCCTCCGGATCCGCCCAGTGTGTGTGTGTGTGTGTGTGTGTGTGACCGATGACCGTCTCTAAATTCTAATCGTTGCGTTTGCATGGTAATAAAGTTTTAATACTGGATATGCCCATGAAAAAATATCATTTCTTGTTCATGTCATTGTGTGTGTGTGGCCAGGACCGTGACTTCTGCTTGCCTCGACGTCTTCAGAAAAGACACAAAATGCCAGCAGGCGTATGTTCTTGGAGCACTCAGTATGCCGTCATCTGCAAACAAATAAATACAAATTATTCAATTGTGTAAATAAAGAACAATCATTTTAATATTACAACAAAAAATTCATATAACTGTAGTCTTCACCAGAGACATCCACTACACTATCTTTAATAAAACTGCCGTAACAAATTGAAATACTATAAAACTTACCCCCACTCAGATCTATTTGGGATTATTCAAGTTTCAACCATGAAACGATGCCGATTTGGACAGATCTGCTAGTTTGCCGCTGAAACTGAAATCAAAGGCGATCTTCAGAACTATTTCTAATCTTGTATTTGTGATTAATATAAAATACTGATCTTCCCAATAGAAGCTGATGTGTATACACATGACCAGGACAAGGTATTTTGTTACAGGGCATTTACGCAGACGTCGCAGTTCAAAATATCGTTTTAGATCTGATTTTGTACAGCAGCCTGTGTGATTCAGAATCGTCTGCCCTTTTTCAGTTTAACATTTTATGGACGATTCCTATGAGACTGCTCAATCATAACTGATGACAAATTCAGAAACAGATGATGGTTTCAAGTAGGCTACAGTAATGATTCGTTAAAAATGTCAAGCCACTCGTCGATCATTCACACTCAAAGAACCCAAGCCAAATCTGCTCTGGTTCCGAGCAGCTTTTTCCAACTGAGACCCTAATCAGTGATGTACATTTTAGTCGGTCTCCGGTCTCTGACCGATCCAATTTCCCCAGGACCTATAGCTTTAACCCCAGCAGGACACAGGTCCGATTAACCTACAGAAGAAGTGGTCAAGGGTCCGATCGTTTTTGACAATGAAGCGGACATGCGGACTGTTCAATTTTCAAGAGGAAAGCTTGTTTCGGTTTTGCCAAGCGAAAGTAAACACTGCGTGAGGAAAGCTGGTTTCGGTTTTGCCAAGCGAAAGTATGCACTGCGTGTGACCAGTTTGTTGAGTGAACGAGGCACCATATGGGATCTGATTCTTTGAATTAATTTATCCTCAAGTTGGATCAAGAAGAAAAAAAGAAAACCGAACCCATATGGTGCCTCGAGTGCATTCATTGGCTCAGCAATAAATCGTTGAGAGAGGATTCAGTGCACAGAACTTGGTGTGTACAGCTCGAAGAAACCGATTGTGTGTCAAAACCCAGGACATGATCCTGAAAGCAAAACTTGAGGGACCCGCAGAACGGTCAGATGCCTACCTAAAAAACATTGTCGACAGATGGGCAGTGAAAAAAACCCGACAACTGTTCAAATAACTTTGAAATGTGATTCAATCCATTGAGTAGGCCCTATCTAGTCATGACAGTCGCGGAAGGTGGAAGAATTTAAACTAAAAAATCTTTTTAAATGCGGTTTTACGAGTCGTGTTTTTGTCCTATTGAAATTGCAATGTCAGGACACTGTGTCCTATTGATTTTCAGTCTTCAGGACAATTGTCCTAAAGGCTGCTAGAAAAATGTACATCACTGCCTAATTGTTACGCATCTGCCGCGAAAAGATAGACCACAAACAAGCGGCACTGTACCATGCTTTCGTTTATGTTGCTGAACAGATTAAATGTGCATTGTAAATGTGCTTACAGCAAAGAAATGCATCCTTACTTACCACAAAAATACTGGTACCACATTCATCGCACTTGTGTCTTCTTACCAAAACCTATCGATATGTTTGTTTACGATATATTGGTAATTACTAGCCGTTAACTATTTTTCAAAAATCTGAAATGACTTTTAAGAATCAAAGAAAGATTCGCTAAAACGGTTGACTTCAGAAAATAAGCAATATTTTTCTGAACCATGAAATAAAAATCGAAAACTCCGTTTGATCTTTTATTTTGGTAGATTAATGACAACAGCCGGAACTGAAAGTACCAGAACCAAAAATTAAGGGCATTAATCAGGTAAACTAAGAAGATTGTCGTTCCTGGCGCGCACTTCACATGTCCGTCAAACAGTGTCCGAGTGAGAGAAAAATTTTTTTTTTTTCGCAGTTCGACAGTATATGAGGCCCTTCTTCATATCAAAGTGTAAAGGTTGCTGAACGATGTTTTTCCTTTTTGCTTGTTTAGTTACACTTTAAGAGCGAAGACAGGTAAGAAGGGGCAGAGTCGTCGTGAAGGCTACGGTAACACAGGGTAGCTATTTTATATGTTATGCGTGCTTTGATTGGTAGCCAGTGAAGGGTCATGAGGAGAGGGGTGACATGGTCGCGCTTGCGCTTGCGCAGCACAAGACGTGCTGCATTGTTCATGATGCGCTGTAGGCGGTCTAGCTTGGCGTCTGGGAGGCCGGCTAGGAGCGAGTTGCAGTAATCCAGTCTCGACAAAATAAAAGCCGAAACCAGTGTCTTGGTTGCGTCGAGGGAAAGAAGGTGTCTGATTTGGCTAATCCTCCGCATTTCAAGAAAGGCGGTTCTGCAGAGTGAGTTGATGTGGGCGTCCATTGACAGGCTACTGTCAAGGTGGACACCCAGGTTTTTCACTTTGCTGCTGAATGTGACTGTGGTATCAGAAAGCGTAAGACTGGATGTTTCTGAAAGAAGCTTTAAGTTTGATTGTTTGCCAACTGGCATGATCTCTGTCTTATCATCGTTCATCTTGAGCTTGTTGACTGTCATCCACTGTTTGATGTGATCGCTGCATGATTCTATTGACTGCACTAACTCTGTAAACTGTTTGGTGTGTGCGGATTTTTGTAGTTGAGTGTCGTCTGCGAACATGTGGTACAGGACATTGTGGTGCTTTATGACTTTGCCTAACGGCTGTATGTACATAATAGAAACAGACAATTTATTTTTTTTGGCCTAAAGATCTTGAAACATTTGTTTTAATAGAGAAATAACAAGTACAGCCATTAGCTGTGTCACTCGAATTTCTTTGTCAGGCTGAAACTTAGCTGTTGCGTTGGTGTCTGCTGTGTGTATCTGGGTCCAAAGCAACTTTCACATTCTCATCTACACACTCACGTTACACAAGTATATATATACAATTCCACCCACAGAGGCGTTCGGGGATGGGGGTCTCGCACTCGGGCGAATCACACCACAACATACAAAGTATAACGTACACAGATTTTACTATTGAACCAAAAAGCAAATTAAATCATGAATAAATCAATCAAGCAAAACTTCCACACAATGACACACTCACTCTCGGTTCACACTGCGCTCTGGACGTGCACACTTGGCAGCACGTATACCGTTCCGGCACCGTTTGTCTTCCTGCAAGTCCAGCATAGGCACACGATTGTCCAAGAATCACAATAATCCTCGTGAATGTCACAGCAGGCATAGTAGAAAAGTCCAAAAGGGTGCGTTTGGTAATCCGGTATACACACACACACACACACACACACACACACACACACACACACACACACACACACACACACACACACACACACACACACACTCCGGTTTGGTAAGTTACCTGATAAATAATGTAGCCTGTGGATTTAACGGGGAGACTGGTCAGACAGGAAGAGCAATACTTTCACATTTCCGATGTTCAGCGATAAACTTGTTTTCTTCGAGAGTTCGATCTTCGTGCGATTCTGGCGCGTTGTCACCAAGAACGTAAAAACAACCCAGGATATCATCATGATGCCTCTCTACAAAAACCAGGTCTAGGAACTCTTCATCTAAAGTCAGTCAGTATTAGCCCCTCAACACAATCCTCATCTTGTCCCATAGTGATTTCTACCGCCAAAGAACATGTGGTTCTTAACTCACAAGACGGATTTGTCGTCTTCCATTGTATTGCGAAATTCAGATCTACCCCAACTACGTGCATTGATCTGAGCAATAAAATATGTAGATGCGATAATCTGCAAACATCTCTTCAACACAATCTGCATCTTGTCCCATCGTGATTTCTGTCGGCAAAGAACATGTGGTTCTCAACTCACAAGACCGATTTGTCATCTTTCAGAAATTCAGATCTGCCCCAAGTACGTGCAATAAAATGTAGAAGCGATAATCTGAAAAAAAATCTTTTCGCGTGAACGCTGCCACGTTGTCATCAGTCCGATGTCTTTTATCCAGAGCATGGATGAACACACTTTTTCATCAGTAGTTTGTTATGTTTATCCGCAGACTGCTTTACATTACTTGTCGTCTGTTTTAGCTTGACTCGTGGGGTTCTTCAGCCAGGCAAAAAGTGCTTGTTTACTGACACGTTCTCACGTACGACATGTCGTAAATGCAAGTTCTAACGATTGTTTTTTATTGCACTGATAGAGAATGTCGATATTTGTAAACGTCTGCCATTTCCTAATGTTTATTTCATTATTTTGCATACGGATATGGCTAGTAATTGGATAATCTGTTACGACACGAAACGCGTTCTAAATCCGGGAAGGGAGGCTACTCCAACGAAGAAGGGAGGCTACTCCAA
>NC_090258.1:5567992-5597992 GCF_037325665.1 Littorina saxatilis | reverse complement strand
GAGAGAGAGAGAGAGAGAGAGAGAGAGAGAGAGAGAGAGAGAGAGAGACGGACGATTGGTCTTTCGCTGGGGGTATGCAGTGCCTTGGCAATGCACATCTACTTAATTAACATTAGTGTTTACCATAGTTTTTGTTCAATGATAGTCTTTCTATCTTCAAATGTTGAGGCTCTTAGCCGCAGAAATTCGGACGAGTTACCTGGACTGCCGTTTAATTGGTATGCTTTGTGAAATCCACAAAAACGGAAAAGTATTAAAAAAACAATCAACAATTTTGTACAACCATGAGAGCAAATGCTGTTGCCATTATCCATTGCTATCTTTTGTGTTCAATACTTGTCTTTAAATCTTTCATAGTTTAGGCTATAAAAAAGACAATTTGTCATGTTTTTCGCGATTTTTTGTCAGAAATCTAAAAATAACCCATTAATTTATTCCATGGTCATCAATATTTTAATATAAGTATGATAACACAAATGGTTCACATTGGTGTTGTGCGTCTTATTTGTTCAATACCTTTCTTTCTATCTTGCACGGTTGAGGCTCTTTCTGGCTATGGGGAACACTCTTTGTTGCGACCCGATATTGCCACCCGGGGTGGTTCCAGACCCTTAAAGGGGTACTAGGGAACCGATTTCTTGATGGTGCGATAGCCGACCGTTTTCAGCACATATTTTACTATCTAGAAACGACGTCTGAACACTTGTTGGTCAGCGCTTCTAGCAACCGTACTAAACTGTAGTAGGAGTTGGGTTTTTTGATCAAACGGGGAGGAATGTAAGAGAAACCGTGACTATCAAAAGGGTTGCGCATACCAAGACAGCAGACGTAAATAATATAGGGAAAGAATGACGCAATGAAAATGACGTGCAGATTCTCGACAAAGGCCGGAAAGATCACAACCAGACTAGACGTAGCCTAAAAGGGATCCTCATAATCAAGTAAGTTACCTTGGTAGAATATGGTCGCCTGTGCTTAGCTTGCCGTTCCAGTAGATAATGGCCGCTAGGAACGGACGGCCATAATAAGTCAAGGACGGCTCGCTATGGGGCAATCCCTTGTAACCCGTGTAAATATTACAATTGCAAATTATTGATTATGTTAACTAGATTACTTCGGGGTCTCCACTCAATGATAATGTTTGGTGTATGTGTAACCTTGCTGAACTTTCTGTGGAGTTCGTTCAGAGGCTCGCATCAATCACGCAGGAAAACAGCAGTCACGTTGGTTTTCTAGGTTCTTTATTGATTGTTCATGTCTTCCATTCTCTAGTTCCGTTGGTAATGTCAATAATCACGTTATCACGCATGCGCAGTAAGCTTATGACAAAAAGATTGCTGTACGCTCCTGATTGGTGCGTATTCTACATTACAGAAGCGATACATCCATCCCGCAGCAAAACTTTCGTCTGCTACAGATAAAATACAAAAAGTTCACAGTTAGCCGGTTGCCTGGTTTGGTCAGCAAACCAGTCCAACAGGAAAATAACTAAAATACTTTACTGCCATCGGCTTGAAGGTGGTCGTCTACATTTTGACTTTTTTCCAATAATCTTATGGTTAGATTTCGCTAAAATGTTATTTCAGATGATGAAAGAACCATGGGTCAAAAAGTTAAAGGCACAGTGCAGCTCACAGCCTTCGTTTTGCGTTTTCGTTGCAGCTGAGTGCATTTACAGTTCAAAAATCCACCTATGGTAGTAAAACAAACCCAAAACTACCCAACGACGACATCTGTGAAGCGCTCGACAGTTTCTTGTTCACGCGAGTGCATAAATTAACCTAGTTATTACGTGGTGTACGCACAGATTCGTGACGTAAGCGTCGTCTGCTTTGATCATTGATGCCAAGATACACGATCAGATTCGCCAGTACGTTTGAGACGGACCGCCCGAAACTGACCACAAACCGACCGTGTAGCATGCGAACCGTACGTCTCACAAGCTTGATAGCACCTGTCTCGGCCCATCCGTTTGAAATACAGCAGGATCTATTCCGAACGGATCGCAAGGAACTTCCAGTTCCAGCCCCTGAGCGCACTTCAGTCGACACCCACTTTACAAATCATCAAATGGCGGTCAGTTCAGCATCAAAACTTGCCGATTCGGAACCGAAATATTTCATCAACCTGAATCTTGGCGATGAGTTGGAATCTATGGAACCATGGAAGTAAAAACTACACAAACCAGCAACATCGGGACCTGTTCCTACTGTCCATGCAGCAGACGTGGGGTGAAATGAAAGGTAAGCGTCTGGATCTAGATTTGTTTGCATTCATGTATTGTAAGGTCTGTATCAAAGATGGTTTGTCTGTCTCTGTCTCTATGCTTTCCTTGCTGTACGCTTTTGTCTTGAAGGCAAGTATGTAGATCTACATTTCTCTCCTGTTCCTGTTTCAAATCTGCCTTAGCCGAACTCTAGTTCTACGTTCAAAACATGTATTGGCACATTGCCTCTTTTAGTCAGTTTTACAGTGTAAAATTATCTGACAACTTCTATCATACTAGACTACTGTAATCAATGTGTCATCTGTTTGGGAAAATGCTGTCAGTTTCAGAGTCTAGTGATGTGTTGATTACCCTACCGTAAATTGCGTAGTTGAAATGATAGAGAAAATCAAAACGCAGCAGCAACGATCATTTTTCATGACTGTAGCATTCAGTCATCTTTATGCTCTTGGTTTAAATCAAATTTAGCTTAGTCACGAACACAAAGCAAATAGTGGCTGACTCAGTCACTGGGGTATTCGCATAAGAAGGCTCTCTTGCCTTGAAATTACCAAACAATAACACACACACGCACTCATTGCCAACCAAAAAAACCGCACACACACACACACTGTGACCCGCACATGCATACTGTGAGGCACACACACGCACATACCGTCACACACACACACACACACACACACACACACACACACACACACACACACACACACACACAGAGCCATACGCATGCACAGAGAAAGAGGGCGAGAGATGACAAATGAAATACTAATTTTGCTTTGCTGCTTTTATTTTCTCCAGTTAATGCCATCAAGACAAACAACAATCCTTCGTAATAAGGGACTTGACAGGGACAGATGACATCTACACTCCAAAGTGAAAGTACTTGCAAGAGCATTTAATTCTTCTGCCTGTCAGTGTCATCAAGAAACAACCTTCAGCCACAAATCGGGTAAGCTTGACACCAGCCTGTATCACAGTATGCTGTAGCTTCAAAAACCTGATCTAACAATAAAAATAGATCAATATTGGTGGGAGTGGAGATTGATGTATGCTTTGGCCTTGGGTGTGTGTGTTGGGGGGGGGGGGGGGGGGGGAGGTATGATACATATACCAGACATTTAAAATCAAGTGAGCTTACTGTACACCATGTAAACAAGGTACAGGGGTCGACACTAACAAGTTATTTGGCCTGGGGCCACACTGGCCCCAGAGATGGAAATTGCTGGGGCGGAAAAGAAAAATATGGGGCCCACTCTTATTCATGCTAAGTATATAAGCTTATATCAGAATCCCCACTTTTTTCAAGTGGTTCTGCGCCATAAGATCTGCACGGGCGGGCATTGTCTGTTTTTCTTCGTCGTACTGAAGCCAGAAAAAATCTTTCAACCATTTGACATTGAAATACGACAGCGCTTCGCGCTTTTGGCTGCATCGGTCTCCTTTTTTTGTTTTTCACCAACCTGTTCTTCATTTCCATGTCTTTTTACACCAGGCATGTGTCGCCACATTTTGCGTTTGGCATTTGAAGGCGATACTTATTTCTCGCGCTAAAGAGCACAATCTGGTATTTCCCTTGTGGCATTGTCCATGGACGATTTCAATGGTTTTTTTCTTGACTGCGGCATTGATCGTAACGCAAATTTCAGTGACGACTTTGACTGGCGATTTTTAGTGATTGCCTCTGGCATTAGATTTTTTGGTTTGTCATTGTTGGAATTTATCCTGGGGCGGAGTGGGCCCCAAGCTTCAGCAATGTTTGGGGCGGAACACAAAACTCTGGGGCGTTCCGCCCCCCGCCCCCGCTAGTGTCGAACCCTGAGGTATGTGTAAAACCTGTTCAGTCCATCATCATTCCGTCTGGAGCTGTGGTTTGAACCATGTGTTCCGTTTGTACCATTGTGACCAGGTGGGCATCGCCACCCATTAGGCATAATGCAATCACACTCACTCACTTGGTTGTGGGGAAAAAACTCATTACCAACAACCACATGAACAGTTGCATTGTGCAAGTCTGGAAGATATCTGGCAGGGGGAATGTTCAGTGTATTTTGATTTATTAAGTGTGAATGTTGAACGTTTGTATCACTGTTCCTTAAATTCACATCCATGTCAAACATCACACAAAGATAATGAGCGTCAATGATGGCAAGAAATATAGCAGAATAAAAAAGCAAATAGACTTTAGAAATATAATATTACATAATTAATAAGAAAAGAGATGTATAGTATTCTTTTTATATAAATTTGAACTGGGCTGTGTGACTGTTTACTGTGCTTTCTTTTTTTTCTTTATTCTATTTTTTTTTAAAGATACATTCAACACAGTCTTTTGTGTTTGATGTTATTGTAATATGAAAGTAAAAGAAGTAAAAACATGTTAAAAAAACAAAACAAACACAAATTTGATCAACTGTTCTTGAAGCTCAAAGTGTCACGGGTCGTCTCGTCTATGACACACACGCAGGAAACAGCCACAAGTCTTCTGTAATGACTTCCACTTCGGCATGTGTGTGTGAAGCACCTGCAAAACACACACACACACACACACACACACACACACACACACACACACACACACACACACACACACACACACAGACAAGTTTATTTGCATGTTTACATTGTTTTTGAAATCGTTTAAACATGTTCCTCTATGTATGTTTCAGGATGACACATTTGACAACAAAGAAGATAAGTTCTCAAAGTTGATCTGGATTACCTGCACAACGACCATGAAAACAAAAAAAGGGGGGGGGGGGGGGGGCACGGAGCCTCTGGGCCCTTCCCAACACGACCCTGAACAACCTTAACCAAGAAGCAGTTTTGGATGACGACCCTATACTAGGCGGATCACCCGAATTTGGGCCATCGGCTGCTGATGTCAACACATCTTCAGAGAAGGTTCAAGACCCAAAACGTGTGTGGCAACAAAGGACACAAATACAAAGAAAAGGTTGGAAAACCAAGAGGCTGTCGCGCTGAGGAATATTAGCTCTGTGCTGCAAAAGAGATTAAAGGCACACTCCTTCTCGTGAAAACAGTTCTATCCTTGGCACAAAGCTTTAATTGACGGTGGGCTTTTGCTGACTCGTCGAAGACGACCCATTTGGAACTTCGTAAGGAATTTCACGCTGTTTATCCTTATTCTGATGGCGTGGGTCGTGTACGATGCATACTCTGCAAAGAGGCGGCAAAACGTTTATCCCCATTCGGATTGCGTGGATCATGTACGACCCAAGCTTTTTACGTTGACTCTTTATTTGGAAGGTATTGGTCATACACGACCCACATCATCCGGACTGTGTAGTCCAACACATGATCTGGTGAAGGCTAGGAGAGTATGCCTTCAGACCAGACGGACATAAGTGCAACAACAGAACCCATCACAACATGGGCCATGAATCCAGTAAATGAACTCAAATTAGTGCACCCCCCCCCCCTTTCAAATAGAACAATCAAATCTGCATCTAAATCAGTCATTGTCAGTGTTGTTCACATATCTTGTCTAACATGGACGCTATGGCATGCTTAACCTTTGCCGTGCTTCCTGGGTTCACCTGTACCCAGAGACACACTAAAATCATTGTAACTCTGGAACCATTAAAGGTATCGTTTTGAAATTTTAAGTATCTCTCACACACATACTTTGCTCTCTGTCTGCAAATTTTTAGTGTGTACATGACAAAACATTAAAATTAATTGATTATGATAATTTACATAAACACTACCGATGGCGCGGGTTCACACAAACCCATACTTTTAAAGAGTAGTAGTGATTGTAACTATCCCTCTGCCGACGGCGCGGGTTCTGCCACACCCATAATTACCAAAGCGGCGGAACAGTGTCTGTCTGCCTGTTTGTCTCCAAGAGACTGTCTGTCTCTCTCTCTGTCTGTCCGTATCTCTCTGTCTGTATGTCTGTTGTCAGTTGCTCTGTCTGTCTGTCTGTCTATCTGTCTATCCGTCTATCTGTCTATCCGTCTATCTGACTGTCTGTCTCTGTCTCTCTCTCTGTCTCTCTCTCTCTGTCTCTCTCTCTGTCTCTCTCTCTCTCTCTGTCTCTCTCTCTCTCTTAGTCTCTCTCTCTGTCTCTCTCTCTTAGTCTCTCTCTCTGTCTCTCTTTCTTAGTCTCTCTCTCTTTCTTAATCTCTCTCTCTCTCTCTTTCTTAGTCTCTCTCTCTTTCTTAGTCTCTCTCTCTCTTTCTTAGTCTCTCTCTCTCTCTCTTAGTCTCTCTCCCTCTCTTTCTTGCTTAGTCTCTCTCTCTCTCTCTCTTTCTTAGTCTCTCTCTCTCTCTTTCTTAGTCTCTCTCTCTCTCTCTCTTTCTTAGTCTCTCTCTCTCTCTCTCTTTCTTAGTCTCTTTCTCTTTCTTAGTCTCTCTCTCTCTCTCTCTTTCTTAGTCTCTCTCTCTCTTTCTTAGTCTCTCTCTCTCTCTTTCTTAGTCTCTCTCTCTCTCTCACTTTCTTAGTCTCTCTCTCTCTCTTTCTTAGTCTCTCTCTCTCTCTTTCTTAGTCTCTCTCTCTCTCTTTCTTAGTCTCTCTCTCTCTCTCTTTCTTAGTCTCTCTCTCTCTCTTTCTTAGTTTCTCTCTCTTTCTTAGTCTCTCTCTCTATTTCTTAGTCTCTCTCTCTCTCTTTCTTAGTCTCTCTCTTTCTTAGTCTCTCTCTCTCTCTTTCTTAGTCTTTCTCTCTCTCCCTTTCTTAGTCTCTCTCTCTTTCTTAGTCTCTCTCTCTCTCTTTCTTAGTCTCCCTCTCTCTCTTTGTTAGTCTCTCTCTCTCTCTCTCTTTCTTAGTCTCTCTCTCTTTCTTAGTCTCTCTCTCTCTTTCTTAGTCTCTCTCTCTCTCTCTTAGTCTCTCTCTCTCTTTCTTTGTCTCTCTCTCTCTCTTTCTTAGTCTCTCTCTCTCTCTCTTTCTTAGTCTCTCTCTCTCTCTCTCTTTCTTAGTCTCTCTCTCTCTCTTTCTTAGTCTATCTCTCTCTTTCTTAGTCTCTCCCTCTCTCTCTCTTTCTTAGTCTCTCTCTCTCTCTCTCTTTCTTAGTCTCTCTCTCTTTCTTAGTCTCTCTCTCTCTCTTTCTTAGTCTCTCTCTCTCTCTCTCTTTCTTAGTCTCTCTCTCTCTCTCTCTCTTTCTTAGTCTCTCTCTCTCTCTTTCTTAGTCTCTCTCTCTCTTTCTTAGTCTCTCTCTCTCTCTCTTTCTTAGTCTCTCTCTCTTTCTTAGTCTCTCTCTCTCTCTCTTTCTTAGTCTCTCTCTCTCTTTCTCTCTCTCTTTCTCTCTCTCTTTCTTAGTCTCTCTCTCTCTTTCTTAGTCTCTCTCTCTTTCTTAGTCTCTCTCTCTTAGTCTCTCTCTCTTTCTCTCTCTCTTTCTTAGTCTCTCTCTCTCTCTTTCTTAGTCTCTCTCTCTCTCTTTCTTAGTCTCTCTCTCTTTCTTAGTCTCTCTCTCTCTCTCTTTTTCTTAGTCTCTCAGTCTCTCTCAGTCTCTCCCTCCCCCTCTCCTCTCCCTCCCCTGCAAGAAGTCGGTGAAGGGAGAAACTCGATGCACCCACTGAAGTAGCGCTGTGGGTTTCCCTGAACCCACCCCGTCGTTAAAGAAATAAACGGTAAAAACCCTCTTTCAAATGTATGGGTTCAGACAAACCCGCATCGTCGTTAGAGAAATAAACGGTAAAAACCCTCTTTCAAATGTATGGGTTCAGACAAACCCGCATCGTCGGGCGTGTGTAGTCAAAAGCAGCATCCGGCAAAGGTTAAGCGGTGTAGGTGTCTATCCTCTCGGCAGGCATAAAAGGCAGTTTTTGGAGCCGTTTAAGCGGGTAATGAGACCAAAAAAATGATACATCTGAGTAACTCACAAACCCATTCAGCATGGGTGGGAGCCCAACATATTGCCAGGACTAAACATTTTGGAAGGCCGGGGTCCAGGGGCCGCTAAGGCTCCAGCGGGGTGCAGGGGCAGCGCCCTTGTTGGGGGGTCTAGGGTGGCAGTGCCCCCCAGCCGAAAATGAATTTTAGCATTATACTTTATAGGGAGGGTTTAGGTGGCCTCTCCTGACTAAATCTTAAAACAAACAATTTTTTTTTAGAGATGCATAATATATATTTGTAACTGACCAGCTGAAAATGAATTTGAGTAATTCAAGAGGGGCTATTAGTATTCTATTAGAGCCTCTCCCAGGTTTAAAACTGAAAACAGCTACCACAAAAATTAAAATGGGGGGGGGGGGGGGGGGGGATGTGTAAGAATGCACAAAATCAAAAACCTCTATACTTGAATTTGGTGTTTGGTTGCACCACTCTGGCTAGGGGGTCTACAAAAACAAGTTGTATACACATTTCAAGAAGGGTTTTAGAAGCATCTCCTTGCCTAAAGTTAAAACAAAAACTTAAAATTGGAGATGCACAACATTTAAAAAAATCTTGTAAACTTGAAGGTACATGTATTTGGAAGTATCCAGCTGAAAATGAATTTTAGCAATGCAATAGGTGTTATTTGAGCCTCTTCTGACTCTGAAAACAGCACACAATTTTGTTTGTTTAAAAAATATTATTGGGGGGTGGGGGGGGGTGGGGGGGTTATGAATGCATAAAATCAAAAACCTTTATACTTGAATGTGTTTAGTTGTATCACTCTTGCTAGGGGTCTACAAAAACAAGTGGTACACATTTGAAGAAGAGTTTTAGAAGCATCTCCTTAAAGTTAAACAAAAACTTTAAATTGGAGCTGCAAAAAATTAACAAGAAGGGCAAAGCCCATACGACTCACATGCTTGACCTTTACATGAGGGTCAAGGTCAAACAACTAAACCTAGCAATGACATCATACACTAAGAACTGCTTTACACATTTTTCCTACCAAAATACATGTGACCTTGACCCAAGGTCAAGGTCATCCAAGGTCATGCAACACAAAGCTGATAATTCAAGACATGGGAAGTACAATGGTGCTTATTGGCTCTTTCTACCATGAGATATGGTCACTTTTAGTGGTTCATTACCTTATTTTGGTCACATTTCATAAGGGTCAAAGTGACCTTGACCTTGATCATATGTGACCAAATGTGTCTCATGATGAAAGCATAAAATGTTGTGCCCCACATAATTTTTAAGTTTGAAACAGTTATCTTCCATAGTTCAGGGTCAAGGTCACTTCAAAATATGTATACAATCCAACTTTGAAGAGCTCCTGTGACCTTGACCTTGAAGCAAGATAAACCAAACTGGTATCAAAAGATGGGGCTTACTTTGCCCTATATATCATATATAGGTGAGGTATTGAATCTCAAAAACTTCAGAGAAAATGGGAAAAATGTGAAAAATAGCTGTTTTTTAGGCAACATTTATGGCCCCTGAGACCTTGACCTTGAAGCAAGGTCAAGATGCTATGTATGTTTTTTGGGCCCTTGTCATCATACACCATCTTGCCAAATTTGGTACTGATAGACTGAATAGTGTCCAAGAAATATCCAACGTTAAAGTTTTCCGGACGGACGTCCGGACGGACGGACGGACGGACGGACGGACGACTCGGGTGAGTACATAGACTCACTTTTGCTTCGCATGTGAGTCAAAAATTCTTGTAAACTTGAAGGTATTTGGAACTAACCAGATGAAAATAAATGTTAGCAAATCAAGAGGCCTCCCGTAAACCATCACAGATACGGTCAGGCTTTTACACACAGTACAAACACCCTTTCATTTAAACACTCACCGATTGAGAACATCCTAGGTGCCCTCCGTAAAGAGCGAACAATTTTCAAAGAATTTATTTTTGCGTGGTTTATCTTACCCCTGAGCCATCGTGAACCCGTGTGATCCAGTTTCCCTTTTTCACAATGTAGTCGTCAGTTAGTCATTTGAATGGGACTCGATGTGAGCTTATCTACAATAGCACGTTTTTATGCACGAAACAAACGGCTGTGGTTCACAAGAACTCAAGAGATGGCTTTTGACTGTTGAGAGGAACGGCGATATGCACTGTAAACCGTCGTCTGCTACGACCCTTGTGTGACCCTGCTTCCGGGTTTGTACTGATCTTGTCTTGATGAAAAAATAATTCTTTTATGATTAAAGAATGTATGTGTAACAAGCTGTCAATCTATTATTTAGATTTTAAAAGTTAGGTCTAGCGCAAAAACGCACCTTGGTCCAAAAACATTCTGATAATCATCGATTAACGGCTATCGCCAGTTTACATCGATAGAATCAGACCCGAAGGGAAGTAACTCAATTTTTGACCTGAGTTCAGGATGGGTACAAAAAGTGTTCGAGACAATCTGCAAAATTAATTCTTTAAAAACTGCTCGCTCTTTACGTAGGGCACCTAGAATGTTCCCGTTTGGTGAGCGTTCAAATGGAAGCGTGTTTGTACTGTGTGTAAAGGCCTGACAGTATCTGTGATGGTTTACGGGAGGCTGACTGTCCGGGCGTGATTTCCGGTATCAGTTGAATAAAGTTCATAACAGCCGTCCAGCACCAAAACGAGGCGCCATTTGAATTTTGTAGAGGACCAAGTCCACGAAAATAAATTCTTTGAAAATTTTTCACGCTCGACAGAAAACATCCAGGATGTTCCCGTTCGGTGAGCGTTCAAATGGAAGTATGCTTGTACTGTATGCAGACGCTCGGGGAGCTCTGTGATGGTTTACGGGAGGCTTACTGTGCCTTTAACAACAAAAATAGCACACCATTTTTTTTTTTGGGGGGGGGGGGAGTGGGGGGGGGGGGGATTAAATTAATGCTTAATACTCCCCCGAAATCGGCGTATGCTGCCTGAATGGCGGGGTAAAAACGGTCATACACGTACAACTCCACTTGTGCTTAAAACATGAGTGAACGTGGGAGTCTAAGCCCATGAACGAAGAAGAAGAAGAAGAAGAATGCTTAATATAAAAAATGTTTACCGCATTAAAGAAAAATCGCCCAGCTAACAAAAAATTAGGCAAACACAGAAAATAACAGTCACCTCCCTTGTATTTCCAATTTTTACATGTAGCTTATGATTTTATCATTACAGGTGGTATATTCTCAAATAATTGTTTAACCATAGCTTGAACCAAATGAGAAACAAGTTTAAAGTCAGTTTGCTTCAATTGAACACCTTAAAAGGGCTAACTGCTCAGGTTAAAAAAGAAGAAGGTTTAGACAAAAACAAACCACCAGAGTTATATCCCTTGCTAATGCCATACACAGTCTTCTGATGCTGCTTTTCAATTCATTTCAGGAGTTATATTTCAAAATGATTGTTGAATCATAGCTTCAATTAAAAGAGAAATATGTTTTATTTAATCTTAAGTCTGTTTCACTTGCTAACTTTCTAAAGGGCTCAATGCATCAGAAGCTAAATACCGCTAAATACCATAGATCAGGAATGCAAGTTTTCTGTTCCACAGCACTGAAGGTTTGTGAATCCCTGCAATAGGAGAATATAAAGATGTGGGTGAGCCGAGTTTACAAATAGCAACTATGATGCCACATTCCCCTGGATGACATGACATGACATTGCTGCCCCCTGTTTGTCACTCTGACATGGTGAAAGGTGGCTGACCTGGCACAACTACATCTCACATGAACCCAATGTAAACAACAGCTGCCAGGGATTAACAAAAAAAAGGTAAAAAAAAAAGTTGCCAAATTCTTCCTGGGAATCCGTCTCCGAGGGAAGAAATCCCACCCCTGGCATTGCCTTCAAACTTTCGGATGTTTGTGCTAACACATGTCGTAAAGTGCATACTGAGTTTCAAGTTGTTTGAGACATTTAATAGGTCTGCTGTTATTTGTCATGTCAGAAACAAATTAAATTGACGGTAGGTTTTTGCTGACTCATCGAAAAAAATGATTTGTTGAAATCTTCAAAAACAATGACAGATGCGCCACATACTCAGATTTCATGTACATATTTTATCAGACATGGGTGGTATGAGGATTTCAACGCGAAAGTACTTTTTAAGAAGTTGACTCATTCCGAGCGCTGAGCGCAAATGTCGGCCTACGCCTAGCAAAGCTCACTGCCGACACACTTAACTGATCAATGGCTCTTGAAAAAGCATTTTTCAAGAATTTGTGTGTGCGCGCTGTAAAAAGCCAATGTTAAAAGGTAAATTGAAGGTTTCATTTTTGGCTCACGTAAGTGTAGCCTATGCGATCGTAACTTTGTCTGTCTGTGCGTGTGTGTGTGCGTGTGTGTGTGTGTGTGTGTGTGTGTGTGTGTGTGTTTGTGCGTGTGTAAGTCTGTGGTAGAAACTTTAACATTTCGTCATTTGAAGACGTCACATTATGGCGTAAGAGGGTTAGACGTCACGCGAAGGAATTACTGAAAGTCTCGGTTTTGAGCGGGCCGAGACTATTTGGAAGGCAAGAGTTATATTTTTCTTTTCATGTCTTGGCGTCTCAAATCGTATTGGTCAGAAAGCGCTTGCACGTAGTCTCGACCAGCGCGTGGACGGTGTGCTTCTTTCTGAGTACTTTTCGTCACAAATTGTACTTTACGTACTTGATGATGACGTAAGGTAATTGTATGTGTTCTATTTCGTTGACTGAGCGTGAGCGCTGGGATTTCGAGTTTCATTCGACATGTCAATGCATCGCAGTATGAAATAATACAGGTAGGAGGTTAGTTCTTGTACTTTGGGTCAACCAAAGTCGATAAATGCATTCTTCACTATGGTATTGAGTCTGATTTCGTCGTCCATCTTGAATCGAAAAGCACTCTTTCAGCAGAACTAATATCTCTAATGACTTGGTATTTCGTGTGTAGTTTACGACATGTGTTTGCACAAATCCCCGTATTCGTAAGTTTGAAGGCAATGCTTTGCGAGTTACTCAAATGTACCTTTTTTGTTTGTCTCATTACCCGCTAAAACGGCTTCAAAAACTGCCTTTTATGCCTGCCGAGAGGATTGACACCTACACCGCTCAGCATGCCATAGCGTCCTTGTTAGACAAGATATGTGAACAACACTGACTGATTTGGATGCAGATTTGATTGTACTGTCTAAGGACATGCTAAACATGTTTCGATTTAGTTCTGATTTTTTTGATCGCGGGAACCTTGATTTTGCGAATTTAATTTTGGGATGTGTCTGTGTTGTAGGTTCCACTGTATTGACACTACGTCATGTAAACTCAACCTGTTTTGTGAACAAGGTATGGGAATTAATGAACTTTTCAGTGATATATTTGGTTTTACAATCAACAGCCTCATCAGAAAGATCTGACCTCAAACGCATCTGTGTAGTTTTTGACTCACATGCGAAGCAAAAGTGAGTCTATGTACTCACCCGAGTCGTCCGTCTGTCCGTCCGTCCGTCCGGAAAACTTTAACGTTGGATATTTCTTGGACACTATTCAGTCTATCAGTACCAAATTTGGCAAGATGGTGTATGATGACAAGGCCCCAAAAAACATACATAGCATCTTGACCTTGCTTCAAGGTCAAGGTCGCAGGGGCCATAAATGTTGCCTAAAAACAGCTATTTTTCATATTTTTCCCATTTTCTCTGAAGTTTTTGAGATTCAATACCTCACCTATATATGATATATAGGGCAAAGTAAGCCCCATCTTTTGATACCAGTTTGGTTTACCTTGCTTCAAGGTCAAGGTCACAGGAGCTCTTCAAAGTTGGATTGTATACATATTTTGAAGTGACCTTGACCCTGAACTATGGAAGATAACTGTTTCAAACTTAAAAATTATGTGGGGCACATGTTATGCTTTCATCATGAGACACATTCGGTCACATATGATCAAGGTCAAGGTCACTTTGACCCTTATGAAATGTGACCAAAATAAGGTAGTGAACCACTAAAAGTGACCATATCTCATGGTAGAAAGAGCCAATAAGCACCATTGTACTTCCTATGTCTTGAATTAACAGCTTTGTGTTGCATGACCTTGGATGTCACATGTATTTTGGTAGGAAAAATGTGTAAAGCATGTGAGTCGTATGGGCTTTGCCCTTCTTGTTCTTATGACGAGTAGTGTATACGTTTCAAAAACAGAAAAGTAGAAATGTGGGGTTCTTATCTGATATGAAATAAGAAAGCATGTATTGCACAGGTTGACACCGCAAAATGCAACCCACAAAAATGCTAATTACTGATACAGCCTTCCGCCGAATTACTTCATATTTGGTTTACATCAATTTCAGCTTATGCAAGGCCTGTCCACAAAGTGGCAAATCTGTAGGTGTGATTTTTTTGCAACAGATATTTTATATTTTATATTTCTTTCTTTATTCTTATCATAATTGCATATTGCATTCAATTAAGTCAAATGCATTCTTTAATTTCAGTCACACTGAGACAGCAATTTTGTCATAACATCTTTTGACCATGGGATAAAGTTCTACACGAGTGAATTCTGAGAACTTTAAAAAGGCAAAATCTTTAAACCAAGTACCTCTCAGGCTCTGCGGCTGATATGTCTCATACTCCAGGAGTAGATGGATGCACCTTTAGTCCATAAGCAAATGCACCAGGTGTTCATGTTGTCATACCAGAAGTCCCAGGTATATAGGCTGACCACCGTGGCTAAAAATTATTCAGGTCAATCATTTTTAGATCGTTAAGTACACTGAACCTAAAATAACACTGACAGACAGTACATGTACATAATAGATCCAAGGTACATGTATATACAAATTAGGAAAGAAGTCGTACAATGTCATTGAGAATATCACCGAGTCTGATAATGAAATTAATTCAGCATTAATTTGCTCCACCTGTACTAACTTATCATAGTTATGAAACAAGTATACAGGCAACAAGTATTGTTGTGTTTAAGGCAAGATTATATTCATAAAGTAACAAACAGCATACATATCGAGAAAACAAAAAAACTTCACAATCAACGTTTTTCCCATAAACCTGTTTTGGAATCGATCAATCTTCAATTGCACAATAAGATGAATTGCAACTGTCTTTTTTTCATCGTTTACAGATCATATAAACTATCAACTGACTGACCTATTACTTTGTTTGGCTTTTTCATAAATAATAAATACACTTCATGTATAACAAATTGCATGCATTCCTGATTTTGTGTGTGGATGTGAGACCATGCATGGGGATTTTTATTCTGTGTGTACTATTAACTGCTGGATATATACATACAACTACCTGCTTATAGAAGTTAGATCAAGAGAAGAAGCACCACCTGCCTGTGTTCTGCTTGGCACAGTTGCAGTATGAACGTAGCCTCAATGCTGATTCACAAAATGTAAAACATAAATAAAATGAGCAATTAAAAAAAATGTACAATACTTTCAAAAACACAATGCATAATATTATTATTATGTCCAATAAAATAATCATTAAAAAACCTCATGAAAACACAACCAACACCCACAGGGCCTAACAGACAGAGCCACAAACACCAAGGGCACACACACACACACATGTACAGTGTACACATGCACACACAGGTACACACGCATGTGTGTATGGGTGCATGGTCCGAGGGGCATTAAGCCTGACCAATACAAAAAAATGGACAAACTTTGGCCGATTTAGGCGAATACTCTTTGGACATTTGGCCGATAGGGACATGAAAGTTTCGAATAAAGTAAAAATAAATCGGCGATTGGCAGAAGGGCCGACCCAAACGACATCCCTTCTGTGATAATACTGTTATAGACTGTGTATTTTAACACCATAATATTCCAAAGGGAGTAGAAAAAAAAGTACAGTGATACCTGCGGTGAAAGGACAAAAATGTACCTGCAATGCAGGGGGCCTGTCATAATCTGGTAGAGATAATAGAAAAAGGACAATATTAGGTGTCCTTTGAAGGGAGGTGTCCTCTCATCGCAGGGGCCAACCATCACAGGTAACACCAGAATAACAAATCTCTTACAGAATCGCTGTCAATGTGATGTTGGGATCATAATCAGGATCATCTAGTCCTCCTGATCCTCTCCAGACTCAACTGTAACTTCAATTGTGAGGCTAGCCAAAGAAAAACAATATCAGTTAAAATGACACAAGCTATTAGGGCTCTAAAAACAATATCAGTTAAAATGACACAAGCTATTAGGGCTCTAAAAACAATATCAGTTACCAATAACAAACACACTTCCATCTTCATATATCTCATAACTATAATTATGACTTTTTTGTACTATTTATTTTATTGATAATTTAAAACATACAACTACCTGCTGAGATCAAAATAAGTACCGCCTGCCTGTGTTCTGCTTGGCATTGTTGCTGTAGCCTCAATGCTGATTCACAAAATAAGAAAAATTAAGTAAATGTCCTATAAATAAATAATGTTCAAGACTCATGAAAAACACAAGCCACAACCACAGGGATACACAGACATGGCCACATACACACACACTAAAGCAATGAACTTGCCAACGCTAGCAGAGCTCGGGCAACTCCCTGTGGGTATAAAACTAATTGAACAAACAATAAACTTCTGGACCCACATCGTTGAGTCAGAAGAAAATTCATATTTACGACAGGCTTACGCTGACATGATCGACTATATATTGGAACGGTGATAGGGACAGGTTGTAAGCCATACTTTTATGGTCTTATGCAGAGTCACATATGATATATATCGTATATATACGACTAATCAATTTCCATCCTTTTGAACTACACAATAAACAGTATCAGTCTCTCAGTCTCTCAGTCTCTCTCTGTGATTTCAATGTGTCAACTCCATATTTTACACTTTGGATTTAAGCCTTATCACTTACCTGGGCATGAAAGTCAAGTGTTCAGTATTACAACTTGATAAAGTTTGAATCGATAACTACGAAAATTGTTGGAGCTCCAAATGTTCGAAAAGTTCGTTTTTATCATGTTCCATTTCGCTACATTTCGCTACTTTTCGCTACATTTTGCTACTTTTCGCTACATTTCGCATCATTTCGCTACTTTTCGCTACATTTCGCTACATTTCGGAAAAAATAACTACCGACCGCAATGGATACATTTCATTCGAGCAATCATAGGTAACCTCGGACTGGACCATAACTGGATACTTCAGTCAGCAGTCCAAAAGAATGCGCTGATGAAAACTCTACGACGAGGACTAGAATACGAATACGTACGATTTTGGCAAGGAAAGAAGACTGAGGGCTCAAAACTGCAATACTACAACACAATTACTGACGGCGATTACGACTGTGAAGCATACTTGACATGTGTAACCAACCCCAAACACAGAAAAGCACTGTGTAGATTGCGTATTAGCGCTCACGATTTAAAAATCGAAAGGGGGAGATACACAAACACACCCAGAGAGGATAGAAAGTGCACCGTGTGTGGCGTAATTGAAGACGAGCTCCATTTCCTAGATAATTGTACAAGATTTCATGATCTACGCGGCTTGCAGCTTATGGAACATGCACGTGTTAATGCTCGAAATCCGAGTCAGCTGATGACGATGCAAGACGTACCGATACAGCAACAACTTGCTGAATTTGTATACAACTGCATGATTATACGCAATAATGACATAACTACAGATACATAACAATGTTGTAATCACTGCTCCATGGACGATATTTCTTCTTGTCTTTACAAATATCCACTTCGTGTCTGATAAACCCTTTACTGTGTTTTTATGACAACTGATTAAATGAGTTCTGAGTTCACACACACACACACACATTCACACAGGGGCACACACACACACACACACACACACACACACACACACACACTCACACACACACACACACACACACGAGGGCACATAGAACACAGGGACACACACACACACACACACACACACACACAAACGCAGGCACACACACAGTGTAGAGCAGAAATCGCACAATGCGCCGATCTATGTTTTGTAATATTTCTTTTGCATAGTTCTATAAATAGTATCATAACAGACGCAAATGGCCGCAGAAAAAAACGGTTCGCTTATCCGAAATAAATCGTCAAACACCTCGTGCATACATTTTCCTTTTTTGACTCACATGCGAAGCAACAGTGAGTCTATGTACTCACCCGAGTCGTCCGTCCGTCCGTCCGTCCGTCCGTCCGTCCGTCCGTCCGTCCGTCCGTCCGGAAAACTTTAACGTTGGATATTTCTTGGACACTATTCAGTCTATCAGAACCAAATTTGGCAAGATGGTGTATGATGACAAGGCCCCAAAAAACATACATAGCATCTTGACCTTGCTTCAAGGTCAAGGTCGCAGGGGCCATAAATGTTGCCTAAAAAACAGCTATTTTTCACAATTTTTCCCATTTTCTCTGAAGTTTTTGAGATTGAATACCTCACCTATATATGATATATAGGGCAAAGTAAGCCCCATCTTTTGATACCAGTTTGGTTTACCTTGCTTCAAGGTCAAGGTCACAGGAGCTCTTCAAAGTTGGATTGTATACATATTTTGAAGTGACCTTGACCCTGAACTATGGAAGATAACTGTTTCAAACTTAAAAATTATGTGGGGCACATGTTATGCTTTCATCATGAGACACATTTGGTCACATATGATCAAGGTCAAGGTCACTTTGACCCTTATGAAATGTGACCAAAATAAGGTAGTGAACCACTAAAAGTGACCATATCTCATGGTAGAAAGAGCCAATAAGCACCATTGTACTTCCTATGTCTTGAATTAACAGCTTTGTGTTGCATGACCTTGGATGACCTTGACCTTGGGTCAAGGTCACATGTATTTTGGTAGGAAAAATGTGTAAAGCATGTGAGTCGTATGGGCTTTGCCCTTCTTGTACAGGTTATAAATTGGGAATCCCAACACCACAAGCAATGATGACTAAACGACACTAAACAAGACAGCAGCTTACGCAAGTTCCCAGTAATCAAAGCAAACGCCGAACGCAAAGTATCGACAGTTTGTCAGGACAACGGGCACTTTTACTGACTCACGGTGATACATTTCTGCTCCACAACAAATCCCTCCCACCCCAATTCAGTAATTCTTTGGTCAATTTACTTTTCACAAACAAGTCCAATATACTCTTCCATCACATAACATAAATAGCATCCTAAACATCTCATGAAATGCATGAAAAAATACCCACTTGTTCAGCAGGTGACGAGCAAACTGCGGATTGGTGATGAATCCAAATGAATTCTTCACTTCCAACGCGCAAGCTCCTCACCGATATACACGCGCGACGTGTCATAGTTACGTGCACGAGTGCGTTTTCGTTTCTTCTTGGTTGAATCCAGTACAGTCGGCCGGGGACCCTTGCGTTTTGTTCTTTTCTTATCACCTTGGTTCAATCAATCAATCAATCAATGACGCTTATATCGCGCATATTCCGTGGGTACAGTTCTAGGCGCTCTGCAGTGATGCCGTGTGAGATGAAATTTTATACGGCCAGTAGATTGCAGCCATTTCGGCGCATATTTACCTTTCACGGCCTATTATTCCAAGTCACACGGGTATAGGTAGACAATTATTAACTGTGCCTAAGCAATTTTGCCAGGAAAGACCCTTTTGTCAATCGTGGGATCTTTAACGTGCACACCCAATGTAGTGTACACGGGGGGAGGGTTCGGACACCGAAGAGAGTCTGCACACAAAGTTGACTCTGAAATAAATTTCCGCCGAACCTGGGATCGAACTCACGCTGACAGCGGCCAACTGAATACAAATCCAGCGCGCTACCAACTGAGCTATATCCAATACGACTGAATGAGCCTCCATTTTTTCCTACAAGCTCATCAATTATGTGTGACCTAGTTTGCTTGTGACGTGTCATTCTATGTGCATGTGGTGATCCTCAAGATGATGCAGATCTAAAAATAATTAAGAAATAGCTAGGCCAAGAACCGGCGGGTCCGAGTTAAAAAATTAATTCGTAAAAAAATTGAAGTTCTTGACTCCTTGGATGGAAGTCAATGAAACTTGGTATTTATTCAAAGGAATAGATGCCTGAGGTATGACTAAAAGCCCTAGGGGCTACGTGCACCTGGATTTGACAAGTTCAGTATCTTTAAAGAAAAAACATAATATGTAAACAAAGTTTTTATTTTTTGGGAGCGTGACTCACGCTTCCAATGTTTACTTTTCTGTTTTCTGAGACCATGTGCTTTGCCTAAAAATATCGACCAATCAAATTATTAGCGGCGCATGCGCAAAGAGTCTTTTACGGTCCAAAGATGTCTGCCATCTTGCGCCTGTTACGTAAAAAGCAAAATTGTGATCGATCAGGACGGCATAGGTCTGAATGTGTACATTTGGGGGACCAGAAACAACCCAGAGATGCAGCGAAGTTGGAATTAGGCGCCAAATTCAACCGGCAAGTGGCAAAAACACTATGATGCTCATTGAAAGTTACGTCGCGGGTGTGTTCAAAGTACTTTTCTTTTGGCAAAATCGCAAGCAGAACAAAGCCCTGGGAGTTTTTCCTGTGGAAGAGCATGCTGAAACGGAATGTAAGTATAATTGTTGACATTACACCCAACCTTTACTTTGATCTTCCATTAACTTTACTTGTATATTTGAATTCAAACCTAGTTATTACGTTTCACAGTTCTGAAACAAAGCTTGTACGTACATTACCATTTCACTGTCGGCTGAAAGGGCGCGTCCGAACATTTCATACTCAAAGGCGGTTTGAAATCGTAAACCAGGCTTACTTTTTGATCTGGTTTTTATATTTAGTCAAGTTTTGACTAAATATTTTAACATCGAGGGGGAATCGAAACGAGGGTATGGTGTATGTGTGTCTGTCTGTCTGTCTGTCTGTGCGTGTGTGTGTGTGTGTGTGTGTAGAGCGATTCAGACTAAACTACTGGACCGATCTTTATGAAATTTGACATGAGAGTTCCTGGGTATGAAATCCCCGAACGTTTTTTTCATTTTTTTGATAAATGTCTTTGATGACGTCATATCCGGCTTTTCGTGAAAGTTGAGGCGGCACTGTCACGCCCTCATTTTTCAACCAAATTGGTTGAAATTTTGGTCAAGTAATCTTCGACGAAGCCCGGGGTTCGGTATTGCATTTCAGCTTGGTGGCTTAAAAATTAATTAATGACTTTGGTCATTAAAAATCTGAAAATTGTAAAAAAAAATAAAAATTTATAAAACGATCCAAATTTACGTTTATCTTATTCTCCATCATTTGCTGATTCCAAAAACATATAAATATGTTATATTCGGATTAAAAACAAGCTCTGAAAATTAAATATATAAAAATTATTATCAAATTTTTTTTTTCGAAATCAATTTAAAAACACTTCCATCTTATTCCTTGTCGGTTCCTGATTCCAAAAATATATAGATATGATATGTTTGGATTAAAAACACGCTCAGAAAGTTAAAACGAAGAGAGGTACAGAAAAGCGTGCTATCCTTCTTAGCGCAACGAATACCCCGCTCTTCTTGTCAATTCCACGGGCACTGCCTTTGCCACGGGCGGTGGAGTGACGATGCTACGAGTATACGGTCTTGCTGCGTTGCGTTGCGTTCAGTTTCATTCTGTGAGTTCGACAGCTACTTGACTAAATATTGTATTTTCGCCTTACGCGACTTGTTACATTATGTATTCCTCCACACGTTTTCCTTTTCTCAGCTAGTGTCGTGTCGTGGTGTGTGTCGTGGGAAAGGGAGGGGGGGAGTTGCATTTTCAGTGGCCGATTCTACTTCGGACAGATCAAGCTCATCTAGATGAATAGAACTAAAATGTCACATTTTTTTTTTTAGAATCTATAGATCTGTTCTTAGTTTTTACGGTATGGCTTCAGCTACATTCCGTCTGCGTGTGCCACACGAACGACTGTTGGAGAAAAAAAAAAAGATTCTCTTCAGAGATTCATGATACTATTCAGTTTTAACCACCACGTTTTTACAATGTGTTTTTACATGATAAGGTGACGTGCATCTTCACGCAGTCGCGCGCGTGTGTGTGTGTAAGGGGGGTGGGGGGGGGGGATATGTCTGTCTGTGCCCTGTGACTTCAACATAAATTGTGTGCATTCAACAGTAACGTTGCACATTGCAGATCCGTGCGCCAGGAATGTGGACAAGTAAGCTGCAGTTTGAGCAAAGATCCAACGGTAAGCTATTTTATTCGAAAGCTGTTTTATTCGAAGACAGCGAGTCCGTTTGTAAGCAAGCTTTTATGATGTTCCTGCATACAACCTTCATCGATGCTACAGGGATACGTGTTTCAAGTTTTTAACATTGAAACTGTGTGTGTATACGTGAACGTGTGTGTGTGTGTGTGGGAGAGAGAGGGAGAGAGAGAGAGAGAGAGAGAGAGAGAGAGAGAGAGAGAGAGAGAGAGACACTGTGTGTGTGTGTGTGTGTGTGTGTGTGTGTGTGTGTGTGTGTGTGTTTGTGTGTGTGTGTTCGGTCTGAAAAAACGAGAACACGCAATAATAAACATCGTATTTGGTCAAGGTATCAGAAATATTTAGTATATGCAGCTAGCTGCATATTTTGCTGATGGTGAAGGGTAACATTTTTTTTTTCTCATAGCCTTTATTCATCAAGCTGACAGTGACAACATAATTAGGCAACACAGACAAATTAAATAGCATATCCACAATTACTATAACAACAAATGCAAGCGGACCAATAGTTGCAACAAACTTCAGGCTAAATAACATCAAAAAGACAGGACCAGAGAAAAAAAGAGAGATCACACGTATCTAAGAAAACAACGGTAACCATTTGTATGTCCGAATGTATCATTAAAACCACGATATCCACATCTTGCCTGTTCTTAGTGTCATGCAATCATGAGTAGCAAGTGGTGTAAAAATTGAGAGACACAGAAAGGCACAGTCGTTCCCATGAAAACTTTTGGCTCACCATCTCAGATTTAGACAAAATTGTACATGAACAAAGACTTAGATTCGACAACCTGGCTACTTCATGCGCAAAGTGATAATTTATTTTGATGTGTTATCATCACAGATTCCTGCTTATTTATTTTGATGTGTTATCATCACAGATTCCTGCTTGTGTTCGTTCACAAGTCAGTCAATAAAAAACAATCACAAACTGCACCCAGGCTGATTAGTTGATGTGTTTAGCGATGGTCTTTTCAGGCCTGGTCTGTTCTGAGACTGTAAATCGAATAGTTTACTCGGGAAGGACTGAACCTTTCACATCAATATTCAACAAAAACCAACAAAACGTTTGAATAACACATACGAGAAGGGGGGAAAAGTTATATTGTGTGCTTTTGTTATCAGGGGAGGGAACCATCCAATCCGAGCAAAATGACCTCCCTTGATTTTTCTTACGTGATACATGTGCAAAGTGAATAAAAAGTGCATCAGTCACAAAGAAATACAACTATTTAGCAGGATCAATTAGTACACTTGACGCATATATGAATGTTGATATATTCAGAATAATAAATAATGTCCCAGCTGATACTCCCTGCTAAGTTATCATTGATATCCCGTCGCGATATAACCTTTGTGGTTGAAAACGACGTTAAACACCAAATAAAGAAAGATCATTGATATTTGTGTTCCCTATGCACAGCGTTTGTTTTTCGGTTGTTGTTGTTTTGGTTCATGTAACGTTTCAGGCGTATTCTCAAGACATTTAGAGAACTGTTATGGAAGCCTGAAGATCAAAGACAAAAATGTAATTACCGTAAAATGTAAAAAAAGAAAACGTTTTTTCCAATAGCTCCTGTCATTCTGATTGTGGACTTTAGAAGACAAATATACCTGCAGCCCGATTACTTGAAATGTGGCATCGGTATTAAGTGTGTGTGTGTGTGTGTGTGTGTGTGTGTGTGTGTGTGTGTGTGTGTGTGTGTGTGTGTGTGTGTGTGAGTGTGTGTGTGTGTGTGTGTGTGTTTTGATGCAGCTGCAGAAGTAAAGAAGCTAATGTCTTACAATATTTTCAGAAATGATCGCTTTATGTTATGTTTTACTACAGAACTGAAGGAGCAATGGTTAAGAGTGAGGGGATAGGTATGCAATATACAAGTGGGTAGATTTGTGAACCATCTGTGTGCCCGCTAGGTGGAAGACGTCCATGGCATCCATATAAGAATACATCGCTACTCTGCCGATTCAGGATGAAGTCATGTCCAAGCCATTGTCCTGCAAGAAAAAAACACGTCATTTTTAGTCCATATATGCATTTCCGTGACTAAGCTTTGGTTTAATCATCGGTCTGATAATGATGACCTAGAAGCAATAGATTTGTTATAAAAAAACAATTGAAAAAAAAGTAAATTAATTCTTTCCTTCTTGTATTTATCAATGTATTTATTCTTTTCTTCTTTTTTTTTCTTGGGTGGTGGTGGAGGTTGGGAGGGGTGTGTGTGTGTGTTGTAATTAGCTGTTTTCAAACCCTTCGGACAGATACTGTATGCGCCGGAGACATAGCAGAATTTTTCGGGAATGCATAATCTTGCGATCAGATGTGTAAGATGGTGATTGTTCTACACTACTCGTCATAAAAAAAAAACTTGACAGATGCGTTTGAGGGCAGATCTTTATGATGAGGCCGTTTATCGTAAAACCAATTATATGACTGGAAAGGCCTTTTATGCCCCTAACTTATTCAGAAAACAGATTGAGTTTACATGACGTATTGTCGATACAGTGAAACCTACAACACACACACACCCCAAAATCAAATTCGCAAAATGAAGGTTCCCGCGTTAAAATTGACAACAAATCAGAACTGCTAAAACAAATCATGTTTAGCATGTTCTTAGACAAAACAATCAAATTTGCATTCAAATCAGTAAGTTTTGTTCACATATACATCTTGTCTAACATGGACGCTATGGCATGCTGAGCGGTGTAGGTGCCAATCCTCTCAGCAGGCATAAAAGGCAGTTTGTGTAAGTGCATGTGCTAACAAACTGAAATACAGCTGGTTACTGTCCATCAGAGCTGTACTGAACGCGCACTCATCCGCTCGTTCCATTCTTATCAGTCACTCAAACAAATTAAATGTCCACACCAGCTGTTTGCAGTTAAGTCCACGTAAAGTGAAATGTTATTGAATTAAATTAAAGCTTTTTATGATTTTAACTTTTGTGAAAAATCATAGCAATTTCAAAATCAATTTTCCAAAACATATTTACAAAAAACATGAAAAAGTTTAGCATCAAATTATAGCACAGCAGGGCACTGCTGGCCGATTGTCTCCCCTGCCCTTCTGTTGGGTCAACAAAGGGCTGTACAAAAACATGAAAAAGTTAGCATCAAATAGCACAGCAGGGCACTGCTGACCGATTGTCTCCCTTGCCCTTCTGTTGGGTCAAGCGAAGGGATTAAATGTAGCAAATTAAACATCAACTTGCCAAAATATATTTACCAAGGAATAAGAAGAAAAAGTTTAGCGTCAGTAGCCCAGCAGAGCAGCTGACTTATTGTCTCCCCTGCCCTACTGTTGGGTGAAACAAAGGGGGCCCTTTGCCGGTCGCAAAAACGATTGAGGCAGACCTACAGAAACTGATAAAAATCGAGAAAGAGCCCGGGGATTACTTCCCTCGACCTGACCCTAAGGATCAACCAGGTTAGTAAGTAAACCGAAAAAAGAATGCCAGATGCCACAGTCGCGGGCTACTCAACCCAAACCACTCAGGGCGAAGAAAAGTAGGCTGTGGACCGATGCGATCTGTGACCTAAAGCTTAAGCTTCGGTTCCGGACCTGTCAATGACTGCACCGAAGCTCAAACGGTGGTGTCAGCTCACCCTGGCATGGCATGCAAGAAAAACAACAACAGCGAAATGTACAGCAGGAAACTGATCGGAACATACGAATTATCTCTCTTGACTATTACAATGGACATCAACCAGCGACATGAAACAAAGCTCCAGCTCCACAAAGTTACAAAATGCATGCCTCCATGATTGATAAAATGGAGGAGGGGTGGGTGGTGGAAAAATTTTCACCAAATACAAAAACTTGACCTTTGAGCTTGCTGGAATCTTGCGTAGTGGCGCTAAGCTAAGCTGTGCGCGGGGCACTGTCCGCCGCATCGGTCAGTTCCAACGGTCCGCTACGAGCCAATCAAAGAAAGGCGCATGCAATCACACAAACTGCCCATCGCCACGCGAGCGTGGCGAGAAGCTCTTTTGTGTAAGTGCATGTGCTAACAAACTGAAATACAGCTGGTTACTGTCCATCAGAGCTGTACTGAACGTGCACTCATCCGCTCGTTCCATTCTTATCAGTCACTCAAACAAATTAAATGTCCACACCAGCTGTTTGCAGTTAAGTCCACGTAAAGTGAAATGTTATTGAATTAATTAAAGCTTTTTATGATTTTAACTTTTGTGAAAAATCATAGCAATTTCAAAATCAATTTTCCAAAACATATTTACAAAAAACATGAAAAAGTTTAGCATCAAATTATAGCACAGCAGGGCACTGCTGGCCGATTGTCTCCCCTGCCCTTCTGTTGGGTCAACAAAGGGGCCATAAACATTTCTCTTTTGCCTTAAAAAGGAAGTGTTGACCCCACAGAAGGTAGGGAATGAGATGGACTGAACTGCAAAATACCTGAGCATGCTTTTAACTGTACACAATGCAAAAATACACAGTTCTGGACTTTCGTTATCTCCCGTGTCTCGGGGCGATCTTTTGTGTCCGTGAAGTACCAGGCCTGAGAACCCTCGAGACCTGCAACATAAGAAAACAACACCGTGGCAGAGAAAAGCTTGTGTATTGCATATCCAGTAACGTAAAGTTCAGTGTACCAATGATGGACTGCAGATCTCTTAACTGTACTTTTTTGTTTTCGCAGGCAAGCCTGAATAGCAGTTGGACATTTGGCTAACTTGTCTAGCGGGAGTCTGATCCCCATTCGTCCACCACTGTGGGATCGTCTAAAGCTGACTTCAAATTTTTTGGGTTTGACCTAGGCTAAAGAACCCTTGTAGCCAATGTCGAAACCATCCCTAAAAACCTGAAACTAATCTGTTGGCGAGATCCGGCCTGTAGCCTTCGAGCCACTTTTGCAATGGCTCACTTTGAACCGGTTTTGGGCCCGCCCCAACTTCTGTTTGATTCTTAATAGTACCAGTGATGGTAGGCCCAGCGCGGCTGATGTAAACCCTCCAGACGTACCTGCTATGCGTTCGGTGACGGCACACGTGGCTGCAGTGCAGGCTTGGGTGGCCAGGTCCTCGCCAGGTCCGCCGACTGTTGGGGTGTCTGGCTTGTTGTTGGGGCGTCAGTGTTGGCCGGTCCTGCCATTTGATTGGGCTGGGGCGTCTGGCAGGTGTCCATGACCTGAGCCGCAACTGCCCGCTGCTTCAATTTTTCCCTCCAACGCCTGGAGGAGCTGGGCCATCCCAGGAGGTGGTGTCCCTTGTGCCTCTGTAGCCACTGTCTGTGCTGAGGTTGGGCTGGAGGATCCCCTGTCGTCGTCTTTGTGGCCCTCTTATTTGCCGGCCATGTCTGCCTATTCTGGGCTGCAGGTCCAGGGCGGGTAGGCTTGTGTTTTGGCATCTAACCGACTGAGGAGAGAGCATCTTTGATCGTAAGGACTGGCTTAAACTGCCCATAACCGCGCTTACTACAGGCTGCTGGTGCCCAGGCAACTGGAATAAAAATGGTTAGAACAACCAGGTTGTTGGCGCTCAGGCAACTGGAATTAAAGTGGTTAACACAACCAAGCTGTTGGTGCTCAGGCAACTGGAATTAAAGTGGTTAACACAACCAGGCTGTGGGTGCTCAGGCAACTGGAATTAAAGTGGTTAACACAACCAGGCTGTTGGTGCTCAAGCAACTGGAATAAAAGTGGTTAACACAACCAGGCTGTTGGTGCTCAGGCAACTGAAATAAAAGTGGTTAAACTGAGTTTCATGCGAAAAACGTGTGGCTGTGTTTCAAGCGCACTCAAAACGGCTGTGTTTCAAGCACCTAAAAACTGTGGCTGTGTTTCAAGCGCACATAAACTGGCTGTGTTTCAAGCGCCGAAAAGTTGTGGCTGTGTCTCAAGCGCACGCAAAATGGCTGTGTTTCAAGCACATAAAAATTGTGGCTGTGTTTCAAGCGCACATAAACTGGCTGTGTTTCAAGCGCAGAAACGTTGTGGCTGTGTCTCAAGCGCACGCAAAAAGGCTGTGTTTCAAGCACACTTGAAATGTATGCTTTGTATGCTTGTTGATTTGTGCTAGTTTATTCTATAATGAATTTGTAAAGCGCCTGGAGCCAATTGATGGGACTCGCGCTATAGAAAAGTTATTTATTATTATTATTATTATTATAAAAATTGTGGCTGTGTTTCAAGCGCACAGAAACTGGCTGTGATTCAAGCGCAGAAACGTTGTGGCTGTGTCTCAAGCGCACGCAAAAAGGCTGTGTTTCAAGCACATAAAACTTGTGGCTGTGTTTCAAGCACATAAAACTTGTGGCTGTGTTTCAAGCACATGAAAATTGTGGCTGTGTTTCAAGCGCACATACACTGGCTGTGTTTCAAGCGCAGCAAACTGGTGGCTGTGTTTCAAGCGCACCAAAACACGATTGGAGCTGTAGCTGTTGGTGCCCAGGCAACTGGAATTAAGTGGTTAAAACAATGAGGCTGTTGGTGCTCAGGCAACTGGAATTAAACTGGTTAACACCCAAGCTGTTGGTGCTAAGGCAACTGGAATTAACGAGGTTAACACAACCAAGCTGTTGGTGCTCAGACAACTGAAATAAAAGTAGTTAAACTGAGTTTCATGCAGAAAAATGTGTGGCTGTGTTTCAAGTGCACTCAAAATGGCTGTGTTTCAAGCACCTACAAATTGTGGCTGTGTTTCAAGCGCACATAAACTGGCTGTGTTTCAAGCGCAGAGACGTTGTGGCTGTGTCGCAAGCGCACGCAAAATAGCTGTGTTCCGAGCACATACAAATTGTGGCTGTGTTTCAAGCGCACACAAAACACGATTGGAGCCGTGGCTGCTGGTGCCCCGGCAACTGGAATTAAGTGGTTAAAACAATGAGGCTGTTGGTGCTCAGGCAACTGGAACTAAACTGGTTAACACAACCAAGCTGTTGGTGCTCCGGCAACTGGAATTAAAGTGGTTAACACAACCAGGCTGTTGGTGCTCAGGCAACTGAAATAAAAGTGGTTAAACTGAGTTTCATGCAGTAAAATGTGTGGCTGTGTTTCAAGCGCACTCAAAATGGCTGTGTTTCAAGCAAATTGTGGCTGTGTTTCAAACGCACATAAACTGGCTGTGTTTCAAGCGCAGAAAAGTTGTGGCTGTGTCTCAAGCGCACGCAAAATGGCTGTGTTTGAAGCACATACAAATTGTGGCTGTATTTCAAGCGCACACAAAACACGATTGGAGCTGTGGCTGCTGGTGCCCCGGCAACTGGAATTAAGTGGTTAAAACAATGGCCTGTTGGTGCTCAGGCAACTGGAATTAAACTGGTTAACACAACCAAGCTGTCGGTGCTCCGGCAACTGGAATTAAAGTGGTTAACACAACCAGGCACAAGGGCGGATCAATTCACTTTGGAGGGGGGGTTACAAAATGACTGCGAAGATACAAGTTGACGGCGCCGAAGCCTCTAGGGGGGTCCGGGGGGCATGCCCCCCCCCCCAAATTTTTTTATCCAAAGAAGCAAAATAGAGCTATCTGGTGCATCTTGAGCCAATAAATTACCTCTTTTTTTGGGGGGGTGGGGGGGGTTACGTAACCCGTGTAACCCCCCCCCCCCCCCCAGATCCGCCCTTGCAGGCAGTTGGTGCTCAGGCAACTGAAATCAAAGTGGTTAAACTGAGTTTCATGCAGCAAAACGTGTGGCTGTGTTTCAAGCGCACTCCAAATGGCTGTGTTTCAAGCACCTAAAAATTGTTGTTGTGTTTCAAGCCCACATAAACTGGCTGTGTTTCAAGCGCAGAA
>NC_090258.1:5347992-5562992 GCF_037325665.1 Littorina saxatilis | reverse complement strand
ATTTTGGCTATCAAGTTTGAAATCAGGACGCATGCGCTGGATCGCATCCCGACTCAATGCATTCCCGCAAACGTCTGCAAATGGAATGACCAAAAACATATGCTTGTAACATCGTTAAAAACCAACAAAGAAATACAAATTTTCACCAAATACAAAAACTTGACCTTTGAGCTTGCTGGAATCTTGCGTAGTGACGCTAAGCTAAACTGTGCGCGGGGCACTGTCCGCCGCATCGGTCAGTTCCAACGGTCCGCTACGAGCCAATCAAAGAAAGGCGCATGCAATCACACAAACTGCCCATCGCCACGCGAGCGTGGTGAGAAGCTCTTTTTTGAAGACGTTTTAGCGGGTAATGAGACAAAAAATGGTACATTTGAGTAACTCGCTAACGCATTGCCTTTAAACTTTCGGAAAGTTGTGCTAACACATGTTGTAAAGTACTTTCGGAATTTCAAGTAATTTGAGACATTAGGTCTGCTGTTATTTGTCATGTCAGAAACAGTTCTTAAATTGACGATAGGTTTTTGCTGAATCATTGAACAAATTTTATTTGTTGAAATCATCAAGAACAAAGACAGATGCGCCACATACTCAAATTTCATGTACATATTTTATCAGACATGGGTGGTATAAGGATTTCAACGCGAAAGTAGTTTTTGACTCACATGCGAAGCAAAAGTGAGTCTATGTACTCACCCGAGTCGTCCGTCCGTCCGTCCGTCCGGACGTCCGTCCGTCCGGAAAACTTTAACGTTGGATATTTCTTGGACACTATTCAGTCTATCAGTACCAAATTTGGCAAGATGGTGTATGATGACAAGGCCCCAAAAAACATACATAGCATCTTGACCTTGCTTCAAGGTCAAGGTCGCAGGGGCCATAAATGTTGTCTAAAAAACAGCTATTTTTCACATTTTTCCCATTTTCTCTGAAGTTTTTGAGATTGAATACCTCACCTATATATGATATATAGGGCAAAGTAAGCCCCATCTTTTGATACCAGTTTGGTTTACCTTGCGTCAAGGTCACAGGAGCTCTTCAAAGTTGGATTGTATACATATTTTGAAGTGACCTTGACCCTGAACTATGGAAGATAACTGTTTCAAACTTAAAAATTATGTGGGGCACATGTTATGCTTTCATCATGAGACACATTTGGTCACATATGATCAAGGTCAAGGTCACTTTGACCCTTATGAAATGTGACCAAAATAAGGTAGTGAACCACTAAAAGTGACCATATCTCATGGTAGAAAGAGCCAATAAGCACCATTGTACTTCCTATGTCTTGAATTAACAGCTTTGTGTTGGATGACCTTGACCTTGGGTCAAGGTCACATGTATTTTGGTAGGAAAAATGTGTAAAGCAGTTCTTAGTGTATGATGTCATTGCTAGGTTTAGGTCATGTAAAGGTCAAGGTCAAGCATGTGAGTCGTATGGGCTTTGCCCTTCTTGTTGAAGTTGACTCATTCAGAGCGCTGAGCGCAAATGTCGGCCTACGCATAGCAAAGCTCACTGCCGACACGCTTAACTGACCAATGGCTCTTGAAAAAGCATTTTCCAAAAATGTGTGTGTGCGTTTAAACAAGTGCGCTTTGAACAGCCATTGGTGAAACTGTATTGAATTTAAGGGTAAATTGAAGCTTTCATTTTTGACTCACATGCGAAGCAAAAGTGAGTCTATGTACTCACCCGAGTCGTCCGTCCGTCCGTCCGTCCGTCCGGACGTCCGTCCGGACGTCCGTCCGGAAAACTTTAACGTTGGATATTTCTTGGACACTATTCAGTCTATCACTATCAGTACCAAATTCGGCAAGATGGTGTATGATGACAAGGCCCCAAAAAACATACATAGCATCTTGACCTTGCTTCAAGGTCAAGGTCGCAGGGGCCATAAATGTTGTCTAAAAAACAGCTATTTTTCACATTTTTCACATTTTCTCTGAAGTTTTTGAGATTGAATACCTCACCTATATATGATATATAGGGCAAAGTAAGCCCCATCTTTTGATACCAGTTTGGTTTACCTTGCTTCAAGGTCAAGGTCACAGGAGCTCTTCAAAGTTGGATTGTATACATATTTTAAAGTGACCTTGACCCTGAACTATGGAAGATAACTGTTTCAAACTTAAACATTATGTGGGGCACATGTTATGCTTTCATCATGAGACACATTTGGTCACATATGATCAAGGTCAAGGTCACTTTGACCCTTATGAAATGTGACCAAAATAAGGTAGTGAACCACTAAAAGTGACCATATCTCATGGTAGAAAGAGCCAATAAGCACCATTGTACTTCCTATGTCTTGAATTAACAGCTTTGTGTTGCATGACCTTGGATGACCTTGACCTTGGGTCAAGGTCACATGTATTTTGGTAGGAAAAATGTGTAAAGCAGTTCTTAGTGTATGATGTCATTGCTAGGTTTAGTTATTTGACCTTGACCCTGAAGGTCAAGGTCATGTAAAGGTCAAGGTCAAGCATGTGAGTCGTATGGGCTTTGCCCTTCTTGTTCTAAATGCATGCTAATTCTAACTTTTTTTCTGTTCAATCGGACAGGGTAGATCCTTATTTTTAAAACTCTTTCTGGGATGTCGCATAACAGCAGAACTAATACCTCACATGACTTGAGATTTCGTGTGTACTTTACGACATGTGTTAACACAAATCTCCGAAAGTTTGAAGGCAATGCGTTTGCGAGTTACTTAAATGTACCATTCTTTGTCTTATTACCCGCTAAAATGGCTTCAAAAACTGCCTTTTATGCCTGCTGAGAGTATTGACACCTACACCGCTCAGCATGCCATAGCGTCCATGTTAGACAAGATATGTGAACAACACATACTGATTTGGATGCAGATTTGAGTGTGTGAGCAAGAGTGACCCTGTTTGTTTTATTAACTCAAGTTGAAGAACAACTAATTTTTTGCCCACACAAATTGATTTGGTTCAGCTGTTGTGCCTAGCAGTGTTGTTTTTCCATTTTGAAGAAGACTGGGTGACAGAGTGACCCCCCAAAAATGCAACCCTCAATAATGCTAATAACTTCTACATCTGTTGACCGAATCACATTATATTTGGGGGACATAAACTTCAGCTACTGTGACACTTTCACAAAGGGGCAATTTTGCAGATGAAATGGTCAGACTTTTGTGCTATTTCAAAAAAAGTTGCCAAGATGTGGAAGGGTCATGGATAGGCTGAAGTTTATGTCCCCCAAATATAAAGTGATTCGGTCAACAGATGTAGAAGTTATTAGCATTTTTGAGGGTTGCATTTTTTGACTCACATGCGAAGCAAAAGTGAGTCTATGTACTCACCCGAGTCGTCCGTCCGTCCGTCCGTCCGTCCGTCCGTCCGTCCGGCCGGCCGGCCGGAAAACTTTAACGTTGAATATTTCTTGGACACTATTCAGTCTATCAGTACCAAATTTGGCAAGATGGTGTATGATGACAAGGTCCCAAAAAACATACATAGCATCTTGACCTTGCTTCAAGGTCAAGGTCGCAGGGGCCATAAATGTTGTCTAAAAAACAGCTATTTTTCACATTTTTCCCATTTTCTCTGAAGTTTTTGAGATTGAATACCTCACCTATATATGATATATAGGGCAAAGTAAGCCCCATCTTTTGATACCAGTTTGGTTTACCTTGCTTCAAGGTCACAGGAGCTCTTCAAAGTTGGATTGTATACATATTTTGAAGTGACCTTGACCCTGAACTATGGAAGATAACTGTTTCAAACTTAAAAAGTATGTGGGGCACATGTTATGCTTTCATCATGAGACACATTTGGTCCCATATGATCAAGGTCAAGGTCACTTTGACCCTTATGAAATGTGACCAAAATAAGGTAGTGAACCACTAAAAGTGACCATATCTCATGGTAGAAAGAGCCAATAAGCACCATTGTACTTCCTATGTCTTGAATTAACAGCTTTGTGTTGCATGACCTTGGATGACCTTGACCTTGGGTCAAGGTCACATGTATTTTGGTAGGAAAAATGTGCAAAGCAGAAGGTCAAGCATGTGAGTCGTATGGGCTTTGCCCTTCTTGTTTAAGGTCACCCTGTAGTTGCCAAAAAATCAGCCTGACTGGGCCATTTCTACTGAATTTCCAGGATGTTGTTATAACATTTAAAGATTAATAACTGAAACAGGACACATTTCTAAAGATTTCATATAACGATTATCCGCCCTATCCGGACACGCCCATCACTTTTCAGGTTGTTGTTTTTGAGACACTTGAGAAAAAGTGACTCTATGTAATCGGTCAGTGTTAGTCTGTCCGGCCGTCCGGCCGGCCGTCCGTAGACATCACCTTAACGTTGGACTTTTCTCGGAAACTATCAAAGCGATCGGGCTCATATTTTGTTTAGTCGTGACCTCCAATGACCTCTACACTTTAACGATGGTTTCGTTGACCTTTGACCTTTTTCAAGGTCACAGGTCAGCGTCAAAGGAAAAATTAGACATTTTATATCTTTGACAAAGTTCATCGGATGTGATTGAAACTTTGTAGGATTATTCTTTACATCAAAGTATTTACATCTGTAGCCTTTTACGAACGTTATCAGAAAAACAAGGGAGATAACTAGCCTTTTCTGTTCGGCAACACACAACTTAACGTTGGGCTTTTCTCGGAAACTATAAAAGTGACCGGGCTCAAATTTTATGTGAACGTGACTCATTGTGTTGTGAATAGCAATTAGTCTTCCTGTCCATCTGATGCCTCATATAATATTCAGAACTGCGAAAGTGACTCGATCGAGCGTTTGCTCTTCTTGTTTCATCATAATTTAAATGCATGATTACGGCACATCATAGTCGAGTCATGCATAACTTATGGCGATTAACAGCAGTGTGCTAACATTTTTGAAACTGTTTCAGATTTGTAAGTACTATTTTTGTAATTACAGGTCTTTGACGGGTGGTTATCAACCTCCCTTCCCCTATCTTGGTAGTGGTGACAAACACACCTGGAAGGACATGTGGCTACACTTGAAGTAGGCTCCTCTGGGAAGGATCCTCTGTTAAGGTTGCAGGCCATGCCCAAAACCGGGGATGGGAGCCGCTCAGCAATGGACAGGACCAGCTCCCCCGCGGTCATCTCGTTAATCATGTTCTGACCAACACAGTTAAAAGTCCTATTGTCATGAAATAATGTAATGCATTTAAATTTGTATCCATTTTATCTGTTTTAATAGATGTAGTATTATGAAACAAGTGGCATGTAGATATAATTACAAGCCATGCGCACTTGACCGGCATTCATGAAACTTTGTGGAATTATCATCCCATATCTCAGGCCAATGTACACCAAATTTGAAGTAAGTTGTAGAAGTAATTCGTGAGTTATGAGCATTTTAATGGGGTTTTTTGTGGGGGGGGGGGGGGTTACTTTGTACATGTTTGTGAGTGTGCTTTATGCATTCAGATGTATACATATATGTAAGAGTGTATGCATTAAATAAGTTGGTATATAATTAAAATTCTTTTGTTAATAAATTGTGTCTCGGCTGATTGATGGGATTGTCGATTTTGTAAGTATCCTTTTAAACAGCAAACGGAAGTATAGTGTGTCACCACTCTCTCTCTCTCTCTCTCTCTCTCTCTCTCTCTCTCTCTCTCTCTCTCTCTCTTTCTCTCTCTCTCTCTCTTTCTCTCTCTCTATCTCATATGCACACACACAAACACACACACACACACACACACACACACACACACACACACACACACGCATTTACAATATACAGCCCATACTTGAATAACTGAGATTAACATAAGCACTCAAGCAATAACAGAGAGAAGAAATCGTCAAACCATTACATTTGTAACTACACAAACTCACTGTAAGACTAAGAGACTGGATCTTTCTTCCCGATAACTCTTGGCGGCAGCTTCTTGAGTAGCTGTCCGCATGCGGACTCTCTGTGTCCCCGATTGCGCTGACAAACAATGTAACACTGCCGCACCTGCTGGCCCTGCCCTGCCTCTTCTGACCGGTGGAGACGATGCTTAGCTCAGAGTTGAGACATGAGATAAGCGTACTGTGTTCGACCTGAGTATCGAAATGGACAGCTTTTACAGAAAAAAAAAGAAACAACAAAACAAAAGTGTTAAAAGACACAGTCTAAGAAATGGACAAACGGTTATACTTGACGGACATGAATCATAAGTGAATAAAATACGTGGCTTATACCTACCATGCAATACATTATACAGTACAGTATTAGTTTATTCATGCCATAAGGGGCAAATGTATAATGAGTTACACGTTTGGCATTTTTAAGAACTATAAATGCATACATGAATCGTCTAAAACATGATCAGGTATAAGAAAACAAACACGTTCAGATACTCCGATTCACACAATCACTCGTACTACCACGTGAATGTCACACGCGCGCACGAACGTACGTACACATGCACAGACGCAGACGCACACATACACACATCCACAGACATACGCACGCACATTTTACACATGTATACAAACAAACACGCACATTTTACACACATACGGCACACACATAGACCTAAGAAATACAAAAATAAAAACCAGATGCATTCTAAGATTCGACCGGAGAATCTAGATCTCCGATTCAACTGATTCAGTTAGATCTGTAGTTGTTAGTCTTGCAGGAAAATCAATGGCAATTCTGACATCGGTGTTGCGGGTACTAGTCTACGTAAACTCATTAAAAATGAAAGCACAGAAATCAAAGACTCTTGTTGGAAAATACAATTGTTTTTGATTCCGATCCTTATTTTGTAGTCGAAATATTTTGTGTGTGCAGAAATACAAATTTAGATCGACTGCAAGCGTTTTAGATTTCATTGTCAGTGTACGTGTGTCACTGTGTCGGAACTGTGCCTCTCGAAACATTGAGTTAGTGTTAGACCTATGCTTTTGCTTTATTTTTATGACTCCTTAAATTCCTGAACCGAATCATTAAGCAGAGCCTCTTTGTAAACCGCGATCAAACATAAAGTACCGTAATGTGCAATGCTGTAAGCGTAAAACTGACTTTTGAGAGGTTCCCTGAAATGCGTCAACTCGGCTAAGATTTAATATCTACGAATGACGAACATAGTACGTGAACAGAGCAAACACATTGCTTGAAACTGTTTTGTTGCATTATGAAGCCTTGTTTGCAGCCACTTAAAAGTCTTATACGACAAGAATGTATTGCATAATTGATAAACAGAACCAGAGACATACATACAATGTCTCTGACAGAACTTACCAGAGAACTTTCGTCAAGGCAGCGGCTGCTCACCGCTAGGAATTCTGGGTGGTTAAGCACTTTGAAAACTTCCGGTTTACATTATGTTCCAAATAAGAATATCCTACTACGATTATGTTCCAAATAAGGATATCCTACTACGATGGAATACATCAATGAATTTTCAAACGGCTACACTTGCTCCGTCCTTTCTGATCGGAGGGGGGTGTTTTTGGCTCACGTAAGTGTAGCATATGCGATGCTAACTTTTGTCTGTCTGTGCGTATGTATTAGTGGAATTACGGGAGCTAAAGGGGTACCACTAATTGCAACAAAAATGAAATCAGCACAGACTGGTAGATAAAGTGTCCTTTAGTACCCAGTTCAAAATCTAAGCCCTGAGGTAATGGAATAAGTGAGTTATCGGATCAGAAAAGTCATGCAATCACACGGAACAAGCAGATTTGACTGGTTTGGCCTGCCGTCGCAAAGCCGGAAGTTTATGCGCGCCATGCACTCAAAGTCTAGTCGAACGTGCTTCGCGTGGCCACATGCAAAAAGGTGAGTAATCGATAATCTTTACGTTTTTATTCGTCCTTTAACATTTTTACCACTTCATTTTCTCGGCTGCATGTGTAGAATGCTAGCGCTAGTTCTTTATTTATGCCATACGAATGCATTGGAAAGAAAAAAGCCTGATATGCAGACGACCTAGCTTCGCTAAAAGTACGTCTGCTTCCAGACAGCACAACATGAGTCTAAAACTTGTTTTACTGTTTCAAACGTGCAGATAATCTTTGCAGTTGATATGCTCAGCATCACAAATACAATTATGAAGTTAGATTAGAAAAAAAATGTATATTATACTCAAAGACCGTGCGAATTGTTGATCGTGCTTCCAGTATGTATGGTAGGCGAATGCTGTCAAAAATAACCTTCCTGTTGCACTGTTCGGTGATGTTTTATTTATGTATTTTATGTTATTGTCGCCATTGCTGACACTTTAGGCACTTCTCTGATGGAATGCTATCTCGATAGCCTTTATTTGATGCGTAGATCATTAATGTTATCATTTTTTTCTACAGTCACCTGCTTTCTGAGCGAAAACCTTGCTCTACACCAGTGACCACTGCGAATGAGACAAGAATGAGGTAGGTTTGACATATCAGCAATTTCTATTAAAGGCTAAAAAAAAAAAAGTTTTCATAAAAAAGGCTTAATAAAACAAATCCCGTATATATTATATTTTCAATAAATCATGTTTCAGTGGAACCCCCTTTCTTAAGACCAACAAAATAATCTGAGAAAACCAGGTCTTAAAATGGAGGGTCTTAATAAGGGTGTTTCACTGTATTCAGGATATTATATAATAAAATATGCTGTACTACTTAAAGACAAAATTAATTAGCGTCTGGACAATTATACACAGTGTCAATCCAACTGCTTTATTTAAGTTTATGTTATAAATGTATTTTTTTCCAGATCATGGAGCAGTTGTGTATCCTGTGTGGAGGCAGCCTTTATTCGGGGGAGCAGATCGTCATTCCGCAACAGAAGGGAAGAGACACCATACACAGAGTCAGTACCCAGCGTGGTGATTGAATTGTTGTTGCAGAGGGGCAGGCTGTGCATGTATGTTGTCGCAGTTCATATACGAACAAGCACAACATAGCAGCCTACCTTCGTGGGAAAAAAGATGAAGATACTGCTGCAAATTTGAACCAAGGACTGCGGTCAAAGAATCAGCCCTTTGATTTCAGGAAATGTTGTTTATTTTGTGGCATGCATGCAGAACTTGTTTCAAAACGAGGTCCAACAGTACTTCCTGTTCGCACTTTAGATTTTCAGAAGACCGTCTATAGAATCTGTGCTGAAAGAGCAGACGAATGGCCTGAAAAGGTAAAAGGCAAGATAGAATTCGTCTCGGACCTTCCAGCAGCTGATGCTTTGTACCACCAATCATGCAGCACCAATTTTAGAACAAAAAGGAAACTTCCAAAGTGCTTTGCATCAGACACTGACAACAAAAGACCAAAACAAGGAAGACCAGTCGATGAAAAAAGAGCAGAAGCGTTCAGAAAAGTTGTCAATTATCTGCAAAAAAACGATACAGAAGTCACCATCATCGACCTCACCAGAAAAATGAAAGAGTTTACATGTGGTGACTGTTATAGTCACTCAAAGATGAAAGAAGAATCAAAGAAACATTTTGGTAATGAAATTATCATCACAGAAATGGATGGGAAAGCAAACGTGGTAACATTTCAGAGGACTACATGGTCTATTTTTCATTTCTTTTATTCGACAAAAAGACAACATCATCAGAGCTGCTGCTGAACTTATCAAAAGTGACATTAAGAAGATAAACACCAGCAGAAAAGAATACCCAAGTCCAGACAGCACTTTCTCAATTACAGCAAACCTTGATTTTGTGCCAAAATCCTTGCAAACTTTCCTCCGAGAGATCTTCAGTGGAAAGGACACTGATGTGAAGGTTGCTTCAATCGGCCAAGCAATTATGCAAGCAGCTCGCCCAAGAATTTTAATTGCTCCACTGCAGATTGGTCTTGGAGTTCAGATGCACCACTGTTTTGGTTCTGTACTCCCTTGGATTCAGCTCCTCTTACAGAGAAGTAAAGACGGACGAAATGAGTGCGGCTGCCACCCAGGAGATAATCGTGCCAGCCACAGATGAACATTTCATGCAGTACATGGCAGACAATGTCGATCATAACACTGGAACAATTGATGGCCTGAATACCTTCCATGGAATGGGCATGATTGCTTCCATAACCCCGTTCATCAAAAATAGGTCGTCCATCGCTCTGAAAACAGAGGTTAGGCTTGAGGAGGTCATGAAGAAAGCCCGTGTCAAAATCAGTTTCTACGATGAGAGATGTGAAGGCCTGGCAAGTCTCACCTATGAGAAGTTAAGGACAGTCCTACTTGAAGACCCTACCAAAGAAGTTGAAGTCCTATGGAAGTCAGCATGGCTGCTCAGTCCTCAGAGACCGTTCTGGTCAGGAGTAATGCAGGCCGTCCACAATGGTGACTTTCCAGGTCAGTCATCTATTGTCTTCTTGCCGATGATTGATCTCAAACCCAGTGACAAAACTTGTATCTATTCAACGCTGTTGTTTCTTTCTGCTGAAGCTAGGCGATACAACAAAACCCCTGTAGTCACCTTTTGATCAGCCCCTGTGGTGGAAGACCCTCAGCATCATATCAGCAGAAGCAGCTTTCAGTGAGTTACGTTCTGTAGTTCTTCGGCTTGGTCCCTTCCACATGGAGATGAGTTTTCTCGCTTGTATAGGACATCTCATGGCGGAAACTGGCCTGTACGATGCACTATGCACTGTGTATGCCCCAAATGCTGCCAAAGCACATCGGACCTACCAGCAGCACCAGCAGCTCTTCTGAAAGTGATTCGGTGTGCATGCAAGACTGACTGTGACACAAGAAGATGCAGCTGTCGTAAACACGGACTCGTTTATTCGCCTGGGTGTGGAGAGTGTCGTGGTGCCAGTTGCTCCAATTCCCCGTCCAACTTTACTGAATAAGGCGAGGCATATTGAGAAGCAGAGGTGAGAGAATATAAAAGAGTGTGCGTGTGCTTGAAAGCACATGCGTGTGTATTTTTCTGTGTGTGTGTGTGTGTGTCTGTATGTTTGTGTGTGTGTGTGAGTGTGTGTGTGTGTGTGTGTGTGTGTGTGTGTGTGTGTGTGTGTGTGTGTGTGTGTGTGTTTATGCGAAAAAGCACTCGGATTCTATTTTCAACGCGTTTTGTGTCAACTACTGCCGTCATAGATATTAAATAGCTGCATTTCTGAGTCCTCTGGGCCGAGATCTTTCTAACGAGATGCAACATGATAGGCTTATCTTGGAGAACAAAACAGTGTCTTCTTCCACTAATGTATGACGTCACTAATATGCAAATTTCTCGATTGTGCCGATAGTTTGAAACTTAGATTTTGCACTGGGCACTAACCAGACTGTTTTGAGAACATTCCCGCAAAAACAATTTTTGTTGCAAAAACTGGTGGGTTGAAGCATGATTTTTGGCACGGTAACCGCACTAACATTTGAAGACGTCACATTACATTGACGTCACATTATGACGTAAGAGGGTTTGACGTCACGCGAAGGAATTACTGAAAGTCTCGGTCATTGTTTTTGACTCACATGCGAAGCAAAAGTGAGTCTATGTACTCACCCGAGTCGTCCGTCCGGACGTCCGTCCGGACGTCCGTCCGGAAAACTTTAACGTTGGATATTTCTTGGACACTATTCAGTCTATCAGTACCAAATTTGGCAAGATGGTGTATGATGACAAGGCCCCAAAAAACATACATAGCATCTTGACCTTGCTTCAAGGTCAAGGTCGCAGGGGCCATAAATGTTGTCTAAAAAACAGCTATTTTTCACATTTTTCCCATTTTCTCTGAAGTTTTTGAGATTGAATACCTCACCTATATATGATATATAGGGCAAAGTAAGCCCCATCTTTTGATACCAGTTTGGTTTACCTTGCTTCAAGGTCAAGGTCACAGGAGCTCTTCAAAGTTGGATTGTATACATATTTTGAAGTGACCTTGACCCTGAACTATGGAAGATAACTGTTTCAAACTTAAAAAGTATGTGGGGCACATGTTATGCTTTCATCATGAGACACATTTGGTCACATATGATCAAGGTCAAGGTCACTTTGACCCTTATGAAATGTGACCAAAATAAGGTAGTGAACCACTAAAAGTGACCATATCTCATGGTAGAAAGAGCCAATAAGCACCATTGTACTTCCTATGTCTTGAATTAACAGCTTTGTGTTGCATGACCTTGGATGACCTTGGGTCAAGGTCACATGTATTTTGGTAGGAAAAATGTGTAAAGCAGTTCTTAGTGTATGATGTCATTGCTAGGTTTAGTTATTTGACCTTGACCCTGAAGGTCAAGGTCATGTAAAGGTCAAGGTCAAGCATGTGAGTCGTATGGGCTTTGCCCTTCTTGTTTTGAGCGGGCTGAGACTAGTTGGCAGTCGTGTCCCTGTAAGTAGGCTACATGCAGACAGACAGATCTAGATCTAGTGTCTCGATTTCTTGCACAGTTTCACCTATGCTCTTTCTGTGTGTGTGTGTGTGTGTGTGTGTGTGTGTGTGTGTGTGTGTGTGTATTTGTGTGTGTGTACTGTGTGTGTGTATGTGTGACGGAGTGATTGAGTTTGTGTTACTGTTTGTCGATTTCTTACGTGAGCCTTGAAGGCTTCGCCTCTTGTTTTGAAAGTGTTAGTGAATGGATTAAACATTTTAGCGGTCAAATCTCAATTTCTGTGAGAAAATGTAGACGAGGACCTTTAAACTATAAAACTACATACAAGAGTAATTTAACTTGTTTCCCTTACTATTAGTATTACAATAACACTGAGTGAGTGAATGTGTGTGTGGGTGTGTGTGTGTGTGTGTGTGTGTGTGTGTGTGTGTGTGTGTGCGTGTGTGTGTGTGTGTGTGTATGTGTCCCTAGTATACTATCCCGTGTTTGTGCCTGTCTATATCCCTGAGAGAGTTGATGAACGGGGAAATGGGCGATTGGAGTCATTGTGTATAGATCTACCGACATCATTTTCTCTTCACAGTTTCATCTAAGATCTTCTACTGCTACACTTTCAGTTTCAGTAGATTCTACTGCTACACTTTTAGTAGATTCTACTGCTACCCTATCAGTAGACGATTTCTGATTGCATTTGATCTTTGCAGCTTCCCAACAGAATACCACAGAGCACGTTGGAGTGTCAAGTTGAGGAATATCAACTACAGTAGTAGCTATAAAAATCATTTTTGCCGTTTCCTTGTGAAATGGGGGCGCCTTTATGTCCATTCATTGCATATTGAGCATTATATGCATAGAACGCATTCTATGCGCATAGAAGGAATTCTATGTTCTTAGAAACTGTATATGCACATAGAATGCATTTTGTGCATAGAATGCATTCTATGTCATTCGTAAATTTGTATCCGAACAAAGAATTTATTTGTATAACTATAACATAAAATGTTATTCTATAAAGGCTATAGAATGTAGTTCTATGCATTGGATTCAATTCTATACTTACAGGATTTGAATCTTTGTTACACTTACAGAGTAAGATTTCATATATTTGAATTTGATTCTTTGTTTTAAAAAAAGAGTTGTTGAACTTGAATTTAATCCTATGCTATAGAATTAAATTATATATGTAAAATGCATTCTATGGTGATCATAGAATGAATTGCGCGGCACATAGAATACATTTTGCACAAAGAATGACTTGTACACATGGAATACATTGTGAACATTTCATATAATTATTGTGTACACAAAGAATCAAATTCTGTGATATATCACAATCTAATCAATTCTGTAACATAGAAATTAATTTTATAACAGGGAATTTTGTTCTATAACATAGAATTCTTTCAATGTTCTTTCTTTCTTTCTTTATTTGGTGTTTAACGTCGTTCTTTCAATGTAAAGAATGTCATTCCCTGTTATTATATAATTCAATTCGACGTAGAGAATAAACATTTTATGTTATACAAATGAATTGTTCATTTGTTGGTTCACATACAAAATGCATAATACGAATGCAAAGAATGCTTTCTGTGCGCAGATAATGCATTCTAGATCTATGCACAAAGAAAGCGATTTTATGCGTATAGAATGCATTCTCTATGCATAGAACACATTACATGGATAGAATGCACAATATAGAATTAATAGACACATGGTGCCCCGTATTCAGTTGCTTTTCCTAATACATATAACAGTGTCACTAAGAAATTAACAAGGAGAAAAAGAAAGAAAACGGTCATATTTCCTTTTGTGTTATCTTTTGGTGCATGGGTTTATGGGGGTTTCAAATCCTGTAACCGACAGGTTCACAGTGTACCGCGACATTGCTTCGACCACCAAATGATGCTTATATACGATTGCATTGGCGTGCTCTTTCTCTCTCTCTCTCTCTCTCTCTCTCTCTCTCTCTCTCTCTCTCTCTCTCTCTCTCTCTCTCTCTCTCTCTCTCTCGCTTTCTCAAACACACATACACACACTTCACCATTCTAAATCATTTCACAATGATGTGTACAGTTACTCTGTGTGTGTGTGTGTGTGTGTGTGTGTGTGTGTGTGTGTGTGTGTGTGTGTGTGTGTGTGTGTGTGTGTGTGTTTTATCACAATATAATGGCTTGACAGCTGTTCAAGTTGCCTGTTCAATTTCTGCGCAGATTCTACACACACCCCCGCAGTACCTTGATGAGGAGCTGACCGTGATGGCTTTATGCCCGGGCCCTGCTGCCTGTAGAACATCACAGTGCAATAATGGTAGGGTGGTTGTCTTTTATGAGAAAGATTTCAATTGATACACTCCCCCTTTTTGACTCACATGCGAAGCAAAAGTGAGTCTATGTACTCACCCGAGTCGTCCGTCCGTCCGTCCGGAAAACTTTAACGTTGGATATTTCTTGGACACTATTCAGTCTATCAGTACCAAATTTGGCAAGATGGTGTATGATGACAAGGCCCCAAAAAACATACATAGCATCTTGACCTTGCTTCAAGGTCAAGGTCGCAGGGGCCATAAATGTTGTCTAAAAAAACAGCTATTTTTCACATTTTTCCCATTTTCTCTGAAGTTTTTGAGATTCAATACCTCACCTATATATGATATATAGGGCAAAGCATAGATGTGTATTGACAGGATCGCCAACTCGTTGCGCGCGCTCACCAAGTAGCGGAAAGCGGAAAAGACGATTTTGACAGTAACTTTACTTCCGGTGCAGTCTTTCAACACATGGAGAAGAAGGAGAATTTCGATGGGGAGGTGGAGTTTGTGGCTGAGGTATGTGAAAAGCAAACAAAGCAATACAAAAAGATCATTGCTGATGATTGAAATGAGTCATGTGAATCAACAATAAAGATTGATTGTGGACGGCACGTCATTATTTTTGTTTTTAACACTTAAAACGCGAGAGCATCTGACACACTGGTAAATCCGAAGCTGTGCACGCAAGCTGATCAGCAGATCGTTTTTCTGCAGAATTCTAGCTCACATCGGCCACTATTTTAGCTCAGCGAACCGACAAATTTGCAACAGAACAATTTCTGAATGTTAGAAATTCGGCTGTAGATTTATAGATACCCTTTCTATTCCATGGTTGTTGTTTTTTTCAGGGGGAAAGTACCGACATCTCAATCGCTGAAAAGATGACAGCATCACCACACAAGAAACTGCAAGAATTGCCAAAAGTAAGTAAAAATATTGACAGATCTATGTAAAAGACTATGAAAATTTAGAACTGGAACAACAGATATTCAAGAAATAACCGATAAGTGATATATTATAACTGAACCATTGATTGATTTGACATGTACATCATGCATGGAAGTTAAAAATGGTGCAGGAACTGAAGTCAGATCAACACATCAAAAAGATCAGTGCAATATATATAATTTGTTTTCTCTCCCCTCTAGCAGAATTCTGTTTTGATATATATATATATGCTTGATGTCTTCTGTTGTTTTTAAATTCATTGTCACTTCTAAATTGCATGCTTTATTGCAGAACGCTTGTTCTTTCTGCCTTTCAACTGCCTTTCACCGGAGCTCAGAGAGCTTGTCGACCTATTCTCCACCAAATCGTTCAACTTCAAACGTCTATCAACTGCCATTAATAGCTATCATCCAGCTATTTGTATGGACAGTTAGACTTATTTCTCTAGAAATTTAGTTTTACTAAGGGTTTATTGTTCTGCTTTTTTTCAGACATTCCGTCCCGCACCAGAATTGCCAGAGGTTGTTGCAACCACAACTTTGAAGAACTGTGTCGTGATGTACAGCAGCTTCCCGAGTCGTGGTGCCTCGCGAAGAACGAGGTGAACCAGGTGGTTAAGGTTGTTGTGCTGGAGCCTGGAGGCCAGCTTGGTTAAGGTTTGACTTTGAGTCAGCATTTTCAGTGATTTTTCTACGCAGCTGATGGTGTTTGGATTTAAAGTGTAAAGGAAAAAGTCCCTCCCGAAGCAGCGTGCTGCAGTTTAGACTGGCTTGGCGACAGTGTTGAAGTGAGTGACAAGTAACATTTTCAGTAAATCGCTTTGTGTTACAATTATTCAACACCAATTCTGAGCCAAGAGAATGATTTTTTTTTCTTTTCATTTGGAATGTTGTGTTTTATAGGTTAGGTGTGGAAAATTGGATTTGACTGTAAAGCTCTTTAGCAGAGAATGTAAATAAACTTGACCAAGAAATTATTGCGACAAATTTCAAACTCCCAAATTAAAGCATTGATTAATTCCCGTTAATTAATTAATTAAATTAAATGTCACAAGAATTTATGCTTTAATTTGGGTGCAACATGTTGAAACTTTGTTTGAAAATGTATCTACTTCATTGATTAAATATATGCATGTGTATGAATAGGAATCTTTCTTGTGTCAAATTGTGCGAATTGAGACTGAGTGAGATAGTGAATGTTGGTACATTACAGGGCCGGACTAAGCAAAGAGGAGGAGGGGGGGGGGGGGGCGGGGGGGTTGCCAGTGGTGGTCCAGGGGGATGTTCCTCTGCCCCTTGTGGGGGTCAGGGGGCGAAGCCCCCTTAAAGTGTAACTAAACAAGCAAAAAGGAAAAACATCGTTCAGCAACCTTTACACTTTGATATGAAGAAGGGCCTCATATACTGTCGAACTGCGAAAAAAAAAAAAAATTTCTCTCACTCGGACACTGTTTGACGGACATGTGAAGTGCGCGCCAGGAACGACAATCTTCTTAGTTTACCTGATTAATGCCCTTAATTTTTGGTTCTGGTACTTTCAGTTCCGGCTGTTGTCATCAATCTACCAAAATAAAAGATCAAACGGAGTTTTCGATTTTTATTTCATGGTTCAGAAAAATATTGCTTATTTTCTGAAGTCAACCGTTTTAGCAAATCTTTCTTTGATTCTTAAAAGTCATTTCAGATTTTTGAAAAATAGTTAACGGTTAGTAATTACCAATATATCGTAAACAAACATATCGATAGGTTTTGGTAAGAAGACACAAGTGCGATGAATGTGGTACCAGTATTTTTGTGGTAAGTAAGGATGCATTTCTTCGCTGTAAGCACATTTACAATGCACATTTAATCTGTTTAGCAACATAAACGAAAGCATGGTACAGTGCCGCTTGTTTGTGGTCTATCTTTTCGCGGCAGATGCGTAACAATTAGGGTCTCAGTTGGAAAAAGCTGCTCGGAACCAGAGAAGATTTGGCTTGGGTTCTTTGAGTTTGAGTGTGAATGATCGACGAGTGGCTTGACATTTTTAACGAATCATTACTGTAGCCTACTTGAAACCATCATCTGTTTCTGAATTTGTCATCAGTTATGATTGAGCAGTCTCATAGGAATCGTCCATAAAATGTTAAACCGAAAAAGGGCAGACGATTCTGAATCACACAGGCTGCTGTACAAAATCAGATCTAAAACGATATTTTGAACTGCGACGTCTGCGTAAATGCCCTGTAACAAAATACCTTGTCCTGGTCATGTGTATACACATCAGCTTCTATTGGGAAGATCAGTATTTTATATTAATCACAAATACAAGATTAGAAATAGTTCTGAAGATCGCCTTTGATTTCAGTTTCAGCGGCAAACTAGCAGATCTGTCCAAACCGGCATCGTTTCATGGTTGAAACTTGAATAATCCCAAATAGATCTGAGTGGGGGTAAGTTTTATAGTATTTCAATTTTTTACGGCAGTTTTATTTAAAGATAGTGTAGTGGATGTCTCTGGTGAAGACTACAGTTATATGAATTTTTTGTTGTAATATTAAAATGATTGTTCTTTATTTACACAATTGAATAATTTGTATTTATTTGTTTGCAGATGACGGCATACTGAGTGCTCCAAGAACATACGCCTGCTGGCATTTTGTGTCTTTTCTGAAGACGTCGACAAGCAGAAGTCACGGTCCTGGCCACACACACACAATGACATGAACAAGAAATGATATTTTTTCATGGGCATATCTAGTATTAAAACTTTATTACCATGCAAACGCAACGATTAGAATTTAGAGAAGGTCATCGGTCACACACACACACACACACACTGGGCGGATCCGGAGGGGGGTTCCGGGGTTTCCGGACCACTTAGGAGCCGGCCTTTGTATTCTAAGTGACGATTTTGGAAAGAAGTTGGCTAATTAGTTTGCTCAGGTTGCGCCAGATCGATCAATTGTCCTTGTTGTGATTCAAATTTTTCTTCTTAATATATTTACTTTTTTGGAAGGTGTATTAGGGGATGTTTCTTGGCTCAGATTGATCCAGTTTCCTTGTTTTTATCATTATTTGTCGGACCCCCCCCCCCCCCCCCCCCCCCAAGGAGGTTGAACGCTTCGCGTCTTCAACTAAACGCTTCGCGTCGTCAAATTATCCCTAAAAGAAATTTGGAAACTCCCCCTTAAAAATGATGTGATCCGCCCCTGCACACACAAACACACACAAATAGAGAAGTAATAAATGGATACAGTTTTTCTTTATTTAAATTACAATCAAATGTGGTCGTAGAACAGGCACTGTAAACAAAACCTAGCATGATATACCACTTGTGTGATGTTTCGGTCAATATCTTTATTTTCCTTTCAGAAATACATTGGCGTTTTGAATGTCAAGGGAAGTGATACAAATGCTGCAGCGGGCTATCAAGAACGCGAAGGCAAACAAGGTAAATACCTACTTCTGACATTAGTTTACTTATTAACTCTTTCTATACTGGCCATTATCTCCCCAGTCTCTCCCCAGAAACTGGCCATTTGGATGGGTTTGCAAAAAAATTCTCAAAAATAAACAAAACAAGATGCAGCCTTCAAACTCATAGGTTTTATTGTGAATATATTGCTAAAACATATGCCAAAGTTTGGTTTCATTGTTGTGAAAAAAAATAAAAATATGATGTCCAGAATTTATGGGTATATTTTACGCAATACGAAAAAGGGGGTATGTATTTTGACTTAGAAGCATTTTTTCTTATGAAGGCTCTGTTTGCAACAAAACTGTTTCTGTTTACTTGTATGAAGATTGTGCTTACACAAAAACATAACAAATACCAACTGATTTTCCATTTGGTGGTCATGTAAGCATTGTGAACATGTCCGAAAAATCTGATCACACACCATGTGGTCGACATGCAGACCTGAACTGCCAGTGTATGGTGGCAGAGTTGGAAAATAGGAAAAGTCTTGATGCCAATCCTTCATCAAAAACCGAAGAAAATCGTCATTGTAATAAGTTTGCTTTATTCTAAATCAAACGACTAGGATAGATGACAGACACAACGACAAACACATTCAATTCTATGTAAAACTTACACAATGCTCACGTTAACAAGCTGGCCATAACAATGTGCCCATCGTGCATGAAGTGTGGCTTTGGTCGGATCAGTAGCCGTGCTTTGTCTGCGATACTAAACATGAAATTTTGTTGAAGCGACGATTTAGCAATGTTGTTGTTGCTGCTGCTGCTGTCTGTTCTTGTCACGACATCTCGTTTTTTCCCTCCTGATTCTGAGAAGAAGCTGTTTAATTGTGATATCAGGCCTAGGAACCCCTGATTTTCACTTGGAGCATTCTCAAAGAAACTTAGCGTATGTTAAGAAAAATGAGTGTACTCCACACTTTGTCTTTTGTTGTTCGTTGTCGTTGCATGTCTACCGTTCCACAGCCACCTACTATAGCTGATGGGGTCTATGTCGACCAAAAGAATGGGATTCACTGTAGGTCGAGTTCCTGTAGGTGGATTCTCTGTATACCTAAGACTTTAAAATTGGCAATCTTGTATACAGGGAATACCACAGGGTGTAGTTCCTGTAGCGTTTTGCTAATATCAATGAAAGTCACGTGATGCTTAGCGACATCGTTAGAATTTGATGTTTTTCGATCTTTTTTTGATATTTCTTAGAAATTCGAGTATGGTTTGCAAGTTTTATTGAAAAACTGCACCCTGTGGGATTCCCTGTATACTAGATTGCCAATTTTAAAGTCTTAGGTATACAGGGAATCCACCTACAGGAACTCGACCTACAGAGAATCCCACTCTTTTGGTCGACATAGACCCCATCAGCCCTACTATACGTGCAAGTGTTAAATGACGTATTTCCACAAAAGACTGCTTGCAGAGAATCATGTGATGCCAATGACAGGTAAGGACATGTGGTAATACATACTACGTTTTGGAACCAGGGAAAATGCAGCACAAATTATTTATCAACCAAATTGATTGACTTGTGCACCACGACAAAAGTTTTCTTTGATCCATAAAAGGTCTTTTGCCAGAAAAATTGCTCTGAACATCAAGTACCCTGCAAGTTGTCACACATTTACATTATTGAAATAAAAAGAAAACACACCAGTAACCAGGTTAGGTACGTTAATATCTATAATCAATATCTCGGCACGTTACTGCCTTCTTCGGGATGGTAAGCTGAACATTATTGAACAAAATAATCGGTTTAGATTGTATACTTTGATTCCTGAACGAAGAAGCAGAGGTACTGCATACAACTAGGACTGTAATATCAGCTTTTGCCTGAAACACACACACATACACTTATAAAATTAATGCAATGTCATTGTATGAAGCCAGAACAATCACTAACTTACATAGTTGGTCACACAATTACCCATCACTGAACAATAAATCGAAGTCGGGTGGATTCAATGACTAAAGCAGTAAAGGCTTTGAAAAAACCCTCATCACAAAACATCCCCCCCCCCAAAAAAAAAAAGAAAAAAAAAAAAGAAATAAAACAGGTTGTGTATATAGCGCAGTAAACACCATGCAGGTACAAGCAAAGATTTGACAGTGATTATCCTTGTTTTATATAGCACACATTTTCTAGTTTTAATTTCTCTCTCTCTCTCTCTCTCTCTCTCTCTCTCTCTCTCTCTCTCTCTCTCTCTCTCTCTCTCTCTCTCTCTCTCTCTCTCTCTCTCTCTCTCTCTCTCTCTCTCTCTCTCTGGAAAGTAATTTATTGACCTGTGGGTTATTTGCGTTTGTATACACATTGGTGATTCGTAAACTATGTTGAAAGAGATTGTCAAACAATATTATATGGGGTGTCTTAAAAAAAATGTATATCAACAAAATCTGTCATTATTATCAGGCACACGGTTTTAACAAAGCTATGTCACGGAATGCAACATAAGTGGTTTAAAAAGTCGTGTTTTTGTGTGTGCAGGATATTCGCTAGGACAGGACCTCAAGCTGAACCAGCATAACAGCGATGCATTCTTCCATGGCTTCCACAAAAGTCTTTCACCTATAGCGGACATTGCATACAAATAGTCCAAAATTCTTTAGACCAATTATCCCTCTGTTCCCATGTTAAACATGGAATAATTCTGGACAAATGCGAGGACGTTAGCTTTTTTTTATTTTATTTTTTTTATCATTTTACTTATCATTAAAACTTGTTTAGATTTCGATTCGTAAACCATTTACAGTAATCCTTTGTTTTTTAACTTTGTTCATCTTACCACAGTCACTTCGTTGTTTAGATTTATCATTAAATTTGTTACCATTATGCAGGAAAAATGTAGAATAAAACCAGGAGAGCTTTCGGTAGAAGATATTTCCTGTGTCAAAAGTTAATGCTTATTCTGATTGATGGGTGCTCCAAACTAAGTTATTTTGACTGCCTTATTCGAATTCATTTCCAAGACAGGGCTGAGAAGTGGAGAAGCTTAGGAGAATATCGTAAAAATTGTCTGGGTGTTTATGCAAAACTTTCGAATATGTCAGATTTTACTTTAGAGATTTTAAATACTGTTAACTGACAGAAATGCTATAACTTCTACACCAATTGACTGGATAACTTCATATTCAGCATACTTAAACTTGATTTTATGCATGTGCAGTTCACAAAGTGGCAAATTTGTAGGTTAAATTTCTAACTTTTGCATCACCAATGACACCAACGCTTTCGTGTCTGAGGATTGCCCTGAACCTAGCTGTAACTGCATGCTTTCTTCAGGTCATCGATAGCCTGGGGGTTGAAGGGGATGTTTTTACATACTCAGACATTCAAAATAATCAAAAAGGTAAAAGCCTGAAGGGTTTAAATTAGGTAAAAATGGCTACCGCTCAATGTCAAAACTCGTTCTGTTTAGTCGACCCCCGAATTTGGAGAAAAAAATTAAAATTGCACAAAAGTCAGACCATTCAATTTACAAAATTGCCACTTACTGGAAAGGCAGAACATAAACTGAAGTTAATGAATACCATATATAAAATAATTGGTTCAACAGATGCAGAAGTAATTTGCATGGTTGTGGGTGTCCTTTTTAGGGGGGTCAACCCTGTAGAAGAGACGATTTTCTTTAATTATCAATCCGTAATATATTGTTTGTTATGCATACAAGATTAACATTGACAAATACTTCAAGACTCCTCATTGATCTTAAGAAATGTTGTGGTTTTTTTTGTTACTGACTGATTCACTTTCTATTCACTTTACTCTACATAAGTCACGACAAGAAAAGCAAGGGAGGTAATTTCTTCGGAAGAGGTAATTCTCTCCCCTCAGAACGATTGTTGTAGTTTGTTTGATTTTGTTCCCTTCTAATAAGTATTATTTAAAATAGATCTTTACATCTTGATGTGAAAGGCGCAGTACCCCCCTCCCCCCAGGATGTTAACCCTTGGGCTGGTTATCGCGACATATGTCGCGCTATTTTACGTATACTGTCACCTGGTTGTCACGACATATGTCGCGCTACTGGTTGAGTCTGTTTGGTCGGTTCCGATTACCTCCCATGGATGCGAAAACCTATATGACTGTTTTTTGTTATTTTTCTCTCTGTTAATTCACCAGTGGCTATGTAACATGTGTTACAGAATTGCACCAGTGTAAGGGTTAAATTCTAGGTTGTGTTCATGTAAAATCCTGATCCTAGTCAAGATCCGAGTTGGTTTTTCATGCAACTGTGCCTCTTTATGCCACTCAGTTAGACATACTTTGCAATCCATAATTGCACGAAACTAAGTACAGGAAATACGTTGTTGTCGTGTTTTTAATATTACATAATGAAATAAAAAATGTCACAACTCGTTTCGTGTTGGGCTTTCTCTCTCTGTCTGAATCTCATAATTACTTCCTTCTGAGGCCTGAAATGTGTTGCAGGCATTGTTCAGCTTACATTTATTGTTACAATTTTTGTGGATATGTTATTAAGTGTGTCTGTGTTTCTATCATTCGTTATCAGTGTGGTTAAAAAAAAGCACACGTCAAAGTAATTTACCCTTCATCATTATCAAAACATGCAGATACAGGTAATAAATATTTGTGATACTTTAAACAAATACAATGCTTGTTGCGTTTTTTCTTTTTTTCAGAGCAAACACACATCGTATTTGTTCAAACGTGTATATTCTGCACTTTCTAATACCCTGCATGGATCTCCAAATCAAGAATAATGAAAAGTCGTCTAATAGCCCTGCAGCACTCGCACGAACATGATAGAAGCTTGCATGCATTCACCCAGGCTCGCTGTCTTCGGCTAAAAGAGCTTACCGTTGGATCTTCGCTCAGACAAATGTAGCTGTCTTGTCCACTTGCTCCTGTCGCATAGATCTGCAGTGTGCAACATCATCTTTGATTAATAAGTCTGAGGCACAGACAAACACACACACGCGCGCACATTTGCGAGAAAATGCACGTCAGTCTATTCAATCAAACAGTATAAAAACATACCACAGACGTGGTGGTGGAAACTGGACATTCGCCGTATAACAAAATCAAGAGATTCATTTGTGTGTGTATGTTTAATCAAAAGTTCATCTTGCGCACATTCAGTCTGTATCGTAACAGGACCCATCCCGTAAAACCTTCGAACAGATCTATTAAATTCTGAAATCCTTGACAAGTTTTTTTCCAATCATCTGTATCTGACCGAAGTAAAAAAATCAGCCAGTACACGCATCTACCCCCTTACACGACAATACATATGTGGCGAAAAAAGGAATCGAGAGGGGGGGAACAAGGAATAAATTAGATCCAGAAATAATTCCACTTCATCATTCCAAAATTCAAGTGTGAAGTGATCAGATACTGTGGTAAAGATACGTGCTTAGTATCACAACTGAAAATACAAGCCCTAGGGTTTTAAATCAAGGAAACAATTAAAGTTAAGGAAAGATCAACAGAAATGTCGAGAACATGTAAAATATTGTACTTACAATCCGTTTCAGTATGCTCTTCGAATAATAATCTCCCAGTCAGCCTCGTGCTTACGACTTCGACAGGATGTTGCCTCTCACGCTGAGCCAGTACATTTGGAGTGAATTCAAAGGCCAGAGATGCAGTACAAGCACATTAGTTAGATCCAATTCATTTACATTGCTACCTTGCCCAATTTATGGCTATTTCTGTTGGTAACATCACACAGTGCTTGTTGCCGACTCTGCTGGGACAGGCAGCAGACGATTTTATTTAGGAACCAAATTCTGATTGGTTAAAACATAAAACCGGAACTCAAAGTACCACTTGTTCTTTGGAAGTATCAAATCAAGAACAGATAAGCAGGTAAATCTGAAATGGGTTCAACACTTTTAAAAAATCGTAGTAAATCAGAAAACACAGTAAACGTTGGAAAAATCGCCCAGTATCGCTTCTACAGGTCTATACTTGGACAAAACATAAAGCAATTCAGTAAAGCTGACACTTCAAAATGTCTGTTTAGTTACACTTTAAGCTGAAGGGTAGGTCATATTCTGAGATAGGAAAATGGTCGCGCTCCTTGCATGAAACGGCATAAAATAAACAATAATACATTTTTTTTTTAAATAAGTGAGGTACATGTTTAGGGTGGGGAGGGGGGGTTGCGCAACCTCCATAACCCACCCCCCCCCCCCCCCCCGGTAGCCCTAGTCCGGCCCTGCATTAATTGCCACTGTATGGTGTGTGTCACTGTGACCAAAGATACATATGCTCTATTTGAGTTCATACAACTTCCAATTCCATTCAAACGTTAACAAAGTGTTGCTTTCTTTCTTTCTTTATTTGGTGTTTAACGTCGTTTTCAACCATTCAAGGTTATAACAAAGTGTTGCTGGTATGCGACTGAACATGTTCTATTAGGAAAGCAAAGCAAATTCCAGTGTACATAGTGGTCAACATAAAAACAATCAGACGCATCGATGCAAGACATATATCAAGTGGCTGACAATTGATTTTGAAATAAAAACTGTTTGCAAAATATCTCGCTGTCAAAATTATATCTTGAACAAGTACACAAAGGAATTAGGTTTGAACCATAGCAAAATGAATATGTTTCAATTTTTCATGTTGCAGACTTAAATTTACATGGACTCATGAAAATACAGAACAGGCACTGAACAAGCCATGTGATACAATACTGAGCCAAATAGGAAGAGAAGTACATTTTAACGACAGCAGATTTTAATACCAAAAATCGACACCTAAGACAACAATCAAGAAGTTCAAATTCAATGTACATGCACTTGATCAGATAGGATAGTTTGTACTGCATGAAGAAAGATCATACACAACACACTACAGAGATCCTTCCTGATTGTTCTCAACATTGTATGTTTTCAGCTTTTTCCTCAGTCTTTTCTTTCATGTACATTTCATTTTGTCCATCATTGTCTTCAGTTTGTGGTGGAGTCTTATTTAAAAAAAAACAGAACATTTTGCAAAGTGTCTTCTTGAACAGCTTGTGAAAGATCAAATGAATACAACGTGTCATAAAAACACACCGGAACAGCATCACTGTTCCTGCATGGTTCAATAAAGTCATCTGCTTTTGCCTGTGTGTTGATGCACAGGTTTCCCAGAAAATATGTTCCATGGACATCAAATCACCAAAGGGAAGTAATCGCTCTTTATGCATACGACATGTGTAATAGATTAAGCGAGAGTTGTACGGAACCTTTTCTCCTGGCACGAGAGGATGAAAGTCGCTTGTATATTTCAATGCTTGTTATTCTCTCAGGTGCCAGGAGAAAAGGTTTTGTACAACTCTCGCTTACTCTATTACACAGTCACGTCGTATGAATAAAGAGCAATTACTTCCCTTTGGTTATTTGATATCATCAACGCTTTGCCTCATTCTGTTTAAGATTTCTGCTTTGTGTTGCATGGACAGACACATCTGCAATACATTGGGCTTGACAAAGGTCAGTTTGCCCTTGTTCAGCATGCTTGTCATGTCAGGGGTGGTTTCACTCTCTTCACTGTAGGATTCAGGTGCGTAAGTCAGGGCTTCCAAACACTGCAATTTCTCATCTCTGTACGCACTCTTTTGGAGACACCAAACTCTCTGTTTTAGCTTTTTGGCAACACATCCTCCAACATACTTTGCATTGTCCTCTTCATCCTCTTTGATTTCTAATGCACTTACTGGTTCCCTAGTTTTTCTTCATAGGCCTTTAAGACACCAACAGTATAAACATGTTCAAGGCAATCCAGGCTGAAACTGCAGGGGATACTGTCAACTCAGTAATGCCTGAATGCTGGGTTGAAAAAGCAGAGTAGTACCTGGCCCACGCCTTCTCCTTGGCAGCATTCCCAACCTTGCCTCAGGGAACTAGGCAGTCATGAAGAAGCAGAAGTTTCTCTTCCAGATCTGCACCTAAAACACAGAAAATAAAATATTATAATTAAAACAACACACAAATATAGCAGAAATCAACCCAAGAGTGAAACTGAAGATGTAGATGCATGCACACAATCAAAACCAACAACACACGACAACAACCCAAAACTACACTTTACATGAATGGATGTGAACATATTAAATGTTGTATTCCATTTGTCGTTATAGAACATGTAACGATGTTGACAAACCACTTTCATGAATCCTTATCATGTCTTACAACTATGACATGTGCTATTAATGATCCTAAAAAACACATGAAATATTGTAGTGGCAGGCATGTACCTAAAATATTTGTAAACAGTAGCCTCTCTGTGCAACGAAGCAGTATTTTTGCTCGAAAACTATGAATAAAAGTGATCTTTCAGGTACTGGGACTTTGCAAGCTGATTTTTTTTATACCGCCTTACTCAAAAACTTACTTTTCAATTACTGAATTGGTCGACAAGCCCTCTGAGCTCCGGTGAAAGGCAGTTGTCATTCTTGATAGATGCACAAGCGTTCTGCAATAAAGCATGCAATTTAGAAGTGACAATGAATTTAAAAACAACAGAAGACATCAAGCATATATATCACTAGAGGGGTGAATCGCGAGACAGAGACAGACAGCGTGGCGGTTCATCACAATCACCTCTGCAGGCGAAGTCCTGTCAAACGGGATTGAGAATTTTAGAGCTTATTTCTTAGCCCTATATTATCTGCTGTGGCTTCTCACATGCCAGAACATACAGACAGACAAAAGCCGCTAGACCCCATCACAAACAGAACTCTATAATACATAGGTTTTTGCCTACACACACACACAAACACACACACACACAGAGAAGCCGTATATATATATGCATATCTGTATCTATAAATATATAGAGATAGGTGAGAGTGTATTTTTCGCGTGGCTATAAATTGATTCGACCTTTTCACTTTGACAGTAAGAACAACTTACGGGTGCAAGGGAAGCGTTCTGGACAGCGCAGTGACATTCTAAAAATAGTCACTCTCAGAAACGGGAATTTGGGGTGAACGGCGCGACAGAGACAGACAGCGTGGCGGTTCACCACAATCACCTTTGAAAGGCGAAGTCCTGTCAAACGGGATTGAGAATTTTAGAGCTTATTTCTTAGCCCTATATTATCTGCTGTGGCTTCTCACATGCCAGAACATACAGACAGACAAAAGCCGCTAGACCCCATCACAAACAGAACTCTATAATACATAGGTTTTTGCCTACACACACACACAAACACACACACACACAGAGAAGCCGTATATATATATGCATATCTGTATCTATAAATATATAGAGATAGGTGAGAGTGTATTTTTCGCGTGGCTATAAATTGATTCGAGCTTTTCACTTTGACAGTAAGAACAACTTACGGGTGCAAGGGAAGCGTTCTGGACAGCGCAGTGACATTCTAAAAATAAATAGTAACTTACAACTGAACGGGAAAGCCACACGAAGGAAGGGAGATAAACGCCAAACACTGGAGAAGATAAGGAAGAGTTACTTATAATGGTGAAATGAACACAAAAACGAACATGAGTTTAGCGCTGCGCGCTGAGAGCACGTGTTGAAATATCTCATCGATGATATTGTGTCCGGGGTGTAGCTGAATACGGTGTCCAAATTTGAAAAAGAACCACCGAGAACTTTGGCGTTGTGATGTGGTGTAGCGGCTATGGTGTGTCGGTATGGGGGCCCGGGTAAGCTGAGGTGGAACCAAAATAGCTGAGGTGGAACCAAAATCGGTTCCGCGCTGCGCGCTGAGAGCACGTGTTGAAATATCTCATCGACCAGGTTGTGTCCAGGGTGTACCTGAATATGATCACCAAATTTGAAACAGATCCATCGAGAACCTTGGCCGCGCATCGCGCACAGACAGACAGACACACAGACAGACACTAGTCGTATATATATATAGAAAACAGAATTATGCTGGAGGGGAAAGAAAACAAATATATTGCACTGATCTTTTTGATGTGTTGATCTGACTTCAGTTCCTGCACCATTTTTAACTTCCATGCATGATGTACATGTCAAATCAATCAATCAATGGTTCAGTTATAATATATCACTTATCGGTTATTTCTTCTTCTTCTTCTTCTTTCTTTAGACTGCCGCCTTCATCAAAGTGAAGATTCTGCAGACTTTGGAGAGAGTTGCGAAGATGATTTGCAGCTGGTGTCATTTGAACTGCCCGGGGGTTCAGTGGTAGCTAGTGGGGGGTAGAAATAGAGGAAGGAGGTGGGGAGGATCAGGGGCGGGGGGGGGGGGGGGGGGGGGGGTGGGGGCGGGGAGGGGTGTCTAGATCCGGGATTCATGAATATCTGTTGTTCCAGTTCTAAATTTTCATAGTCTTTTACATAGATCTGTCAATATTTTTACTTACTTTTGGCAATTCTTGCAGTTTCTTGTGTGGTGATGCTGTCATCTTTTCAGCGATTGAGATGTCGGTACTTTCCCCCTGAAAAAAACAACAACCATGGAATAGAAAGGGTATCTATAAATCTACAGCCGAATTTCTAACATTCAGAAATTGTTCTGTTGCAAATTTGTCGGTTCGCTGAGCTAAAATAGTGGCCGATGTGAGCGAGAATTCTGCAGAAAAACGATCTGCTGATCAGCTTGCGTGCACAGCTTCGGATTTACCAGTGTGTCAGATGCTCTCGCGTTTCAAGTGTTAAAAACAAAAATAATGACGTGCCGTCCACAATCAATCTTTATTGTTGATTCACATGACTCATTTCAATCATCAGCAATGATCTTTTTGTATTGCTTTGTTTGCTTTTCACATACCTCAGCCACAAACTCCACCTCCCCATCGAAATTCTCCTTCTTCTCCATGTGTTGAAAGACTGCACCGGAAGTAAAGTTACTGTCAAAACCTCTCGCAGCCGCAGACGGGAGTTCGAAACAGGGCCAGCGTTGGCGCGCGCGCAGAGTTGGCGATCCTGTCAAGGGATATCTATGGGCAAAGTAAGCCCCATCTTTTGATACCAGTTTGGTTTACCTTGCTTCAAGGTCAAGGTCACAGGAGCTCTTCAAAGTTGGATTGTATACATATTTTGAAGTGACCTTGACCCTGAACTATGGAAGATAACTGTTTCAAACTTAAAAATTATGTGGGGCACATGTTATGCTTTCATCATGAGACACATTTGGTCACATATGATCAAGGTCAAGGTCACTTTGACCCTTATGAAATGTGACCAAAATAAGGTAGTGAACCACTAAAAGTGACCATATCTCATGGTAGAAAGAGCCAATAAGCACCATTGTACTTCCTATGTCTTGAATTAACAGCTTTGTGTTGCATGACCTTGGATGACCTTGACCTTGGGTCAAGGTCACATGTATTTTGGTAGGAAAAATGTGTAAAGCAGTTCTTAGTGTATGATGTCATTGCTAGGTAATTAGTTATTTGACCTTGACCCTGAAGGTCAAGGTCATGTAAAGGTCAAGGTCAAGCATGTGAGTCGTATGGGCTTTGCCCTTCTTGTTTTACATTTAGTCAAGTTTTGACTAAATGTTTTAACGTAGAGGGGGGAATCGAGACGAGGGTCGTGGTGTATGTGCGTGCGTTTGTGTGTGTGTGTGTGTGTGTGTGTGTGTGTGTCTGTCTGTGTGTGTGTGTAGAGCGATTCAGACTAAACTACTGGACCGATCTTTATGAAATTTGACATGAGAGTTCCTGGGTATGAAATCCCCATACGTTTTTTATATTTAGTCAAGTTTTGACTAAATATTTTAACGTAGAGGGGGGAATCGAGACGAGGGTCGTGGTGTATGTGTGTGTGTGTGTGTGTGTGTGTGTGTGTGTGTGTAGAGCGATTCAGACCAAACTACTGGACCGATCTTTATGAAATTTGACATGAAAGTTCCTGGGTATGAAATCCCCGAACGTTTTTTTCATTTTTTTGATAAATGTCTTTGATGACGTCATATCCGGCTTTTCGTGAAAGTTGAGGCGGCACTGTCACGCCCTCATTTTTCAACCAAATTGGTTGACATTTTGGTCAAGTAATCTTCGACGAAGCCCGGGGTTCGGTATTGCATTTCAGCTTGGTGGCTTAAAAATTAATTAATGACTTTGGTCATTAAAAATCGGAAAATTGTAAAAAAAAAATAAAAATTTATCAAACGATCCAAATTTACGTTTATCTTATTCTCCATCATTTGCTGATTCCAAAAACATATAAATATGTTATATTCGGATTAAAAACAAGCTCTGAAAATTAAATATATAAAAATTATTATCAAAATTAAATTGTCCAAATCAATTTAAAAACACTTTCATCTTATTCCTTGTCGGTTCCTGATTCCAAAAACATATAGATATGATATGTTTGGATTAAAAACACGCTCAGAAAGTTAAAACAAAGAGAGTTACAGAAAAGCGTGCTATCCTTCTTAGCGCAACTACTACCCCGCTCTTCTTGTCAATTTCACTGCCTTTGCCATGAGCGGTGGCCTGACGATGCTACGAGTAAAATGGCATTGCGTTCAGTTTCATTCTGTGAGTTCGACAGCTACTTGACTAAATATTGTATTTTCGCCTTACGCGACTTGTTTCATTTTTGAGTCACTTGAGAAAAAGTGACTCTATGTAATCGGTCAGTGTTAGTCTGTCCGGCCGGCCGTCCGGCCGGCCGTCCGTAGACACCACCTTAACGTTGGACTTTTCTCGGAAACTATCAAAGCGATCGGGCTCATATTTTGTTTAGTCGTGACCTCCAATGACCTCTACACTTTAACGATGGTTTCGTTGACCTTTGACCTTTTTCAAGGTCACAGGTCAGCGTCAAAGGAAAAATTAGACATTTTATATCTTTGACAAAGTTCATCGGATGTGATTGAAACTTTGTAGGATTATTCTTTACATCAAAGTATTTACATCTGTAGCCTTTTACGAACGTTATCAGAAAAACAAGGGAGATAACTAGCCTTTTCTGTTCGGCAACACACAACTTAACGTTGGGCTTTTCTCGGAAACTATAAAAGTGACCGGGCTCAAATTTTATGTGAACGTGACTCATTGTGTTGTGAATAGCAATTTCTTCTTGTCCATCTGATGCCTCATATAATATTCAGAACTGCGAAAGTGACTCGATCGAGCGTTTGCTCTTCTTGTTTGATAAATGTCCTTGATGACGTCATATCCGGCTTTTCGTGAAAGTTGAGGCGGCACTGTCACGCCCTCATTTTTCAACCAAATTGGTTGAAATTTTGGTCAAGTAATGTTCGACGAAGCCCGAACTTCGGTATTGCATTTCAGCTTGATGGCTTAAAAATTAATTAATGACTTTGGTCATTAAAAATCTGAAAATTGTTAAAAAAAATTTTTTTTAAAAACGATCCAAATTTACGTTCATCTTATTCTCTATCATTTGCTGATTCCAAAAACATATAAATATGTTATATTTGGATTAAAAACAAGCTCTGAAAATTAAATATATAAAAATTATTATTAAAATTAAATTTTTGAAATCAATTCAAAAACACTTTCATCTTATTCCTTGTCGGCTCCTGATTCCAAAAACATATAGATATGATATGTTTGGATTAAAAACACGCTCAGAAAGTTAAAACAAAGAGAGGTACAGAAGAGCGTGCTATCCTTCTCAGCGCAACTACTCCCCCGCTCTTCTTGTCAATTTCACTGCCTTTGCCGTGAGCGGTGGACTGACGATGCTACGAGTATACGGTCTTGCTGCGTTGCATTGCGTTCAGTTTCATTCTGTGAGTTCGACAGCTACTTGACTAAATGTTGTATTTTCGCCTTACGCGACTTGTTCTTTTTATATTTAGTCAAGTTTTGACTAAATATTTTAACGTAGAGGGGGGAATCGAGACGAGGGTCGTGGTGTATGTGTGTGTGTGTGTGTGTGTCTGTCTGTCTGTGTGTGTGTGTAGAGCGATTCAGACTAAACTACTGGACCGATCTTTATGAAATTTGACATGAGAGTTCCTGGGTATGAAATCCCCATACGTTTTTTTCATTTTTTCAATAAATGTCTTTGATGACGTCATATCCGGCTTTTCGTGAAAGTTGAGGCGGCACTGTCACGCTCTCATTTTTCAACCAAATTGGTTGAAATTTTGGTCAAGTAATTTTCGACGAAGGCCGGGGTTTGGTATTGCATTTCAGCTTGGTGGCTTAAAAACTAATGAGTGAGTTTGGTCATTAAAAATCTGAAAATTGTAAACGATCCAAATTTACGTACATCTTATTCTTTATCATTTTCTGATTCCAAAAATATATAAATATGTTATATTTGGATTAAAAACAAGCTCTGAAAATTAAAAATATAAAAATTATTATCAAAATTAAATTGTCCAAATCAATTTAAAAACACCTTCATCTTATTCCTTGTCGGTTCCTGATTCCAAAAACATATAGATATGATATGTTTGGATTAAAAACACGCTCAGAAAGTTAAAACTGAACGAAGAGAGGTACAGAAAAGCGTGCTATCCTTCTCAGCGCAAGTACTACTCCGCTCATCTTGTCAATTTCACTGCCTTTGCCGTGCGCGGTGGACTGACGATGCTACGAGTATACGGTCTTGCTGCGTTGCATTGCGTTCAGTTTCATTCTGAGAGTTCGACAGCTACTTGACTAAATGTTGTATTTTCACCTTACGCGACTTGTTTTTTCTTCTGGGGGGGGGGGGGGGGGGGGGAGGGCGGGTGACTGACTGACAGAATGACTTTTGAGTTTTAACGTCCTCTTAGGACCAATTGGCCTATCTTGGGACAGGTAGGGGTTGTATGCTACGTGGGGTGGGGGGCAAAACGCTGTCACGAAGTGGTTTGCATGTGAATTTATTATGCGTGTTCTGCCCTTTTGCACTGTCTCTACCCTTTCACACCAAACACTTCAAAAACAGAACTTGGGAGGATGCAGGCTCATTATTTCCTCAACCAAAACAACATACTTCTTCACTTTAAATACATCAATACGAACAACTTTTCAACACACAGTTCGCACAATCTTCCAGCTTTCACTCAAGGCATGTAAATACATATTATAACAATACTTTCTCAAATATAGATTAACGCACACAAGAAGGTACCAACAGACACTCACGAGTTCGTATCACGGCTCACTGCATGTCGCCAGTTCACTTACTTGTCTCGCTGAATCGTAGGATAATGAATTCAGATGCCATCACACAGAAATGCTAACACACACCTTTCGCTGAAGATGCCGACACACACCTTTCACTGAAGATGCCAACACACAGAGATGCTTACACACACCTTTCGCTGAAGATGGCGACACACACCTTTCACTGAAGATGCCAACACACCCCTTCCAGGTTTCTCCGAGAAACCCTTCCGCCCGTAGCGGAAACAACCGTCGTCAGCTACGACCGGTCTCGATGAAGACTCCGCTCGTCTAGTCATCTGCGCAGAGGTGGTCCCTTGCTTCCACCGTCGTCTAGCGCTTCTCTCGTGTAAGGTCCCTCCCTTATACGCCATGGAAATCCCTCATGGAAACTCCTAAAGAATTTAACCAAGTCTTAATACAACATTCTCTAAAACCATCTCTTCTTCCAAACGTTCATGTACCACTCATACATTCTCGTTCATTCCACGTTCACATTCCGTACAGATTCAATATCCAAACTAACACTTAATCAATGAATAACACTCCCCATACAAAGCATGACCGTCTTAAACATAACATAAATGCGTAGCCATTATGTTCAAGAAATTCCCCATGAAAAACCGTGAAACAATTACATCAAGAATTCTCTCAACGCTTCACACTAAGATTGGGTGCACTTTATACACACTAACCTTTACGCTCCAGCTATGTATTCCAACGTCAATAATATACAACATAGTAAATCATTTACCTTAAGAGACCCGTCTCTTGAAAGAGTACTTGTTCCCAGAACAAGTCTGACACACGCTGAACAACCTTCCCGGTTGGAAATCTCACACGCTGTGACGTTATTTACCTCAGACCAGCTACATGTCTCAAACACAACTCACATCAAGCTAAGCCAGTTTTGCGTGCAACACCTGAAACACGTGAATAACGCCAGTCCGGTCAGCTACCCTCGCCTGTACAACATTTAGGGAGGTTAAAAACACGACGTGGTTTCACCTCACAAATATGCTACTCACATCTTTGTGACATCCCCCTTCCCGGGGAAAAAAGAAAATTCTTGAGTTTTCTTTTGATCAAAACAAACAGCCTTTTTCCAGCATCACTGCTACTATGGTATGCTCTGATCTGCGAATGATCTGGACAACATGTCTGCCAGAGTGTTCATGTCTCCTGCTATTGGATGAACCTCGTATGCGAACTCCTGCAGTGAAAGACACCACCGCATCACTCGGCTGTTTTTGTACGCTCCTGATGCCAAATATGTCAGTGGCTTTTGGTCTGTTTGCAAAATAAATTTGCGACCCCACAGGTACCGTGACAATTTTGACAATGTCCACACAATGGCCAAACACTCTCGCTCAATAGTGCTGTACCGAGTCTCTCTGTCCAACAGCTTTCTACTGACATATGCAACGGGCCTACACTCCCCCTCATGCACTTGCATCAAGACACCGCCTATACCAACATTGCTGGCATCAGTGCAAACAACAAACTGACGAGTTAAGTCCGGCAACACCAGCACTGGCGACGAAGAAATGCTCTTCTGTAACTCGCACAAAGCCGTAGCGCACTCAGCTGTCCAGTTCAAACGTCTACCAGACTTTTTCTTGAGCAAGTCAGAGATCGGCGCTGTCAGTTGACCAAAGTTCGGTACATACCTCCGGTAGTACCCAACCAGACCCAACAGGGAACGAACTTGTTTCTGGGTAGTAGGTGTCGATACTTCCAAAATCTTTTGAACCTTGGATTTCTCTGGTCTCAACCGACCTTCCCCCACCACATGACCTAAAAACTCCAGTTCCTGAAACCCAGCTTCCACTTTTGACGGGCGTACCGTCAGACCCTGCTCATGCAATGTCCGTAGGACCCCTTCAACGTGCACCAAATGTTCCTTCCATGCTTTGCTAGACACCAGTACATCATCAAAAAAATTTAGACCACTGAATCTGTCTAACGCAAGCATTCTCATCATCCTGGCAAACGTTGCCGGTGCAGTTAACAATCCAAATGGCATTCGTTTCCACTGGAAAAGTCCCAGTGGGGTTTGAAACGCTGTCTTCTCTTTGTCATGAGGATTTACCGGAATTTGCCAATACCCTTTTGCAAGGTCTATCTTTGTAAAATAGACCCCCCCTGCCAAACTTGCAAACAGCTCTTCCACATCAGGAATCGGTTCCGCATCAAACACTGTAATGCTGTTCAAACCTCTAAAGTCTAAACACACTCTGGTTGATCCATCCTTCTTTTTCACTAACACGACAGGTGCGCAATATGGCGAACTAGAAGGCTCTATGACGTCTAACTCTAGCATCATTCTCACCTCCTGCTCTAGGGTCTGTTTAGATGCAAATGGTAGAGGATATTGCTTCTTCCGTACTGGTTCTTTATCTGTCAGTCTGATGTCATGAACTAAGTTCCCTCTGAAGCATCCTGGGTCTGTTTTGAAAATCTCACCCACCTTTTCAAATACCCGTTCCATCTCACCCTTTTGACTCTCTGTCAACCCAGGATCAAAAACAATGTCCTTGATTGTCTCTTCTTTCCCCCTGGGCAATGTAGGCAACGGCAACGGTTCCTTCTCCTCAGTAGGAGGTAACACTGCAACATTTGCCTCTCCCCACCATTTATTTGGGACAACATCCTGACTGCCCCAGTCAGATCTCAGTGGAACGCTTTCGCGATATCCACTACCTGTCTCTGTATCAACAACTTCCGCTGCGCAAGCTGCATACTTGTCAGCGCGTCTTACATACCTTTTCAACATGTTGGCATGGAAAACCTTTACTTTGCCATTCACGTTGATCTTGTAGTCTGTTCGGAAAACTTCCACAACAGAAAAAGGACCTTTCCACAACATCAACAACTTGTTTGAGCTTGAGGGCAACAACAACAGCACCTCATCACCCACTTGAAACTTGCGATCTTTCGCGTTTCTGTCATGATATGCTTTGTTTTTAACCGCCGTCTTCACAAAGTTTTTGTCCACGACCTCACACACCTCTGACAAGTAGTTTTTCAGATCATACACATATTGGTATAGAGGCTTCTCTTCATCTTTCTCTGTCTGTCCTAACCAAGAACTTGCCAACAAATCCATTGGCCCTCTGGCCCTCCTGCCGAAAAGTAACTCGAATGGAGAAAACCCCGTACTTGCATTAGGCATCTCGCGGCACGCGAACAACAACGCTGGTAAGTACCGATGCCACAATCTTGGCTGGTTACCGATGACTTTCTTAATCATAGGCTTAATAGTACCATGGAATCTCTCTACGACACCATTTGATTGGGCATGATAAGGGGATGTGTGCACTGCTTTGATGGCTAGCAACCTCAAGATTTCCTTCATCATGTCTGACGTGAACTGACTGCCTCTATCCGACAAAATCTCACTAGGAAAACCCATCCTTGCAAATACTCCTAACAACGCCTCAGCAACTGACACTGTGTCTATGTTCTTCAAGGGAATTGCCTCGGGATATCTAGTGGCAATGTCGATAACCGACAGGATGTATCTGTGTCCTTCCTCTGACGGCGGACTAAGAGGTCCCACCAGATCAATAGCCACCCTTTTGAAAGGTTCTGTAATTCTGGGCATAAAGTCCAGTGGTACGTTCGGAACTCTTCCCTTCGCAACGGAACGTTGGCAAATATCGCAAGAGTGACAATACTCACGCACATCCTTGTACAACCCTTTCCAGAAAAAGTTAGAATGTATCCTAGCTATTGTCGTCTGGATGCCCCCATGACCTGCCAACAATCCGTCGTGAGCAATACCTAGAACTTCTTTCCTCAAAAGTACCGGGACCACAATCTGATCAACGATATTTCCATCTTTCCTTGTCATTCGTCGATATAACACCCTTTCTTTTTCAATGAATATCGACCCCGGCTGACCCGGAACTGTATGCTCATCCTCTCGTGCCAACCTCCACATCTCTTTCAATGTCTCATCTTTCTTCTGCAACCTTATCAGATCCTCTACATCAACTGACAAATCAGGAGTAATGACATTCTTCAAAGGTACTGGATCTTCCAGTTTCTTCTTGGCTTGTGCCCTTGTCGTAGCACACGCGACCTTCTCAAGTACTAACTCTTCAGTTTCTTCCTTGTGACTTACATCAGCAGACAATCCAACACCCTGCATATTCCCTAGGAATAAATCTACTCTGGGAACCACACCCTGAAGATTACCTATCACTAGGTCAGCGACTGGGTCTGTGAGCACACAACATTTCAACTTTCCCTGAAAATATGGGGTATCAACAACCACTTCCGCCAATGGGTACTCATCAATCTGTCCACCAAAACCCTTCACTTTTTGGACCTCTCCCTTTATGTACTGGCTTGGTAAGACCAACGACTTCCTTACCCCAGCTACATTAGCTCCTGTGTCTCTCAGTACTGACACCTTCTTTCCATTTACACGACCTTCTGCTAATGGCAACGACCCGACAGCTGCCGAGCTTATCAACACCCCAGCGTCCTGACAATCTGCTACCACTTTTGCGGAATTCGCAACCTTTGTCAAACAGCTTCTAGCGTAATGGCCCAACCGACCACACTTGTAACATATGACCTGATTCTGCTGTTCAGTACTTGTACCTCTAGTACTTCCCTGCTGCCATCCTCTGCCCTGAAATCTGGTATTTCTGCCCATACCACCCTGTCTTCTGCCACTATCACCTTGACCTCGATTGTAAGACTGTCCTGCTCCACGATTCTGATTGAACGCTACATTTCCAGTCCCCAAAGGATTTACTTGCCCCTTTCTGGCCAAACATTTATTCGGATGGGCTGATTTGTAAGTTTCTGCGCTAGCAATCATGTCTTCTGAACTTTTACAATTCCGTTCTCTCAAAAAGACTGCCAAATCAGTGCATACACTGTTAAGAATCTGCTCACACAACACAAAATCAAACAATGCTTCATATGATGTTTCAATATCAGACAAACTCAACCAACGGTTGAACAAATGCTTCATCTTTGTTACGTATGTGCCAAAACTTTCATCAGCCTCTGGCTTCGTACTGCGAAACTTCTCACGAAATCCCTCTCGAGTGCACTGAAACTTCTTCAATAACTCTTTCTTCAAGTCTTCATACGACAAAGTACCCGTTGAAAACAATGAATGAAACAAAGACAACGCTCCACCCTCCAGATAAGCTGATAAGTACGTAGCCCACTCTGAATCATTCCATTTGTTCGCCTTTGCATGCGTTTCAAATCTGAACAAGAAACTGTCAATGTCATCCTTATCTTCCTTGAACATGGGGAGTTTTGGGTACTGGGGCCTAATGCTGGGACCTGATCTTCCCCCTGCATTTCCACCTGTACTTTGCTGCGCTTCTGCTTTCTTAAACTCCAAATCCATTCTCCTCGCTTCAGTATCTGCTTCTAACCTCTTTGCATCCCTATTTGCCTCAATTTCTAACCTTTTTGTCTCAGCCTCAGCTTGTGCTTTCTTTGACTCAGCCTCAACTTCTAATCTTTTTGTCTCAGCCTCAACTTTCTTTGCTTCAACCTCAGCTTCAGCTGCTACTTTCTTTGCTTCAGCCTCAACTTCTAATCTTTTTGTCTCAGCCTCAACTGCTACTTTCTTTGCTTCAGCCTCAGCTGCTACTTTCTTTGCTTCCCTTTCCTGACTTCTCTCTTCTCTATCCACCTGATCCTGGGCAAACTTAAACAAAGCATCTGCCTTTAACCCATGCTTCTCTCCCAATGCCAAATAATCAGCGTATGTGTTACCACCAGTATCACTAGTCTCAGCCATCTTTACAACGTCACAATATCAAAGTAATCTCAAAGTAATACAATGGTTTAAGTAACAAGTTCACAAAATTGTTTTAAGTATCAAAAAGTTGTATCATACACCAGTTTCTCGCAATACTAAACACACACAAAAGAGTATCATAAAATACTAAACTAAAAGAAATCTTGTGCCTTTTTAAAAACAATCCTCAAATTGTTTACTACTTAACTATTTACACCACCAGTCTCAAAAATAAACACACTTAATAGAGTCCCCAAAAAAATTATAATTTAGAAAATATTAGATTAAACAATCAATAACAACTTCAAACAATTGTCAATCAATGTCAAACTAACAACTTTAGAACATCAACAACCACAAAAAATAACAACAATTAACTAGAATTGTCAAAGTTTCTCAAACCCAAGTAACACACTGAAAAATGCAATTCCACACACCACTAACCAGCGTCAGATCCTTTAAGGAAAATCAATCGCCAAAGCAAAACCACAACAAAATTTAAATGTTCACAATAACAACAAAAAAAATTTACCCAAAATTTTGTCCAAGTACAAATGCTTACAAATTACTACTAACCAAAAAAACAAAAAAAATTTTACAAAAAAAAAAAAAATAAACAAAAAACTTTCTCCAAACCAACAACTAAATATCAAACCGTACTATAGGGGAGATAATCACCCTATTACTAATCCAACTACAACTAGGAACAACAATAACAATAATAAACAAAACACTTTTCAAACCCAAAGTACACAACTAAAAAAAAAAATCAGAGTCTAAACAAACCAAACAAAAAATACAAAATTTCAGAATTTACAAAAAAAATGGCACACCCTATACTATTTTATTTAAAATAAGCCTGCACCTCAACGACAACAATCACACACAACAATCAATCCAAGATAGAATCTAAGAAAAATAGTTTTAAAAAAAAACTTATAGGAAAGGGAGCTAGAATTTAGATAGAAAGATAGTTAATAATTACACAGAAAAGGAAGCAAACAGAAACTAAGGCCCTCTCTACGTACGAAACTATACAATTACGTAGACCCCTAGAGCTGGAGAGGGGGTGTCCAATAACATACACATAAACAAACTCACTACAACACGCAAAGTATCAACGTATTTATATTTAGCTACCCTGTAAGCACTTCTTTATCAACCACAATTTCTCAATTCTGTTCTACTGAAAGGGAAGCAACTGCTTTCTAACTACCACAAAAATCTATCCTTAGAAACAAAAACCTATTTAGGGCTAAATCGGGGTCACCACTGTCACGAAGTGGTTTGCATGTGAATTTATTATGCGTGTTCTGCCCTTTTGCACTGTCTCTACCCTTTCACACCAAACACTTCAAAAACAGAACTTGGGAGGATGCAGGCTCATTATTTCCTCAACCAAAACAACATACTTCTTCACTTTAAATACATCAATACGAACAACTTTTCAACACACAGTTCGCACAATCTTCCAGCTTTCACTCAAGGCATGTAAATACATATTATAACAATACTTTCTCAAATATAGATTAACGCACACAAGAAGGTACCAACAGACACTGACGAGTTCGTATCACGGCTCACTGCATGTCGCCAGTTCACTTACTTGTCTCGCTGAATCGTAGGATAATGAATTCAGATGCCATCACACAGAAATGCTAACACACACCTTTCGCTGAAGATGCCGACACACACCTTTCACTGAAGATGCCAACACACAGAGATGCTTACACACACCTTTCGCTGAAGATGGCGACACACACCTTTCACTGAAGATGCCAACACACCCCTTCCAGGTTTCTCCGAGAAACCCTTCCGCCCGTAGCGGAAACAACCGTCGTCAGCTACGACCGGTCTCGATGAAGACTCCGCTCGTCTAGTCATCTGCGCAGAGGTGGTCCCTTGCTTCCACCGTCGTCTAGCGCTTCTCTCGTGTAAGGTCCCTCCCTTATACGCCATGGAAATCCCTCATGGAAACTCCTAAAGAATTTAACCAAGTCTTAATACAACATTCTCTAAAACCATCTCTTCTTCCAAACGTTCATGTACCACTCATACATTCTCGTTCATTCCACGTTCACATTCCGTACAGATTCAATATCCAAACTAACACTTAATCAATGAATAACACTCCCCATACAAAGCATGACCGTCTTAAACATAACATAAATGCGTAGCCATTATGTTCAAGAAATTCCCCATGAAAAACCGTGAAACAATTACATCAAGAATTCTCTCAACGCTTCACACTAAGATTGGGTGCACTTTATACACACTAACCTTTACGCTCCAGCTATGTATTCCAACGTCAATAATATACAACATAGTAAATCATTTACCTTAAGAGACCCGTCTCTTGAAAGAGTACTTGTTCCCAGAACAAGTCTGACACACGCTGAACAACCTTCCCGGTTGGAAATCTCACACGCTGTGACGTTATTTACCTCAGACCAGCTACATGTCTCAAACACAACTCACATCAAGCTAAGCCAGTTTTGCGTGCAACACCTGAAACACGTGAATAACGCCAGTCCGGTCAGCTACCCTCGCCTGTACAACATTTAGGGAGGTTAAAAACACGACGTGGTTTCACCTCACAAATATGCTACTCACATCTTTGTGACAGACATACAGAAAAAGAACACATACGATCGTGTTATAGTTCTGGAAAGCTGTTGTTGCGGAATTTCAAAATGGGGGTTGAAGTGAAGATTTTGTTGGGAGTTGTTGCCTTAGTTTACGCCGAGTATGGTTGGTTAACATGAAGGGGGAGGGGGGGGTGCGGATTGACAGTTGATGATAAGGGGTTGCGTGCAGTTGGTTTATTGTGTGTGGGTTACGTTATTGTGTTTTTTTTTCGCATGAACTAAGTATGTTCTTTAGAAGTTGAAAGTGTTAAAAACTGACTTTGACATTGATAACAGAATGCACTCGCAAAATAATGCCAAGAAAGCACCTCAGCTCAGTTATAACAGGGCCTTGTTTTTTGACATCACAACTGGAATACTTTTACACAGGGCATTGTTTTTGACTCACATGCGAAGCAAAAGTGAGTCTATGTACTCACCCGAGTCGTCCGTCCGTCCGTCCGTCCGTCCGGACGTCCGGACGTCCGTCCGTCCGTCCGGAAAACTTTAACGTTGGATATTTCTTGGACACTATTCAGTCTATCAGTACCAAATTTGGCAAGATGATGTATGATGACAAGGCCCCCAAAAACATACATAGCATCTTGACCTTGCTTCAAGGTCAAGGTCGCAGGGGCCATAAATGTTGCCTAAAAAACAGCTATTTTTCACATTTTTCCCATTTTCTCTGAAGTTTTTGAGATTGAATACCGCACCTATATATGATATATAGGGCAAAGTAAGCCCCATCTTTTGATACTAGTTTGGTTTACCTTGCTTCAAGGTCAAGGTCACAGGAGCTCTTCAAAGTTGGATTGTATACATATTTTGAAGTGACCTTGACCCTGAACTATGGAAGATAACTGTTTCAAACTTAAAAATTATGTGGGGCACATGTTATGCTTTCATCATGAGACACATTTGGTCACATATGATCAAGGTCAAGGTCACTTTGACCCTTATGAAATGTGACCAAAATAAGGTAGTGAACCACTAAAAGTGACCATATCTCATGGTAGAAAGAGCCAATAAGCACCATTGTACTTCCTATGTCTTGAATTAACAGCTTTGTGTTGCATGACCTTGGATGACCTTGACCTTGGGTCAAGGTCACATGTATTTTGGTAGGAAAAATGTGTAAAGCAGTTCTTAGTGTATGATGTCATTGCTAAGTTTAGGTCAAGCATGTGAGTCGTATGGGCTTTGCCCTTCTTGTTTGTCACCAAAACCACATTTTGGAATTCTAAATGGGAGACGGGGGTGTTCTTACCCCGTTCAAGCCAATTAAGGTCATCACTTGTGAGCCATGTCTCACGGTCAAAAAGATTAAATGAATATTGATCTCTGCCAGTCACGTTTTTGTTTGAGAGTAGTGTGCACGAAAGACAGACACACAGACAGATAGACAGACAGACAGACTGACACTGAACAGACAGACGGATCCGGAGGCACTGCAATAAAAGTCTGAGTAAACACATACGCTAGTGTTTCGCTGACCACTGATCTGCACGGTTTAGCTCGGGAGTCTCTTTGGTCCACCACTCTTAGTGCCCCCCCCCCCCTTTTCTCTCTCTCTCTCTCTCTCTCTCTCTCTCTCTCTCTCTCTCTCTCTCTCTCTCTCTCTCTCTCTCTCTCTCTCTCTCCCCCCTTCTGCTACCGTTTGGTCCGAGCGGTATCACGCCGTGGATGGTGGCACGCCTAGTTTTTTCGGCCACCGCACTGCGCAGGAACAACACCCAATTCGTTCCCCCGCACGCGGAAGCAAAATTGTTATCTCGCAAAGGAATTGTCCTGTGAAGGTACGTTGTGGCAAATCACATTATTTATTAAGTATAGATATTCTGAAGCAGAATTGCCTAGGCTATATGAGCCAATGTCAAAAGGTGCTGTCTGACAGCTTTGAAAATCAAAGTACATCCAAAGTAAAATGACTGGTGTTTTGAGTTGCTTAACACATTCAGTATATAGTTTCTAAAGGAGAAAAGGGAAAATCTTTCACAACGGCTGTGTTATTTGGCCGTTAAGTTGAGGCTTGACGAGTGTCTCTTGTGGCATGTAAGGACATAAACCTGATTTTTTCCATTTTTTTTCCAGAACTTTCATTTCTACTGAGCTCGCATATGAGTATTGGGGTGTAGATTAAATATAATCAAGGTAAAAGCGCATAAAATGTGTATGTTAGCAACATGAATTCATTTATTGCTATCACAGTCACAAACGGTATGTGCTCCATACAAAAGTTCTTTAATTTGAGGTTTTCTCAGATATTGTTGAAGTCAAAGCTTTGAAACTTCACATACTTGTATGATTGTATGACCTCCAGACATGGTGAGAGAGTAGTTGACCTTCGTCACATTTCAAGGTCACGGCGGGGTCGTATTGGGTCAGAAAGTGATAAATTGGTATTTTCTCGAAAAGTTTTAAAGCAACAGCTTTTAAACGTCACACACTTCTTTGTTGAGATAATATCCAATCCTGATGCTCAATTTGGTTTACTCTTGTGAAATAGCAAGGTCATAGCAGGTCTGTCTTAATTTAATGAGGAGAAAAAAATGTATCATTGTTTTTTATGTTTTTGGGGCTACATCTTTGAAACTTCACAAATTTCCAGAGTTTGATAGCCTACACACATGATATAAATATGGGTGACCTTTGTCAAATGTCAAGGTCACGGTGGGGTTGTCTTCGGGTCAAAAAGGGAATAATTTGGAATTTTCTCAAAATGCTTTGTAGCGAAAGCGTTTAAACTTCCCATACTTCTATGTTTTGATGATATCCAAATATGATGCGAGTTTGGTTCTCCCTTGTCAAATATCAAGGTCATAGCAGGCCGTCTAAGGTGAACAAAAAGTAAAAAGTATCATTGTTTTGAATGTTTTGGGGGCTACATCTTTGAAACTTCCACATTTCCAGGGTTTGATGTCCTCCATAGATGATACAAATATGCAAGACCTGCGTCACATTTCAAGGTCACAGTGGGGTCATGAAATATATTCCCAGGACAAGAAAACGCCCTGACATGACGCAAGACTAGTTGACTCTGGTCAAATGTTAAAGGCACAGTAAGCCTCCCGTAAACCATCACAGATACTGTCGGGCTTTTACACACAGTACAAACACCCTTTCATTTAAACACTCATCGCTTGAGAACATCCTAGGTGCCCTCCGTAAAGAGCGAGCAATTTTCAAAGAATTTATTTTTGCGTGGTTTGAGCCATCGTGAACCGTGTGATCCAGTTTCCCTTTTTCACAATGTAGTCGTCAGTTAGTAATTTGAATGCGACTCGATGTGAGCTTATCTGACTATGCACGAAACAAACGGCTGTGGTTCACAACAACTCTAGCGATGGCTTTTGACTGTTCAGAGGAACTGGCGATAGGCATAAACCGTCGTCTGCTACGAGAACCACGACCTTGCGTGACCCTGCTTCCGGGCTTTTCTTTTTTCAAACTTTAACAACTTCGAATTGTACTGATCTTGTCTTGATGAAAAAAGAATTTTTTTATGATTTAAGAATGTTTGTGTAACAAGCTGTCAATTTATTATTTAGATTTTAAAAGTTAGGTCTAGCGCCAAAACGCACCACGGTCCGATTGTCTCTGAGACAATCCGCAAAATTAATTCTGTAACAAGAAGGGCAAAGCCCATACGACTCACATGCTTTACACATTTTTCCTACCAAAATACATGTGACCTTGACCCAAGGCCAAGGTCATCCAAGGTCATGCAACACAAAGCTGTTAATTCAAGACATAGGAAGTACAATGGTGCTTATTGGCTCTTTCTACCATGAGATATGGTCACTTTTAGTGGTTCACTACCTTATTTTGGTCACATTTCATAAGGGTCAAAGTGACCTTGACCTTGATCATATGTGACCGAATGTGTCTCATGATGAAAGCATAACATGTGCCCCACATAATTTTTAAGTTTGAAACAGTTATCTTCCATAGTTCAGGGTCAAGGTCACTTCAAAATATGTATACAATCCAACTTTGAAGAGCTCCTGTGACCTTGACCTTGAAGCAAGGTAAACCAAACTGGTATCAAAAGATGGGGCTTACTTTGCCCTATATATCATATATAGGTGAGGTATTGAATCTCAAAAACTTCAGAGAAAATGGGAAAAATATGAAAAATAGCTGTTTTTTAGGCAACATTTATGGCCCCTGCGACCTTGACCTTGAAGCAAGGTCAAGATGCTATGTATGTTTTTTGGGGCCTTGTCATCATACACCATCCTGCCAAATTTGGTACTGATAGACTGAATAGTGTCCAAGAAATATCCAACGTTAAAGTTTTCCGGACGGACGTCCGGACGTCCGGACGGACGGACGGACGGACGGACGGACGGACGGACGGACGGACGGACGGACGGACGACTCGGGTGAGTACATAGACTCACTTTTGCTTCGCATGTGAGTCAAAAATTGCTCGCTCTTTATGTAGGGCACCTGGGATGTTCCCGTTTAGTGAGCGTTCACATGGAAGGGTGTTTGTACTGTGTGTAAAAGCCTGACAGTATCTGTGATGGTTTACGGGAGGCTTACTGTGCCTTTAAGGTTTGTAATGTTGGAGTCTTTTTTTTTATTTCTTTTTTTTTATATTTGTTGCCAAGCACATCATTGTGGGGCTTTTAATGAATAACATGCATCCGTCCACTCACAATATATTTTCTTTCATCCTTCAACATTTACCACTCAAAAAGTCTATAGTATTAAAATTCATGAAACAAATGAAAGGCATGTACGGATGCATAGATACATAATTGACCACACTCATTTGGAATACATTCTGACAATTCATTATAAAGACATCTTTAGAGAGAGAGAGAGAGAGAGAGAGAGAGAGAGAGAGAGAGAGAGAGAGATAGAGGGAAAGAGAGAGAGAGTGAAAAAGGGGGGGGGGGGGGGTCAGGGGGGTAATAATGGTGGAGGTAACATTTACAATTGTTTTTATTAAAAAAAAATTTACTACATATTTGTCTTGGAACTTTTTAATCAAAAATAAATATTTCTGATCTGCAGTTGCCTTTCGAAGATAACAACAAGTCGCGTAAGGCGAAATTACTACATTTAGTCAAGCTGTGGAACTCACAGAATGAAACTGAACGTAGTCCGCCGCTAGTGCAAAAGGCAGTGAAAGTGGCGAGCCTGTTTGGCGCGGTAGCGATTGCGCTGTGCTTCATAGCACGCTTTACTGTACCTCTCTTCGTTTTAACTTTCTGAGCGTGTTTTTAATCCAAACATATCATATCTATATGTTTTTTGAATCAGGAACCGACAAGGAATAAGATGAAATAGTTTTTAAAACGATTTCGGAAATTTAATTTTGATAATACTTTTTATATTTTTAATTTTCAGAGCTTGTTTTTAATCCAAATATAACATATGTATATGTTTTTGGAATCAGAAAATGACGAAGAATAAGATGAAATTGTTTTTGGATCGTTTAATACAAAATAAAAATTTTAATTACAAGTTTCAGATTATTAATGACCAAAGTCATTAATTAGTTTTTAAGCCACCAAGCTGAAATGCAATACCAAACCCCGGGCTTCGTCGAAGATTGCTTTGCCAAAATTTCAATCAATTTGATTGAAAAATGAGGGTGTGACAGTGCCGCCTCAACTTTTACAAAAGGCCGGATATGACGTCATCAAAGGTATTTATCAAAAAAATGAAAAAAACGTCCGGGGATATCATACCCAGGAACTCTCATGTCAACTTTCATAAAGATCGGCCCAGTAGTTTAGTCTGAATCGCTCTACACACACAGACAGACAGACAGACAGACAGACACACACACATACACCACGACCCTCGTCTCGATTCCCCCCTCTATGTTAAAACATTTAGTCAAAACTTGACTAAATGTAAAAAGAGGCATTGAAGCCTTGGTTTTCTTATAAATACTTATGCACATTTTAGCAACCAAAATTATACAGTTTAATTCTTTCAACAGAGTTGCATGCATTTTTCGATTTTTAACTCCAAACATGATTTCATGTATAGTTAACTTTATCTGTTTATCCAACTGTACCCAAATATAAAATTCAATTTGTTTCCAAAACTCAAGCACCACTGGGCCAAAGAAAAAAAAGTGTTCTATATAGTCAATGCTATTACTACAGTGTGAACAAATATTGTCTTCCACAACTTTCATTTTATATAACATAATATTTGTGGGGTAAATATTGTGAAGTAATTTCCATTGTAATACTCGTAGCCTTGTCTCTTTAACCGATTCAAAACTCATCAGCCAATCTTTCTTGTCAATTTCATAATTAAATTTCCTCCTCCAAAATCCAATTGCACACGGTTCAACAAGTTTCATGCTTACTAATTCTTTTCTAAACTGTTGTGCGTTGTGTACTTTCTTACCACGATAAGAGGGGATATCCATCAAATCAATTTCTTCCTTTCCGTGCATCATCTTATTAATAACATTTACAACAACAGCACGAACCATGTTATAGTTCAAAATTCTCTGTGGGGATTTTCATAAAACATCACAAATGAACTGATAGGAAACAAACTCTTTTCTATGTAAAACATCATATACGCTAACAAGACCCTTTCTTGTCCAATCTTCAAAATACAGTACATTTCCATCATAAACAAAATATTGGTTATTCCATAAAAGCGGATTAAATAAGTTATCGCAGACAAGTGCTGGTTTAGCTTGTCAACTTTCAACATTGGGTTGGTGCATGTCTCACAGAGGCAATGCAGAAAAGTCCGACTGGTAGACAGCAGGATGTGTTTTGGGCGCCTCCGTGCAAAAGGGGTCAGAGATATTTTGTACAACGAATTTTCAGATTTGAACATTTCAAACAAGTCCTCCACTTTCTTGGTCAGAACTTTCTTCTGGATTATTGACACTTTTGACACTGTACGCTTTCCAGGCACATCGATTGATTCCCTGTCGTAGAATTTCTCCACTTTTGTGTCTGTCGGACGTTTACGCGCGTACAGTTGCTTGAGAGTTCTACAACTGTCTTGATGTACTGCTTGTCGCTTGAGTAACGTTTTAATGAAATTTTGTTTCTGAAGAGACTCTTTGTCCCGCTTCCTGGAAATGGCATTAAATGCCATTTTTACGGACTTCAAAAAGCTCACTGGTCTTGCGAGATTCGTCAGATTGTCTTTTTCTTGTTTTCTGTGGTATCTGTCCATTCTTATTTTGTTCAATTCCCTCTTCTGTTTATCTGTCATGGAAGATCTTCTTTTGCACTGCCGAAACTTAGCATTTTCTTTGGTTTTCTTCTTCTGCCTGTCTGCAGGTGTCTCCGCTTTACGAATTATGTTTTTAATAGCCGTTTTCTTCCTTTTTGCTGCAGTTAGCGGAGAGCTGTTTTTCTTTTTACATTTAGTCAAGTTATGACTAAATGTTTTAACATCGAGGGGGGAATCGAGACGAGGGTCGTGGTGTATGTGTGTGTGTGTGTGTGCGTGCGTGCGTGTAGAGCGATTCAGACCAAACTACTGGACCGATCTTTATGAAATTTGACATGAAAGTTCCTGGGTATGACATCATCAGACATTTTTTTCTCCATTTTTTTGATAAATGTCTTTGATGACGTCATATCCGGCTTTTCGTGAAAGTTGAGGAGGCACTGTCACGCCCTCATTTTTCAACCAAATTGGTTGAAATTTTGGTCAAGTAATGTTCGACGAAGCTCGGACTTCGGTATTGCATTTCAGCGTGGTGGCTTAAAAATTAATTAATGACTTTGGTCATTAATAATCTGAAAATTGTAAAAAAAATATTTTTTTTACAAAACGATCCAAAATTACGTTCATCTTATTTTCCATCATTTGCTGATTCCAAAAACATATAAATATGTTATATTTGGATTAACAACAAGCTCTGAAAATTAAATATATAAAAATTATTATCAAAATTAAATTTTCGAAATCAATTTAAAAACACTTTCATCTTATTCCTTGTCGGTTCCTGATTCCAAAAACATATAGATATGATATGTTTGGATTAAAAACACGCTCAGAAAGTTAAAACGAAGAGAGGTACAGAAAAGCGTGCTATCGTTCTCAGCGCAACTACTACCCCGCTCTTCTTGTCAATTTCACTGCCTTTGCCGTGAGCGGTGGACTGACGATGCTACGAGTATACGGTCTTGCTGCGTTGCATTGCGTTCAGTTTCATTCTGTGAGTTCGACAGTTACTTGACTAAATGTTGTATTTTCGCCTTACGCGACTTGGTTTTTTTCTTCGCACGAGCCCTGGGACACACACACACACACACACACACACACACACACACACACACACACACACACACACCGCACATTATGAGTTGTAATGTTGAGTATCGGTATCCTCATATTTGTAGTTCTTTAATTGTCCATGCAATGATAATCTCGGTGTGAAACGGCAGGTCTGCAGCAAACGATTAAAACTGAAAATTATTAACCCGGAGACGGGTTTTAGCGCAAAACATTGGGTAGTTTTTTTCCCGGTTTATTTCTTTAAAAAGAATTTTACATAAACACATTCCTAAACCTAAAAAAATCTGACACATTTTGCGCGCTTGCATGCATGCGTGCATCGGTGCGTGCGTGTGTGTGCGTGCTTGCTTGTGTGTGTGAGTGCTTGCATGCGTGTGTGCATGGGTGCGTGCGTGCGTGCGTGCGTGCGTGCGTGCGTGCGCGCGCGTGTGTGTGTGTGTGTGTGTGTGTGTGTGTGTGTGTGTGTGTGTGTGTGTGTGTGAGTGTCCTCGTTACAGTCTGTACACTGAAAGGTAATCAAATTCGCATACTCAATTTTTAATTCGACTCTGGATTAGATGGAGACTTGACAGAAGATTCTACAGATTTGTAAATTACCTGCTCAACTGTTTACGATGTCTTGCTTTCTCGCGATCCAATGCTCTCCGCTCGTCGGTCCGGTGTTCCCTCCAAGCCTTGCTCAATACGTTCTGTCTATCCAGGTAGGCAGCATACTCCTGGTCGGTTTTTTTTTCATCCTTTTCTTGTATTCCGAGCATCGCTGGGCACCGGACTGTGTTTTTTGGGCCGCGGTCTTAACACTAGCACGCCGTGCGCGAAGTTCAGAAAACGGCCTAGATGATTGGGAATTCTGGCCCATTATTATTTCTTCCTGGTCATCTCAAGAGAGTGATGAAGAACAAGCATTTGTCGATAATTAAAGCACGTAATCAATCTTCTAAAACAGTGGTTTTAATTACATAAATTTTGTTTGGATGGACAAATGACGTCGTGTGTCTAGTGTGACCTGTGACGACAAATTGTTCTGTCACACAATAATGACAATTCCTTTTTATATTTAGTCAAGTTTTGACTAAATATTTTAACGTAGAGGGGGGAATCGAGACGAGGGTCGTGGTGTATGTGTGTGTGTGTGTGTGTGTGTGTGTGTGTGTGTGTGTGTGTCTGTGTGTGTGTGTAGAGCGATTCAGACTAAACTACTGGACCGATCTTTATGAAATTTGACATGAGAGTTCCTGGGTATGAAATCCCCGAACGTTTTTTTCATTTTTTTGATAAATGTCTTTGATGACGTCATATCCGGCTTTTCGTGAAAGTTGAGGCGGCACTGTCACGCCCTCATTTTTCAACCAAATTGGTTCAAATTTTGGTCAAGTAATCTTCGACGAAGCCCGGGGTTCGGTATTGCATTTCAGCTTGGTGGCTTAAAAATTAATTAATGACTTTGGTCATTAAAAATCGGAAAATTGTAAAAAAAAATAAAAATTTATAAAACGATCCAAATTTACGTTTATCTTATTCTCCATCATTTGCTGATTCCAAAAACATATAAATATGTTATATTCGGATTAAAAACAAGCTCTGAAAATTAAATATATAAAAATTATTATCAAAATTAAATTGTCCAAATCAATTTAAAAATACTTTCATCTTATTCCTTGTCGGTTCCTCATTTCAAAAACATATAGATATGATATGTTTGGATTAAAAACACGCTCAGAAAGTTAAAACAAAGAGAGGTACAGAAAAGCGTGCTATCCTTCTTAGCGCAACTACTACCCCGCTCTTCTTGTCAATTTCACTGCCTTTGCCATGAGCGGTGGCCTGACGATGCTACGAGTAAAATGGCATTGCGTTCAGTTTCATTCTGTGAGTTCGACAGCTACTTGACTAAATATTGTATTTTCGCCTTACGCGACTTGTTATTTCTTCTTTTCAAAAACTGTGATTATGAAGCAGTCATTTGATTTGCTTCTGACTGCTAGCAAAAAAAAAGGAAGAAATTAAAAATGTTGTGGAAAAAAAAGGAAATTTGATGAAAAAGTGTCTAGTGTGACATTGTGACGACAAAGCTTAAATTAGCCAGAAATGGTACCAAACTTCAAAATATAGTGGTTATTTTCATTGTTTTTCCTTTTCACCGACAGTTTTTGTTCAAAACTGGTTCTTTTGTGTATCTAGTTGAACAACAACATTTTTTGGAAGCTTTTTTAAAGTTTGAGTTTTTGTGACGCAAAGAGTCACGCTAGACACGCAATTTTCAAACTTTAATAATTTCTTTAAAAAACGGACAAATGGGAAGAAAAACACTCAGAACTATGTATTGGGGTTCATGCAATCATTTGGTTTAAATCCAACTGCCCAGAAAAAAGCTTATTAGCATTTTTTCTAAAACTATCGAGAGTACTCAAACACCTTGTCAAATTACGTCCCTAAAAAGCACTAATTTGCGTAATGAATGAGGAGCAGAATTTTAACTGTTTATAGTTAGTCTTTGGTTTTTCTCTGCGATCATCTTTATTCATTAATCTCTCAGAAAAACCAAAAGTTCCATCTGAGTGTACATTCAGTAAATAGTTACAGAACTTATAAAATACCTAGCGTACCCACAGCACCTTTTGACATTGGCTCATATGTATAATATGTAATTTATGTCTTGTTGTGTACTCGTGAACAGTGGCATTCAATTTTCTGCCGAAGTCCGTGAAAATTATACAGAGAGGTCTCAATTTCGTACAAATTAACCTAGAACTACCATTTAAAGCACTATTTTAATACTCACAGTTTAATCTTCGATACCTTGCAGCCTTGTATGCGCGTTTTTGGGCACCAGCATCGTGGATAAGCTGCTCTAATCTAGCGTTATTTTGTGGTACTCAAATTTCACTGTTGATCTTTGAACCGATCGTGAGTCTAAACTAAGGTAAGCTTAAACTTAATAATGAAGAGCAGTATCCACAAGTAGTTTGACTTTGACCAGCAAAAAGATTTAAGCCCTTCTGTTGACCGTGCTTTGTGTTATTTCATATTTTTTAACGTGGGAGACAGTATTTCTGACTTGTCTAGATGACATTTCTTCTCTTATGTAGTACACGAGAGTGTAAATGGTAAGACAACTAGCTGATCCAATGCAAAATAAAGTACCGAACAGTATGATATAAACTTCAATACTAGAAAGTCTGGTTATCTACTATTTTAAGGCATTAATTTGGAGACACCTACCATGTTGTTCGTCTTGCGGGGGAACGAATTGGGTGTTGTTGCTGCGGTGGAAAAAACTAGGCGTGCCACCATCCACGGCGTGGGTATTGAGAAGCGTCTTTGGTGCATCCTAACACAGGAAGGATCCTGCGCGGTATGCACCCTACCTGATGGTCATGTAGCGGCCATGTTAAAAGTGTCATGCACTCAATATTTTTACTCCAGAGTCATTTTCTCGTGGAGTAAAAATTTCGTGTTACACCGGCCCGGCATACATCCCCCTAAACAAGCAACAATATGGAAAGTTTCAGCTAAAGTAAGTCCACATCCACAACTAACTTTTTGGGCAAAATAAATGTATGATGTATTATAGTTGGTTGGTGGGTAGATGGGTGATTTGCTTTGCTTCTTGTGTTAGTTTTGATGTTGATATCTTGTTCTGCTTGCTTGTATCTTTACTGCAGCACGTTCACTCTGTGGTTTCCTGCTCTTCCTTGCGTGTTTTCTGACTGAGACTTCATCCCAGACAACTACAGGTAATAATCTGTCTTTTGCAATGTGTGTGTGTGTGTGTGTGTGTGTGTGTGTGTGTGTGTGTGTGTGTGTGTGTGTGCGTGCCTGCGTATGAGCTTGAATATACGTGAGCGGGGTGGTCTCTGTCCGTTACTGTGTCAGTGCACGTGGTGTGTGTTTTTGTTGTGTAAGTGCGCGTGTTTGGGGTGGGGGGGGGGGGGGGGGGATATATACAAACAAATAAGGAAACATAGCCAAACAAGCCTTTTCGTTTTCACCAATATTACGGCCTCGTGGCCTTCGTCAGAGTGTTTTATTATTAGCTCGCACGATGTTTATATATTATTAATATATATAATATCAAATATAAAAGAATGGATGTGTGTGTGTGTGTGTGTGACTGTGTGTGTGGGTGTGTGTGTGTGTGTGTGACTGGGTGGGTGTGTGTGTGTGTGTGCAAGGCAGGAACAAGATAGTTTGCATGCACACTGCCTAGAAGCCGCAGATGTACACCTTGGTTTAAGTTTCTTGGTTCATTGTTTCCTTTTTGACTCACATGCGAAGCAAAAGTGAGTCTATGTACTCACCCGAGTCGTCCGTCCGTCCGTCCGGACGTCCGGCCGTCCGGAAAACTTTAACGTTGGATATTTCTTGGACACTATTCAGTCTATCAGTACCAAATTTGGCAAGATGGTGTATGATGACAAGGCCCCAAAAAACATACATAGCATCTTGACCTTGCTTCAAGGTCAAGGTCGCAGGGGCCATAAATGTTGTCTCAAAAACATTTTTTTTTAACATTTTTCCCATTTTCTCTTAAGTTTTTGAGATTCAATACCTCACCTATATATGATATATAGGGCAAAGTAAGCCCCATCTTTTGATACCAGTTTGGTTTACCTTGCTTCAAGGTCAAGGTCACAGGAGCTCTTCAAAGTTGGATTGTATACATATTTTGAAGTGACCTTGACCCTGAACTATGGAAGATAACTGTTTCAAACTTAAAAATTATGTGGGGCACATGTTATGCTTTCATCATGAGACACATTTGGTCACATATGATCAAGGTCAAGGTCACTTTGACCCTTATGAAATGTGACCAAAATAAGGTAGTGAACCACACACACACACACTCTCTCTCTCTCCCTCACTCTCTCCCTCTCTCTCTCTCTTCTCTCTGTTTCTTACACACACACACACACACACACACACACACACACACACACACACACACACACACACACACGAGTACAGACTCATGCACACACACACACACACACACACACACACACACACACACACACACACACACACACACACAGTAACACTAACACATGTGCACAAAATGAACACACACACACACACACACACACACACACACACACACACACACACACAGCTCGAGAGAAAAAGACTACAGGAATGATGCACTGATTGACGTCAAAGACTTTCGATCGTGACGTAATCTTTTTATGACGCTATGACTGTGTGACGCGTTCGGCTGTTCTATTAGACTGCCTTGCTGGATGTGGCTCCGCGAATTCCTCCCACCGCCAAGTCGTTTTTGTGTGGTTTATTTCGCATTTAGGTCCCAGGTAACATTATGAAGTTTTAATACGATCCATCGGACCTATTATCAAGTTAGTGTATCAACTTTTGAACGAACTGCGCCCAGTAGTTTCCCAGCAATAAGCTGTTAAGTCGAGACAGACAGACACACAATTAAAGTCTGCTTAGCCCTAGTACTAGCGTACTCGGGGATAAATTGACAGCTTGTTACACAAACATTCTTAAATCATAAAACAATTCTTTTTCCATCAAGACAAGATCAGTACAATTCGAAGTTTTGAGTTTGAAAAAAGAAAAGCTCGGAAGCAGGGTCACGCAAGGTCGTGGTTCTCGTAGCAGACGACGGTTTATAGGCTTCGCCAGTTCCTCTGAACAGTCAAAAACCATCGCTAGAGTTCTTGTGAATCACAACCGTTTGTTTCGTATAGATTCAGAGGCACATAATAACGTGCTATTGCAGATAAGCTTACAGCGAGTCGCATTCAAATTACAAACTGACGACTACTTTGGGAAAAAAGGAAACTGAATCACAAGGGGTAAGATAAACCACGCAAAAAAGAATTCTTTGAAAATTGCTCGCTCTTTACAGAGGGCACCTAGGATGTTTTCAAGCGGTGAGTGTTTAAATGAAAGGGTGTTTGTACTGTGTGTAAAAGCCTGACAGTATCTGTGATGGTTTACGGGAGGCTTACTGTGCCTTTAAGCAAATTAACTGGTAAAGTTGCATCTTCAGTTTTGTAAAAGCATTTGCAATGTACATTAATTTGAACTTGGTTTAAACAGTTTTATTCAGTTGCATAAATACAAAGCCGTAATTGAAAATTGTAATTAAGGGAGCACAACAAGATAAACTTATAAATGTGCTCTTAGAAACAAACGAGTAATGTGGCGGACAATATTGTAAATGCATGATATTTAAACAAATGAAAACAAAAACAACAACAACGATAACTATAGCAACAGTGGTACGGAAATCTCACACACACACAACGCACACTCACACACACACACGTGCACACACACAAAAACACACACACACACACACACACACACACACACACACACACACACACACATAGAGACACACACATAGAGACACAGAGGACAGAGAGAGAGAGAGAGAGAGAGAGAGAGAGAGAGAGAGAGAGAGAGAGAGAGAGAGAGAGAGAGAGAGAGAGAGATTGCATCCACTATAGATCAATTCAATGCTCTAGTAACAAAATGACTAAACATATGGTGTTAACAAAAACGTTTGCTGTCTAATATAAATTTCTGAATCTGATAAAACAGCGCTGTGTTTTCAGCCAAGGACTTGTCACTATTACCGTACATAGCACACAAAACAGTAATATTATTATTATCTGGTAGAGTATCAATAGTGGTTGCTCTAACATTCGTGTACAATGGACAGTCAAATAAAAAGTGTTCACAATTTTCAACATGAAAACCACACCTGCAGAAAACATCATTTGTCAAATGTCTTTTAAACATATCTGCATTTAAATCGCTTATCTCTAATCTTAATTTACAATGAATGATTTCTGCTTTTCGAACTTTAGAGTAGACATACGGGGGAATTAGAGGGTCATCTCTGGACAAAAATCTTTTAAAACAACCAATTCGTTTGTTTTATATGATCAGGTAATTCATTCCATAAAGATGTTGCAGAAGGAAAAAACGAATGCTTATATAATTCAGTTCTACATCGAAACATTTGCCTATCATATGGTTTGCGTCGGTGGTACGGATTTACTGCTGAAATGAGAGATGGTAAGTAATCAAGTAAGTACACTGGCGCTAGACCATTAACTAATTTAAAATAAACGATCAATTTATGTTTTCTGCGCCGTTCTTGCAGTGTTGTAAAACCTGACTCATTGTAAAGTTTTTGATGGCTTGTTCCACGAACAGCTCCGATAATAGTTCTAATAGCATCTAGGTGCATTTTTTCAAGTTCAACTGCCAACATTGCATTGCAATTATCCCATATTACATCTGCATAGTCAAAATGAGGAAGAATAAAAGCCTTATACATCATTTCTAGTGCCTTGCGACTGAGCCGATATTTATAGGAACGCAAACATGCAACTAAAATACGAGCTTTAACAACTATAGAGTGTACATGATGATTCCATTTAATTTGAACTTGCGAAATTCAAAGAGCTTACCACTACATTTACCCTGGCGATGGTTTCCATTTCGTCAATTAGGCAAACTACAGGCTGACCCGATAAAATGCAACCCACAAAAATGCTAATAATTTCCACAATCTCGTAAGTATGGCTGTTTAGTCGATCCCCGAATTTGGAAACTTTTTTTTAAACATTCAGCAAAGGTCAGTCCAGATTATTGGACTGGTCATGAATAAGCTGAAGTTAATGTACACCAAATTTGAAGTAAATCGGTAAAGAGATGCAGAACGTATTAGCATTTTATGGGATGCATTTCTTTTTAGTCAACCTGTCCCGTATGACCGCTACCGTGTTTTTCCGTGACCGAATTCTGACTTCACGGACCCACGACCACCGCTGCTATATCTCTCAAGTTGCTTTCGTAGTACCCTTTCAGCACAGATGTTTTTTTTGTTTGTTGTTTTATTTCTTCTGTTTGTTTCTTTATTTCTTGTTGGTCATAGTCAGGTTGGAATTATTGGTAGTTCTTGTTGGTCATAGTCAGGTTGGAATTATTGGTAGTTCTTGTTGGTCATAGTTAGGTTGGAATTATTGGTAGTTCTTGTTGGTCATAGTCAGGTTGGAATTATTGGTAGTTCTTGTTGGTCATAGTCAGGTTGGAATTATTGGTAGTTCTTGTTGGTCATAGTCAGGTTGGAATTATTGGTAGTTCTTGTTGGTCATAGTCAGGTTGGAATTATTGGCAGTTCTTGTTGTCTTTGTCGTCGTCATCGTCTTGTTTCTGGTGTTTCTAGTCAATGAATTATTTTTAATGATTTGCTTTGTTTTTCATTGCAGATGGCCCTAAATCATGTAAGTATTATAATGATAATAATAAATGGACATTTTTAAGTGCCTAACCTTTGGCTCTAGGCCCTTTTCAAAATAACGTGGTAAGCGCATCGGACTGCGGGCCGGGAGATCGTGGTTCGAATTCCATAAGGGGTGCGTGGTTTTTTTCGAGCTTCGGTCGGCTCCTACCCAGAGTGGAAGTGCTAAAGTTCCAATGGGAAGGCTGGGATCACACAGCCGAGTGTCATTTACTTCACGAATGCGAAAATAAAAAAACTTGTCTCGATTCTTGTGACCCTTCCTGCTCAGGGCTCTCATGGTGACCTTGGTCCCAGTGTTCCTGTTCCAGCCATCCCTGAATACTCTGCTGCCAGCCTGGGATGCTCCAGGGGGGTCGACGGAAGGACGCAGTGGCGGTCTGCTCTCTGAGGAGTCTGGCTCCGCGACTTAACTGACTATTAGGGTTTAATGTCCTCTTAGACCAACTGGGACAGGTATTGGTAATACGCTGAAGATATGGTGTGATACTTTGATTCGAACAAGCCCGCTGTGGCTGTCTTCTTCGACACACCAGCATTGGGTTTGTCTCGTCAAAGTATCGAAATACGATCATGATAATCAGAGACGAGAGATGATGCATGCGTGTCTTCGTGTTTTCCAAGCCCTAAGACTTTCGCTGTGAACGTGGGATCTTTTTCGTGCGCATGTGTGCACACGGGGGTGTTCGGACACCGTAGAGAATCTGCACAAAGTTGACTCCGAGAAATAAATCTCTCGCTGAACGTGGGGATCGAACCCACGCTGATAGCGACCAACTGGCTACAAAGCCAGCGCGCTACCAACTGAGCTACGTCCCCGCCCCCGCGACTTAACAGTCAGTGTCGTAAGTAGAGGGCTTAGTAGGTAGCGGTGCCTGTGTCCCTTGCCAGGAACAGGACCAATACTGAACACCGTCGAAGTGACTCAGCAGCAGTGCAGTGTCATCTTCCGAGGGTAGCCTACCCCAGCGGCCTGACATCCTTCCCTGGAGTGTCTGTAAAATTTGTGAGGGTGCCCAGGTGTCTGACCAACACTGGGGGCTCATTGATTCGACAAAGTCTGGCGGCGGAACGAAGTTCAGGGGTGGATGTTGCAGTGAGTGCTGGGACGGGGCGACGTGGGAGCATACTGGGAGAAGGAACAAGCGTCGGGACAAGCAAACAGAGGATCAAACAAACAATAAAATAAATACACAAAGAAGAAAAGAAGAAAGAGAAAAAAAAGAAGAAAAAAGAGAGAGAAGAGAAAAAAAAAGAACATAATACAGAATAGAGCAATTAAATGTACAACCCACATAAAACAATTAACCATATGGACAAAAATCACCACATGTACTGTTCACACAATATCCATGTATGCTATACTCACTATATATACACACACCCAGCGAACACTTTCAACAATCATACCAACTTTGTGGGAGAGAAGTACGTGCAGAAATGGAATGGAAAAGACATTAGGCCGGGTTGGTGTAATATTAATAATAATAATAATAAATGAGCATTTATATAGCGCAACATCATAACTTTACAATTATGCTCTTTGCGCTTGACACATTTAAAATTAAAACACAGTTATACAAGCATTTACATCTACATTCATAGTCAACAACGCTTAATTAAAAGCATACACCATCAAACATACATTACAAAAAATTCTTCCACTAACTAAGTAATAAAAACATGAATAAAATAGGTAGTGAAAACTACCAAAAGACAAGCGCATGGCCACGGAGGCTGCAGTCAGCAAAGAGAAACATGCGTCAGTTGTTTTTGACTTCGTGTAATTATCAACGTAGCACATCTGAATTGTTGCGCACTATCCACAAACCTACGGCTATTACATGGCAAAATTGCGTCGTAAATTAATAATAATAATAAGAAGAAGAACATTTATATTTATTTAAATATTGTGTGAAAAGGAAAGTTTTCAACTGTTGTTTGAAAGTGCTGAGAGAGGTGCAGTGTCTGACAGAAAAGAAGAGAGTTACAGAGTGGTGGTGCAGTGTCTGACAGAAAAGAAGAGAGTTACAGAGTGGTGCAGTGTCTGACAGAAAAGAAGAGAGTTACAGAGAGGTGCAGTGTCTGACAGAAAAGAAGAGAGTTACAGAGAGGTGCAGTGTCTGACAGAAAAGAAGAGAGTTACAGAGAGGTGCAGTGTCTGACAGAAAAGAAGAGAGTTACAGAGAGGTGCAGTGTCTGACAGAAAAGAAGAGAGTTACAGAGAGGTGCAGTGTCTGACAGAAAAGAAGAGAGTTACAGAGAGGTGCAGTGTCTGACAGAAAAGAAGAGAGTTACAGAGAGGTGCAGTGTCTGTGTGACAAACGGATTTGCACATAGTGTATATTGGAGTTATGTGACGCAGGTGTACAAAGTTTCATGGGCCACGAACTTTGAGTAGACACCGCACGGTGAGATGTCGTTGACGCAATGCAGTGGGATGTGACCAATCAGAGAGGAGTATTGACTGAGGTCACGTTTGTAGATAGATTAGACAGCAGAGCTTTGCAGACTATCGACAGGAGAAGAAGTGTCTCCTGATTGTAAAGTTTCTCACCGGGCGCTGGAGGTCGTTTGGGGACTCGTGCCGCGGTATTGAATCGGTAGATTCAGCTGCTGTGTTTACAGGTATTTATTGAATTGATATTTTGCTCGGAGATATTATTTTGCTCGGAAATATTGACTTGAGAAATGACCGGGAGAGTCATGTGTGAATTAGCTGAAAAGTGTGCGTTGATGTCAGCCATTGTTGAAAAGGGAATGTTTACATGTTTTTCGGAAATGAAGTCGCTTATGAGTAAGCGGGTGTATATACTGTAACCGCATAAGTTAGTTGACGGTAGTGATAAAGAATGTCATAAAAGTTTATTCAAGTATGGAGACTTATGGTAGTTTAAACTTGTGTATTTTAGCATCCCGGGCCGAGTGGGTCGCGGAAGTATCCCGGGCCGAGAGGGGTCGCGGAAGGGGAACGAGACGGGAGGTTCTACCCTCACGCTCCAGCCGTGAGCTGTGGGAACGCAGAAGGGGAGACAGCGTGAAGCGCTGCAAAACGGGAACCCCGTCCCATTCCACCACACGAGACAGTTGTGTGGGTGGGGTGAAGCAGTGCGTGCCACTGTATATTGTGAGTACGACTGAGAGCAATTAACCAGCGTGATAGCTGTACAGAGATACGTTTCCCGAGTGAATAACCATGAGACGTCGAGCGTCGTGGTTTTTGTCATCTGTGTGTAGCAGAAGTGAATATTGACAGAAGTATTGCTTGAGGCAATGACTTCGTGTGTTTTGAGACAGACGGGCTTTCACGGAACAAAGCCTAAAGTGTTATACGTGTGTGCACGTGAACTGTAGACTGCATGACAAAGTAATATGTATGTAATTTTGGGCAGTTAGATTTCTGTGTGTTAACAGAAATAGAACTTTCATGTTGAGCGAAAGTGATCTGTAGAATGGATGTATAATAATATGTTTATGTTGTGTTATTGAACATTCTAATAGAGGTGCAGGGGCAAAGGGCTATACTGTGTTCTTGTCTTTGTGCCTGGTTGGAGTGTTGTGTGTGTGTGTGTGTGAAGGCTAGATAGTAAACAGAGAGTAGCATGCACAATTTCTGATAGGAGTGAATAGACATACATACAGACATACACACGTAAATTCCAGCCGTAACATTTGGTGACCCCGATAACTCTGTGTTAGTTAAAAATTTGTAGTTGTTTCCCGGCTTTACTACATGTAATTTTGTCCCCTGTGTTGGGTTTTCAGAACTTTTTGGCAGTAGGTCACGCAGACAGAGTTTTTCAGATTGAATAGTTGTGTCGTTCATGTCCTGTTTTGTATTGTTACCGTCTCCAGTTTTACGGTAGTGCTTACTGTACAGTTCTAAGCACTGAGGGATTAGCTTCATTTTTCTTCCTGTGGGGTCTTTCATTTCTCTTTCCTTGCTCTTTTCTGTGCTTTCAATTTTGTAAAATATTTGGTAAATTTTTTTTGTTTTTCTTTCTGCTTTGGAATAGGGATCTATCTGTTGTTTATTGCCCTTTGCCTTTGTTGATTAACTTTGATTAATTTTGTTCTTTTTGACTTTGAAATTTTTTAATTTGATTTTGAAATTTTTTTTTGTTAATGTGATTGATTAGTTATTGATTTTGTGGCATTGATTTTGTTGAGTTTGTAAGTTTGTTGTAAGTAATTAAGGTAATTAGTTGTGATATTTTGTTATAGACTTTCATTAGTTTAAGTTTTAGTTTATTTTTGGTTTGTTATTTGCTATGGTAGTAGATTAGGTACTTTGAATTTTTTTGGTTTAATTTAGTCTGTCGTTTGGAGTGATTGGGTCACTTTTAAAAAAAAATTTTTGGAATTTGTTGTATTTGCCTCCAACTACATTTTTTGTTGTTGTCTTGTTAATTTAGATTAAGTTAATCTCATTAGTAGTGTATACATAGTTATTTTAAGTTACTATTTAAAACTTTGATTGTTATGGGTTGTTTTACTTCATAAATTTTTTGTTGGAACTTTGTTTTTATTTTGCTTCCAACTGCGTTTCCTTTAGTTGGACTTTACTTATTTTGGGTTTGATTTTCTGATTTAGTATTTAGATTGTTGATTAGTCTTAAGTATTTACTTGTGTTTGCATCTTTGAACTTTGAATTTTTCCTACTATTTGTGGTTTGGGGTTGTTTTGTTTGTGCTTGTATATATGTTTTGAACCAAGATTCGTTTTTGACTTCATTAACTGAGTATCTGACTTTGATTAAAACTGTTGGATATTTTTGCGTGAGATTTACGCCAAAACGTGTTTGGATATGGTCTGGTATTGACTATTGGTTTTGGTGCCAGATTTTTTTGTGGTACTTGACAGATTTCAAGTAGATTGCTTGAACTTGCATTAATCTTTGAAACTTTTTCAAATTTGTTGTTTTTCTAAACTTAGACATATTTTGGTGTGATTTTGAAAGTTCAAAACTTACACAATGGAGAGCGATGATGATTATGATGCGTTGTTTGAAAAGTTCGTTAAACAGGCAGAGACTTTGGGTCTGGCTGCAGATAAACGTGAGAAATACGTGAAAGAGAGTTTTGATCGTTTGGAGAGAAAACGAGAAAAAGATGAGAAGCAAAAAGAAAGGGAAGAAAGACAAAAAGCATTAGAAATGGAAGAAAGTCGAAGACAAAAAGAATTTGATCGACAAAAAGAAAGGGAAGATGCACAAATTGAAGAAAGTCGAAGACAAAAAGAATTGGAAATGGAAGAAAGTCGAAGACAAAAAGAATTGGACCGGGAAGAAAGAGACAAAGAGAGAGAACACCAGTTAAAGCAAAGAGAGCTTGAGATTAGGCAGGCTGAAATTAGTGCTGGGTCACGGGCACCACAAAATGGTCGGGATTCTCACACTAATGTAGGTGCTCGCCCTGTTTACCCCAGGCTCCCTGCATTCAGGGAACAGCAAGATGATATAGACTCATACTTGTTCAGATTTGAAACTCATGCTAAATCTCTGGGATGGGAAGAGACAAGGTGGATCACGTACTTGTCTGCTCTTTTAGAGGGCAATGCATTAAACCTATACCATAGCCTTGCTGCTGCTGGTGAACTAACATACCAATGTTTGAAAGAAAACTTGCTGAAGAAATTTCAGTGCACGTCTGAAACATTTAGACAAAAGCTCCGAAATATCCGTCCAAGTGAAAAGGAACCGTTCCAAACTTTTGGGATTGAGTTACGACGATTGTTTGATCGTTGGGTTGCGCTATCTGACATAACCACAGATGTTGAAGGTCTAGTGAACTTGATCCTGGGAGAACAATTCCTTGAAAGCGTATCAGCTGACTTAGCAACTTTCATTCGAGAACGAGGTCTAGTGACTTTGGATGAAATGGTCAAAGCTGCCGAAAGCTATCGCTTAGCGAGACCTGGGAAAAACTTGTCACGAAAGTCGGGACCAACCATTTTTTCTGCAGGTTCTTGTAGTCACGAAGAGTACGCTGCAGCTGCTTTTTCACAAAGCAATAATCGGAGAGGTGGTCCGCAGTCTCGGAGGTTTGGTTCCAGTTTTGCTGGTCGTACACAAGGTAACTGGAGCTATGGCAGAGGTACGTCTGATGCTCAGGCACAGTCACAAGGTGATACATACTATCCTCGTGGAAGTAGACGCAATCGTACTGGTAGTCGCAGGGGTGGTTTGTTCCGGAGCGGAGATACTTGTCTGTTGTGTCATGGAAAAGGACATTGGGCAGCTCAGTGTCCCCGACGGACACACCCTCAGAACCCGTGTATGATTTGTGGGATTGACTGCCATGACAGGAGGTCTTGTCCGCACTATCTGATTGATTCAGGTTTATACAAGCGGGTCGAGTCAGGAAATGCTGTTGTCGCAGACATTGGTTGTTCGGTTACTCAGGCTGTGGGAAGTCTGAATCTTGATCACGGTTGTGTCAACAACGTTGCGTGTTCGGTACTCCGTGACACGGGTGCTACGATATGTGGAGTGCGCAGTCGGTTAGTGGCAAAGGACCAGTTTGTGGATGGAAGCGTCGCCTGTAAGACGTTTGGCGGAGAGATACATACATATCGCCAAGCGAAAGTGATGGTTCAGTCCTCTTACTATTCAGGAGAGTTACTTTGCTGTGTTCTGGAGGATCCTGTCGCAGATTTGATCATAGGGAACATTCCGGGGATATCGGAAAAGGTGACAGAGTGTTCTCCTATTCTGGAGAGGGTCGCAGCTGTGACTACTCGAGCGCAGGCAAAGAGACGAGATCTCCCTCAGAAGCCTTTGGTAGAGGTAATTGAGGATATGGCTGTGTCACGTGATGAACTCATTCGGTTCCAGACTGAAGATTGCAGTCTAAAGGGTTGTTTCTCACTTGCAGTGAGTGGAGAATTGAAGTCTGTAGGAACGGCGACATATTCTTTCTACAAAGAAAATGGTATTTTGTACAGGCAATACCAAGCTAAAGACAAAGTTTTTTGTCAGGTGGTGGTTCCAGAGAACTTGCGTTCGTCTGTGATGGTGACTGCACATGACCAGTTACTGGCGGGACATTGTGGCGTTCGGAGAACGTTGACGAGAATTCTTACCAAGTTTTTCTGGCCAGGTGTTTCGGCTGACGTGACTAGGTATGTGAAAAGCTGTGATATTTGTCAGAAGACAGTGTCGAAAGGGAAGGTGTGCCCTGTCCCACTGGTGGCCATGCCACAGATATCAACTCCGTTTGAGAGAGTTGCCATCGACCTTGTGGGTCCACTTTCTCCACCTTCTGAAGAAGGCCATAGATACATTCTAACCTTGATTGATTTGGCTACAAGATTTCCGGAGGCTGTTCCTATGAAGGAAATCACGTCAGTAGCTGTGGCTGAAGCTCTTTTGTCCATCTTCGCAAGGTTGGGTTTTCCAAAAGAGATTTTGTCTGATCAAGGTTCGCAGTTCAACTCTGAACTCATGAAACAGTTTCATGCGTTGTGCGGTACGCATGCTGTGCGAACTTCGCCATATCATCCACAGGCGAATGGGACTGTAGAGAGATTTCATGGAACTCTGAAAGCGATGTTGCGGAAAGTTGTCCATACGCAGCCGAAGGCATGGCATCGCTATTTGCCAGCGTTATTGTTCGCATGCAGAGAGCTTCCATCTGAGAGTACAGGATTTAGCCCTTTTGAGCTTATGTTTGGTCGTTCGCCCAAAGGTCCCATTTCTTTGATAGCAGATTCGTGGACTCAGGGTCCAAATGCTGAAGATGCTCAGGCAAAACCCATCTACGCGTATCTATTTGAACTACAGAACATCATTGCAGAAACGTGTGAGTTAGCAAAACAAAACTCAGCAGAATCTTCCAAAAGAGGGAAGAAATACTTTGATCAACGTGCGAGGCAGCGCACTTTTGATGTTGGTGACGAGGTGTTAGTCTTACTGCCTACTAATACCAACAAACTATTGATGACATGGTCTGGTCCATACCAAGTTCAGGAATGCTTGCATCCGGATTACAAGATCCTGGTGAGAGGTCGTTCAAAGATCTTTCACGCTAACATGTTGAAACAGTATGTGCGACAAGGCATGAGTGCTGTTGAGACAGAGCAAGAGTATGATACGTCAGTGTCAGCGGGAAAGTGTGTTTCTTGGAACACTATCACGACTTTCAGGGGTGAGACAGTCTCTGATAAGTTCCATGAAAAAGCAAAGAAGACTGTTCTACCAGTCTACGGACCGGAGAAACCTCCATTGATTGTAGGTGATACCATTGCTGTGGTACAAGAAGAAGATGATTTTACTTCGTTACCTACCTTGCCGGCTCCCATGTCGTCTTCCATGAAAGATGAAGACATATCGTCTATAGACTTTGACAAAGGTCTCTCAGAGGTGCAGAAATCGAGTCTGCATGAGGTATTTTCTGAGTTTACTCAGATTTTGACGACTTTGCCAGGTTCGTTCAATGGAGATCTTTTTCTTGATGTTGATTTGACCACTGATGTGCCAGTACGACGACGTGCATATGATTTACCATTCTCTTCGAAGGAAGTGGTTGAAAGAGAATTGCAGACTATGATCGACTTAGGAGTGATTGAAAAGTCCAAATCTGCATACTCAGCTCCAGTTGTTTTGGTAAAAAAGAAAGATGGTGCTTGTCGATTTTGCATTGACTACAGAGCTTTGAACAAGGTAACTGTGTTTGACGCAGAACCAATCCCAGATGTTGATGAACTCTTTACGAGGCTTGCTCATTGTTCGTACTTCACTCGCATTGATCTCACAAAGGGGTACTGGCAGATTGTTGTAAACCCCGTTGACAGGCATAAAACGGCGTTTGCTACGCACATGGGTTTGTACCAATGGATCAGGATGCCTTTTGGCCTTGTTTCGGCTCCAGCAGTGTTCGCTCGTATGATGCGAATGTTGAGGCTTCAGGAAGTCTCCAGCATGAACTTCTTTGACGACATTTTGGTGCACAGTTGTTCATTTTCTGCCCATTTAAAGCATGTACGGGGAGTTCTACAGAAACTGTCACAGTTCAACCTCACTGCAAAGCCGTCCAAGATTTTGACAGGTTGTCGCAGTCTTGAGTTCTTGGGTCATATTGTGGGAGAGGGAATGCTTCGTCCACAGGAGGAGAAGATCCAGAAGATTCTGGCGATTCCTACTCCTACCACCAAGAAGCAGGTTCGATCTCTGTTGGGGTTGTTGAGCTTCTATCGGAGGTATGTGGCGGGATTCGCAACTCTCACAGCACCGATCTCAGATCTCGTCAAAGACTCGAGTGGTCGAACCATCCAGTGGACGCCTGCATGTGAGACTGCTTTAGCAAGTATGAAGCAGATCTTTTCTGAGTTCCCAGTTTTACAATTGCCAAAACTGGACCAGTCTTTTGTTCTCCGGACTGATGCCAGTGGAGTTGGTTTGGGTGCGACTTTGATGCAGGACTTGGAAGGTACACTTCACCCAGTTGCCTTTGCAAGCAAGAAGTTGTTGCCACGGGAAACCAGGTACAGCACGATTGAAAGGGAGTGTCTGGCAATTGTGTGGGCTGTTGCAAAGTTCTCCAAGTTCCTATGGGGAGTGGTCTTCGTCTTGCAGACAGATCACAAACCACTGGCGTACATTCAAACGTGTCGTTTCAAGAACGCGAGAGTTTTGCGTTGGTCACTCTCGTTGCAAGAGTACAGGTTCACAGTTGAACCGATACCGGGAACACGGAACGTGTTTGCCGATTTGTTGTCACGTTCAAATCATGACCAGTCTGTTCCCTAGGGGAAACTGGTATGAAGATTGCAGTTCAGTGTAGTAGTTACCCTCTTTTACCTGTTAGCCTAAAGAAAAAATAACCTCGGTCGGTTATTTTTTTTTCGGGAGGAGGGGGTAATGTGACAAACGGATTTGCACATAGTGTATATTGGAGTTATGTGACGCAGGTGTACAAAGTTTCATGGGCCACGAACTTTGAGTAGACACCGCACGGTGAGATGTCGTTGACGCAATGCAGTGGGATGTGACCAATCAGAGAGGAGTATTGACTGAGGTCACGTTTGTAGATAGATTAGACAGCAGAGCTTTGCAGACTATCGACAGGAGAAGAAGTGTCTCCTGATTGTAAAGTTTCTCACCGGGCGCTGGAGGTCGTTTGGGGACTCGTGCCGCGGTATTGAATCGGTAGATTCAGCTGCTGTGTTTACAGGTATTTATTGAATTGATATTTTGCTCGGAGATATTATTTTGCTCGGAAATATTGACTTGAGAAATGACCGGGAGAGTCATGTGTGAATTAGCTGAAAAGTGTGCGTTGATGTCAGCCATTGTTGAAAAGGGAATGTTTACATGTTTTTCGGAAATGAAGTCGCTTATGAGTAAGCGGGTGTATATACTGTAACCGCATAAGTTAGTTGACGGTAGTGATAAAGAATGTCATAAAAGTTTATTCAAGTATGGAGACTTATGGTAGTTTAAACTTGTGTATTTTAGCATCCCGGGCCGAGTGGGTCGCGGAAGTATCCCGGGCCGAGAGGGGTCGCGGAAGGGGAACGAGACGGGAGGTTCTACCCTCACGCTCCAGCCGTGAGCTGTGGGAACGCAGAAGGGGAGACAGCGTGAAGCGCTGCAAAACGGGAACCCCGTCCCATTCCACCACACGAGACAGTTGTGTGGGTGGGGTGAAGCAGTGCGTGCCACTGTATATTGTGAGTACGACTGAGAGCAATTAACCAGCGTGATAGCTGTACAGAGATACGTTTCCCGAGTGAATAACCATGAGACGTCGAGCGTCGTGGTTTTTGTCATCTGTGTGTAGCAGAAGTGAATATTGACAGAAGTATTGCTTGAGGCAATGACTTCGTGTGTTTTGAGACAGACGGGCTTTCACGGAACAAAGCCTAAAGTGTTATACGTGTGTGCACGTGAACTGTAGACTGCATGACAAAGTAATATGTATGTAATTTTGTGCAGTTAGATTTCTGTGTGTTAACAGAAATAGAACTTTCATGTTGAGCGAAAGTGATCTGTAGAATGGATGTATAATAATATGTTTATGTTGTGTTATTGAACATTCTAATAGAGGTGCAGGGGCAAAGGGCTATACTGTGTTCTTGTCTTTGTGCCTGGTTGGAGTGTTGTGTGTGTGTGTGTGTGAAGGCTAGATAGTAAACAGAGAGTAGCATGCACAATTTCTGATAGGAGTGAATAGACATACATACAGACATACACACGTAAATTCCAGCCGTAACAGTCTGACAGAAAAGAAGAGAGTTACAGAGAGGTGCAGTGTCTGACAGAAAAGAAGAGAGTTACAGAGAGGTGCAGTGTCTGACAGAAAAGAAGAGAGTTACAGAGAGGTGCAGTGTCTGACAGAAAAGAAGAGAGTTACAGAGAGGTGCAGTGTCTGACAGAAAAGAAGAGAGTTACAGAGAGGTGCAGTGTCTGACAGAAAAGAAGAGAGTTACAGAGTGGTGGTGCAAGTTTACTTCTTGTGACCTTCTTTCTTTTTTTGTGTTGTCCAAGTAAGCTTCTCAGCGAGTGTGATCCTCTCTATCTCTTCTTATTGCCAACAAAAATTCAGCTAAGACTGTTTAGGGTGAGCATAGGTCCCTGGGGTGAGGAACTAGGATTCGTTTGGTCGGTTCGTTGTCAAGCAACATCATTGGAGACACTGACCAAACCTGCACTGTATAGCTGCCAGATCTCACGTGCTTGTCACGCTCAAAAGTTAGTAAAAAGACCAAAACCGTGCGACAGACAGCACCACCCCGTATATTCAAGGCTATACCGAGCGTGCGACGCCTTACCTGTTCAATTTCAAACGAATCCTAGTTCCTCACCCTAAACAGTCTTAGCTGAATTTTTGTTGGCAATAATAAGAGATAGAGAAGATCACACTGACCAAGGCTCGCGTCTGCTTTAATTTGCTTTCGGTTAGAGTTGAAGCGCACGGCACTGAATTATGCCACCGAAAAAAGCTAAAGCCTGCCCCCCCCCCCCCCCCCCCAAAAAAAAAAAAAAGCTGAGGCGTTTTGAACAGCATCGTGTGCTACATTAGGGCCAAGAACATGGGAAAACACGCCTAGCAATAGCATCACTCTGGAAAATGACAGCGCCAATGACAGTCTCGCCGCTGAAACCTCCACAATCACGGAAAGTAAAGTTTCCTGTTGTCGCACAGACGGTCTTTTAATAAGGTTTAACTATTCATGGCTGACCCTGTAGTTGGTTAGAATTTGACAGCAAAGAGACCAGGTAAACTTTTGTTTTGTCGAATATGTCAAGAAAAAGCTCTGTCGGGAAATCATGCAGTTTGTGTGCCAATCAAAGTAAGAGTGCTGAAGTTTTTGGTTGCTTTATCGTTTGTTTGTTTAATTTGTGTGTGTGTCCTGTTTGAAAAAAAAGTAATAAAACAATAGACGCACACAATGTTGGTGCATATATTGATATGTGTGTGTGATCATGATTTTGTGTTTTGCACAAAATTATAATGTCCTATTAAAATGGCTGAAAGCAGTCAAATGTCCTGTTGATGCCGAAGAGCTCAGGACATTAATTTTGTCCTATAGGTATGAATTTGTGGCAATCCCTTCCATTTTGTGTTTGAAGTAAAAGAAGACTTTGAAGTCCAACAAGGCATTGTTTTACGGAAGTTGTTCTGATGATTTCATGAACAGAAATCAATTCACGTTATATAGCTTTATTTTCTCTCACTTTTATTGGTATTTGATGATTAATTTGAAGAAACTAAATGAGTCTAAACCCTGATTGACATTATGTCTTCAAACATTATGTATTCCGCCATACGTCCTCAAAATGTGGCGACTTTTAGTCTCAGAACGTGTCTTGTATAATCACGAGGCCATACCTTTCTTATTCATCCCCCTTTCAACCAGAGTGACTCATGCATGTTATAGTCTTTCCAAACCTCTCATAGCAAGTAAGTAAATTCCATAAAAAAAACTACGGGTCATAAAAAAACCTAGGCAGTTGCATTTAAATGCAGATCTTTGTGATGAGGCCGTTTATTACAAAACCAGTTATATGACTGGAAAGGCCATTCATTCTCCTACCATATTCAACAAACAGATCGGATTTTAACACAGAACCTAGAACACACACACACCCCTAAATCAAATTCACAAAAGTGAGGTTCCTGAGTTAAAATCAACAAAATCAGAAAAGCTAAAAAGCAACTAGTTTTGAATGCCATTGATTTAGCTCAGATTTGTTTCATAACCCACACCGTCGCTTTAAACTGTCAGGAACGGGTAGTTCATGATGTGTTAGGTGAATGTGAGTGCCTCTGCGAGTGTTTGCGTGAGTATATGCGTGGGTCAGGGTGTGTGTGTGGTGTTTGAGTGTGTGTGTATGCGTTTGTGTGTGTGAGTGTGTGTGTGTGTGTGTGTGTGTGTGTGTGTGTGTGTGTGTGTGTGTGTTTGGCAAATACAGCATCACTGATGTATCAAATGACTTGCGATTCCGTGTGTATTTCACATGTATCACTAAATGTCTGTGAAAATTTGAAGCCAATGCTTTAAGTGTTCACTGAAATGTCTCATTACTCGCTAAAAACGGCTTCATTAATGGCTTCTGAGAGGAATTACGTCGTTCAGCATGCCATGGCGTCGTTGATAGACAAGATAGGGGACCAGAACTGACTGTTTTGGATACAGGTTTAATTGTTCTTTCCAATGACATTCAAAAGTTGACACGCACGCACCTCCACGCACATACACTGAGACGCTGACTCACGCACACACTCGCACATTCACTGAGACGCTGACTCACGCACACACTCGCACATTCACCAGCGATAACGTGGGCAATGAAACTAATTTGAGCTAAATCAATGATTGTGATGCTGTACATTTTCCAATACGGAGGGACTTTTTTTCCTATCCAGACGTTGCCGAGGTTCGCTACAACACAGTTTTGACTGTTTTATTTCTTTGTGAATTTTAACAAAATCCAGACCGTTTGCAATTAGTGATATTTGACATACATGTATTAACACAGGACACATCAATGAATATAATATTTTGGCTGGGTAGTCCATTAATCGACAGAGAGTCGTGTATGATCGAATTTAAGTGGACAAATATGCTTGAATGAGGACAGATCTATAGCAAATCGGTTCGTATATTCGTGGACGTGTATATTTCTCGTTGAAAATCACACATAGTATATATACTAGATGTTTACCTTATTCAATCCCAGAACTATAAATTTAAGCTGTTAGTGGTTCCAAAGATACACATTCTGCTATGAATGGAGGACACTTACCGTGATGTTGGCGGTAACGGTTTGTTTACACAGAGCGTCGGCGCGCTCTCGGTATAACTGAATATGTGGCGTTAGCACGCAAAGCCAAACATTAGTACAAATATTCAATTGTTGTTTTCTGTCAGCTTATTTACACAATATTCTTTCCTGTAACAACAAACGAAATGCAAACACAAAAACGTGACCATTGAATTGTGTTTTTTTGCGAAGGCCCTGTCTTCCACTTCGGTGGATTGAATGAAGATAAGAAACTGAGTGCAGAGAGAGCGTCTCGGTTCCATACTACCCCTGTGAAGATTGACGAAGGCCTTCCTGTGGGAATTCGCAAATTCAAGTACATTCATGTAAGAAATACTTTTTTTTAACTCTCTCTCTCTCTCTCTCTTTCTCTCTCTCTCTTCCCCAACTAAAACATTCCCGTGTCATTTCATTCAAACTGTCTATGCAGTTAAAGGCATTCGACTTGGCTATCTGGCACTTCTTTCGGATTAAACACGACTTTTACAGGGGTCACGTGACCGCTGCCCAAAATCGACCTGAAAAAACACGCCCGTAAAGTAACATTTAAAAATCGACTTAAGTTCTTAATAGGCTAATTTGGCAGACGAACCGAAAGTCAAATCATTTGTCTCTGCATAACAGTTGGTTTTATTTGACTATCTTGCGTATTTATTGTATTCCTACTGCATTCCTACTGACCCGGACCAGACGATCATCACCTGTTCCCTCGAGCTGGCTTCTAGCTCATCAAAGCCAAAGGAGAAGATGAGCCAAGAAGACCAACAGAAGGAGAAGATCACGACCTTCCTGTCCGATCCAGACATACTCAAGGTCATATCTAAAGCTGTGGCATCCCAGGTGATCGCGGAGTTTCGCAAGGAGCTGGGCGACCTCAAGGCGGAAGTTGCCTATTGCCGTGCTGAGGTGGAGAAGCGGGACAGCGAGATTGTCCAGCTCCGGGAGAAAGTGGATGACTTGGAACAATACAGTAGAAGAAACGGAATTCGTATCAACAACATCCCGGAGCTGGACAAGGAAGACACCAACAGTGTGGTCAAGGCTGTCGGGAAGTCTGTCGGCGTTGACCTTACTGACGCCATGATAGACATATCTCATAGAGTTGACAGGAGGCCTGGCCCAGGAGAAACATACAGCAGGGCTATCATATGTAAGTTTACTTCATACAGGTTCAAGCCCACTCTTATGAACAAAAACAAAAACTTGTCCCAGACCGACCCAAGAGAGATCTTTACTGATAGTGCTTCGCGAGCTGCCCGGACGCCCACCCCAAAGCTCTTCATCAATGACGACCTGACTCAGGCTCGATCAGAATTAGCCACCAAAGCCAGACAAATGAAGAGGGAGAAGAAACCCAAAGACACGTCGGTGCGAGACGGTGTCTTCTTTCCTAAGCAAGGCAGTGTAGTTCCGAGAGTCACTACCATGCGAGGCCTCTTTGCTCTTCTTTAATTTTGTAACTTTGCAATCAGCTTGCTTCCGTTGCTATGTTCCAGACTTTTCTTCCTTGAGTTTAATGCAGTAGCAATCGTCTATTGTAATATAATATGGAATGGATTTACATATGTTCTACTGATACTTTGCATTGGTACGTGGAATATGTATCCACTCTTGTTTACACTTATGTTCATGATCGTCGCTGTTTATTTTGTTTTTCCTTGTCCTTGCTCACACTGTTCTTCATGCATGTCGTCAAATGACTATACACATTATGCTGACAGACAGACAACGCGCAGCGGAGACGTCGCCCCACACTCCAGGCTCTGTTTTGTTTGATTTTCTGCAGCGAAGTGTGACCTAAATGGGTGGGTGTAGTTTCACGCAATACAGGGCCAGTGTGGGGAATTACCTCCCCGTTGTGACAGCGCTTTCTACTTATAACATATCTTTCTTGAATGTGAGAAATATCCAATCGTTTCTTGTTGTGTTTCTTGTTTTGGTTACGCTGGCTTGTCTCTCTCTCTCTCTCTCTGTTCTTGTTTTTATTCCCTATACAAAAGCAAAAATGTTGCGAGTGTAATTGTTACCATACAGCTGTGAATTACACTTGCGCTCTTGGAATCTTGCTTTGTCACTCTTCAGGCGTACCCCCTACTGATTTTTTCATGTTTACGTTTCTTACTGCGTATATTGTTATTTGTTTCTTGTTGATTATAAGTGGAAACGTCCACCCAAATCCCGGACCAGACATAAAAAGGTCGAATGGCCTCGCTATGGTTCATGTAAATGTACGTAGTCTTCAGCACAAGGTAAATGAGCACAAGCAGTTTGGCTCAGCTCATAACAGAACCAACTAGAGTAACCGAAATGTCATCGACTATTATTGATATTGTATTAACTCCCTGTCCAAATTTAATAGATTGAGTTGGTGTCCTTCAACCTGTATGCAGTGATCACTCTTGTCCATTTGTTTATTTGAAATATGACCTACCTTCGTGCCATTCATTTAAGAGAACATCATATAACTAATCCAAAATTGACGTTGATAAATGTATGCAAGATTTAAACAATGTGGATTGGAACAGCATAGTTGAATTAGATTCAATCAATGTTTCGGCTGTAACCTTTTCAGACAAAATAATGATGATTGATAAAGAATGTAATCATTGTATGCCCGTTGTTAAGATTGTGAAAATGAAGGAAAACGATGCACTGTGGATTACAGAGGCAATTGAAAAGAATATACACAAAAAGCAATTAATTCACGCGTTAGCCAAGCGTCTAAACTCTGTGTGGTGTTCGGATCTCTTTCGACAGTTGAGACATGACTTGACAGATTCCGTAAGAAAAGAAAGGAGGATTACATTAAACAATTGTCACCTAACACTTTTGGAAATAAGGACTGGTGGAAGATAGTCAATTCTTTCTTGAATAAGAAAGGAGTTAATTCCAACGACATTCAACCAATTGAATGTACCGGAGTTATTTATTATTCTGCAGAGGATAAAGCTGAAGTTTTTAACGAAACATTTATACAACAATCCAATGTAGATGGACAAGACGGTGACATTCCTCCAGTAGAAGAACAGTCTACTTCCATTGCTCCTCTCATTATCAGTGCTGAAATGGTATATGATGTTTTAAGGATCCTTGATGCTCAAAAGGCAGCAGGTCATGATTTAGTGCACAATGAACCTTATTATGTCTGCTGGAATAACTTCAGAACCATTGACAACTGTATTTAAAAGATCTCTAGCTGAGGAAAATTTTTCAAAAACCTGGTAACTAGCTCACATTAAAGGCACAGTAAGCCTCCTGTAAACCATCACAGATACTGTCAGGCTTTTACACACAGTACAAACACCCTTTCATTTACACACTCACCGCTTGAGAACATCCTAGGTGCCCTCCGTAAAGAGCGAGCAATTTTCAAACTTTCAACATTTCGAATCGTACTGATCTTGTCTTGATGAAAAAAGAATTATTTCATGATTAAAGAATGTTTGTGTAACAAGCTGTCAATTTATTATTTAGATTTTAAAAGTTAGGTCTAGCGCCAAAACGCACCACGGTCCAATTGTGTGAAGAGACAATCCGCAAAATTAATTCTTTGAAAATTGCTCACTCTTTACGCAGGGCACCTAGGATGTTCCCATTTTCGAAACAAAAGAACGATAATAGGAACAGATGAACAAATAGATGAACATGAAGAATTACGCATAATTGTGAAAAAGAACGCTCCTCAACAATACAAGTTAAGCTGCTATTTTCATCTTTCAGTACCACAAACACAGGTTATAGTTTGGCTGACATGCAGTTTGAGGGCTGGTAGCGCGCTGGCTTTGTAGCCAGTTGGTCGCTATCAGCGTGGGTTCGATCTCCACGTTCGGCGAGAGATTTATTTCTCGGAGTCAACTTTGTGCAGACTCTCTTCGGTGTCCGAACACCCCCGTGTGCACACATGCGCACGAAAAAGATCCCACGTTCACAGCGAAAATCTCAGGGCTTGAAAAACACGAAGACACGCATGCAGCATCTCTCGTCTCCGATTATCATGATCGTATTTCGATACTTTGACGAGACAAACCCAATGCTGGTGTGTCGAAGAAGACAGCCACAGCGGGCTTGTTCGAATCAAAGTATCACACCACATCTTCAACGTATTACCAATACCTGTCCCAATATAGACCAGTTGGTCTAAGAGGACGTTAAACCCTAATAGTCAGTCATGCAGTTTGGTAGTAATTTTTATTTGTTTTTACATTTGCTGTTTTTCGGGTGACAGTGACTGTGGCAGAGAGTGCCGCTTTTTCTACAAGCGCATCTCTTGGAGCTGCAGGATGTCTGACAGGCGCATTTTGCATACCTCTGACCACCATGGGCGGAATGCTTAGTAGCGATTTTTCTAAAAGAAGAAACGGCTGGGTTTGTATCTTGAAGCTTTAGGATTTGACAATCTGCCTTCTGTAACTGGTTTCTGGAATAAGCAGTATTGACGACGCCGTGCTTTGTAGCGATCATATACGCGCCGTGTTTTGTGATTTTAGACACGACTCCGGGGATATTTCTGGCGTCGAGTCGACCCCTGTCGAACTCAGACACTGGAAGTAGGACACAGTCCCCGACGTTTAGGGAGGGTTGTTTGGCATTGCTTAAAGACAGCATTTGAGCGCTACTTTTTTCTTGGCCAAGTGAAGCCTCCGCTCGGCACGCCCTTATCTTCTTCATGTGTTCAGCAACTGTGGGGTCATCAGACGTGAACGTGACTGTCTCTTAAACATTTTCACTGAAGTTGCATTTCTTATCTGTTGGGGGAAGGAGTTCCAGAGAAACGCTCCCGAGAAGGCTAAGCTCGATTTGTAGAGGTCTATGCGAGGTATAGGAGGGATGATTTTTGGGGACAAGAGAGAGAGAGAGAGAGAGAGAGAGAGAGAGAGAGAGAGAGACAACACACACACACACTTGCCCATTACGAGTAATCGGCTGCCGATTCCGCGTAATCGGCTGCCGATTCCGCGTAATCGGCTGCTGAATTCGCGAAATAGGCAAATTTTAGAGGCGTTTACGCGATTTCGGCAAAACGCTGCCGATTTCACGTATTGGGCAGCGTTTTGCCGATTACGCGAAATGGGCAAAAATGTTGCCCATTACGCGGAATCGGCAATTACGTGAATTCGGCAATATATATTGTATGGATCTGTCTTTGTAAAATATACTGTACAGAAAAGAAAGAAAAATCTGCACAAATCTCGTGGTTCTCTTGTCAAGTAGTAGGAACAGAAAACCCCCAGAAAAACTGTGTTCTGTCTTGCAAGATATACTTCACTAAATGTGTACAGTATTCTTCCTTTTTTTATATCAATTGCCTCCCTTGATTTTTATTTGTAAAAAATTCTGAGAAAAAAAGCTTTCTACTTAAAAGCAGTGCAATCAAGAAAATGGGTACAACCTGTGTGTATACAATTATTCCTTATTATTTTCATTTAATTGAGGATGTCACCACGCAGTTTTACTGATTTAAAAAAAATCGCTTCAAATTATCTCCCTTGAACAAACACTTCTTTTTACAATTTGTTTACACGAAGAGGTAGTTTTAAGGGTATATACAAGAAACAAATATTGCAACCTTAGATGTATTTACATTTGGACTAATTCCATTAAAAAAAATAAAAAATTCAAACTATCTTCTAAGTGATCAATCCAAAATAAAGCAGATCTTGGGGCTGTGCACAACCTAATAGGATTGAACACGAAAGTCGTACCCAAGAATCGTCAAATACTTTTGCTAACAGCTATACTTAAACATAAGAAAATAATTATGATCTGCATCTCTTGTTATGAAGATAATGGCATTGGTCCACCGACGTGCATGCCATATATGCTTTACTGTGCTCTCTCTCTCTCAATGGTCTTTCTCTGGCTAACTCGATTCTGAGGAGATAAAAGAAAACACATTCAGTACAAGCTGTAAAAAAAAACACCAAAAAAACTAGTATTACTTAAAGTAGCTGCTGGTTTCTAAGTATTTGATTGAAGGCGCAATCCGACTTGTAAGAAATTTGCCCGACTGTCGCAGATTTGGTCAGGTAATTGCATGGAGTAAAACCATGACTCAATAGGAAGGTTTCCGACAGTTATCTCTCTGAGGTTTTGGGTGCGTGCCCCTTGCGGGGGCAAAAAACATCGAGGTCACAAGCAGGGTCAAGGGGAAGGTAGGCTGGGCGGACAGGAGTATGACGGCTTACTAGTGCCAAAACCTGGTGTTACCCATTATCACGTGATAATTACTAATTAACGCTGTCAGTTACTAATGTTCACGGGAAAATTACTCATTTTTAGTTTCGGCACTAGCAATCCGTCAGGAAGTGAGCCAAAACTAAAAATTAGTAATTAACAGGTGAAAGTTAGTAATTTTTCCGTAAGCCGTCATACAGGAGACTACAATAGGAAGGTTTCCGACAGTTATCTCTCTTTGAGGTTTTGGGTGCTTAGAGAGTACTGTACCCCTTGCGGGGGCAAAAAACATCGAGGTCACTAGCAGGGTCAAGGGGAAGGTCGCTGGGCGGACAGGAGACTATTTGGTAACATACAAACTGCATTATTCTAAGTCTGCGAGAATACATCGGCGTTACTTTTTAAAAACTTTTCTTTTGTGTGTGTGTGTGCATGTTTTAGTGCCAAAAATGAATAGGCTGAGTGCTCTCTCTGCAAAACTTGTGTGAAGCTTCAGGCAGGTTTCATGGTATTAGGCCATTTTGATAGTCTCAGATTTGCTTAGTCTTTTAAATCCATATCTGTGAGAATCTGCTGTATTTGTTGTATTAACATGCAAACTAGTTGTTGTTTAAATACTTTTTTGAAAATAAAAGTTGAAATTTTTGATAATGTGTTTATTTATGCGCGTGTGAATGGTGGCGATCGTCAAAATACGGACGGATGAATTTACTTTTGCCACAGCATCACTAAACAAAGAACTAAATTCCAACACATACATGCACAAGTATCAATGCTGTGGTGGTTGAGAGTGCCAGAACACATTGAAATGATTGTTTTTCAACAACAATCGATATCCATAACACAAATTCTAACTTATACTAGCTTCGCAAAAAAAATGTATGGGGATTCGGATCTGTCCGTCCGCATAGCGATATCAAGAGCATCGAAACTAATTGTGATTTCACAGGACAAAAACACAAGTTTACCTAATTTTGTATACTGTAAATACAAGTTTGTGCACCCTTGAAGTGAGTTATAATGTTGCCGAGGTCAATTTGCCCTTGATCGACGCACGGTGACCCGAGTTTCAAAGTTGCGATCCAGTCCGTCTAAACAATGTAACGATCGCCACTTTTTTCTTTTCATTCAAAAACTAACCGTTTGGGGAGGAAGTGACCTCACGTTGTTTTACGTTGACGCTCGCGCTCGACAGAAAAAGACCGCAACAGTTTTTCAGTTAAAAAAATCGCAAAGTAATTACATTTTCTGAGGTTTTCTAGTGTCCGTCTAGTAACAATCGCCACTCTAGCGATCGCCACTGAGTGTTGAAGTCACATTTAACTCCATTTTCGACTGTTTTAAGAAACTATTTTGACGCTCAATCGTCACGTTTCAGTGTCGAAACACGTACTGTGCATTTGCAATCAGCCGGTGTGTCCAAACTGAAATGCGAGTGATGCCTCGATTTGTGGCGATCGCTCACGTGGTTGACGGACAGAAATACCTTCTTAGGGGGTAGGGGAACAGTTACTCCTCCATACAATAATGGTGTTTACAAATGATTGCAAACTTGTCTCTTTATAAACTGTTCAGACATGTCTTCTCTTCAATAATTTTCAGTTTTGCTCGGTTTGTTAATCAGGAGCACCCTGCAGATAATTTTTCATCTGTGACAATGCTCGAAATGTTGACGTAATTCCAATGCCCATATCCTTCTCTTGTTACCTCATCTAGCCAAAACCATTGAAGATAGAAAGACATTTATTGAACAAACTAGATGCACGACACCAGTTTTAACACGTTTTGTTCTTACATGTATATGAAAATATTGATGGCCATGGAATGGTTTGAAAAAAAACACGGTTTTTTCCTTCAAAACGGTCTAGGTCTGCCGGAAGTCGTATTTTTTCAAACCATTCATTTGAAGATCAATATTTTGATATACATACAAGAACAAAACTTGTTAAGAATGATGTGTTGCATATGTTTTGTTCAATAAATGTCTTTCTATCTTCAACGGTTTTGGCTATATGAGCTATATGCATGCATAGGATGACCGTATTGCTTTTTAGCGTTTTCAGGGTATGCCGCTTTGCGCCTGGTTTTTAGATATAAATAAGGACCAGGACTATAAAAAGAATTACTGTTTTTAGTTGTAACAAACTCACTTTGTTGGAAAAACATGTCCTTTGAATTGTGTGCCAACATTTATTTTGTAGAATTTGAGTGTGTAAATAGTAAATTGCTGAACACAATACTGTGAAACCTGCCCCCAGAGCTCTATCAATGGTTTGAAAGAAAAAACATATTATTCCATTTTTGACGTTCTTGTTTCCTTCCCTGTGAAATTTACTGTCCGTAGGTTACTGGATTGTTTTGACAATGTCTGTATGTGAAGCTTCCAAGCACTAGCTTAAGAAATTTCCAAGAAAACCTCAACTATTCATTTTTGTGTGCCTAGTGATGGCTATCCCCCTCAACGACCTAGCACTGCTGAATCCTGATTCTTCCCATTGTTTGATTCTGTAATGAAATTGTGTAGTTGGTAGTTATGTGCCTGCTCTTCTTTGGTGGTGGTGGTGGTGGGGGGGGGGGGGGGGGAGGGGTACCATCAGATCACAAAGTAAGACTTTATTGTAATATGCAGATATTTGTTCAGGTGCCCACCATTTCTACGTTATCACGGAATTAGAACAGGTTCTTTTCTCTAGGTGGGCTACTCACCTACATCACGTTTTATGGTTGGGTTCATGTTAGTTAGCAACATGTTTTCAAATTCTCATTGGGCAATCACGGCTGACACTAAACACAGAACAGGTGGGAAAGACATAATTCAATAACGTGTTAATATCGCTTGTTCTAGCAAATCAGACTTGACAGTTTTCTCAAGGCTTGCACAATTTAAGAGCTTGCCTGTCCCCAATCATTACAATAAGAAACAACATCTAGTATGCATGTATTTTCAGGGTATGAAGGTTTCAATATGATGTCGGTTCTTCTGGAGGCATGGGGAAACACCTTACACAAAGTAGAACATACACAACAAATTACAAACAATTGAGGTCACACCATAGTTGTACTCACAAACAAACAACAGCAATACAATACACAGTCTGCAAACGCCTACATGTTGTTGACACTAGGTGTACAGAAACAAAGAAGCACAGTGCACATTAAGACAGGCTTTGTCAAGTAGACTATTACAGCGAATGAGCAACAGCTGCTGATCCAGACCACCAAATTGACATGGTTTCCCCTCATTCAGTTTGTGATTGTAGTCATATTGACGATGCATGACTTCAGTTTTTCTAAGAAAGTCTCGTGGTGCGATTACGGATACATTCATTGTCACAATTACGACATGCTAATGTCTAACCTGGGTAAACTTCAATTCATGACTTTTTTTCAAACTGGCATAGAAATTATAAGCATACCAGAATTATTTTCCTGTTAGACTGTCTTCTTCTTTTTCTTCTTCTGCGTCGATATTCATAGCTGATCATAGCTATCCTATCGTCAGGTCAGTGGCTGCCATGAAGTCTGCAGTCTTCAGTGTCAGACTGTCAAATTAGATGATATTGTAAAGAAAGTAAGTAACATCTCATGATATTCTAACTTGAATTACATCACCTGTCTACACACTTCCAACGTTGGAAGACATGACACACAAACTCGCAGGGGCGAAAGTTTTTACAAAACTCGATGCGACTTCCGGTTTCTGGCAAATTCCTCTGCAGGAAGAGTCAGCAAAACTGACAACGTTAATTCATGACGCCATTTGGAAGGTTGTACTTCAAACGGTTGCCGTTCGGGATTTCACTCGCACCCGAAATCTTCCAAAGAACCATGGAAGACATGCTTCAAGGCATAGAAGGAGTCGTTTGCTTCATGGATGATGTCGTTGTCAGTGGCGACTCTGAGGCAGAGCATGATGAACGTCTCAGGCAGGTTCTAGAGCGCGTAAGACAGGCGGGGCTCAAGCTGAACAAAGAAAAGTGTGAGTTTCGGAAAACGAAGCTTGACTTTCTGGGTCACACGATCAGCCAAGACGGCATTCAACCTGATCTGTCAAAGGTCAAGGCTATCATAGAGATGACAGAGCCTCAAGACGTGAGCGAGTTGCGTCGGTTTTTAGGGATGGTTAACTACCTCGGTCGGTTCATTCCAAACCTCGCGGACATACTTAAGGCACTGAACGCGCTTCTTCACAAAGATACACAGTGGATCTGGGATAGTGAACAGCGACAGGCGTTCGAACAGGTGAAAACGAGTATCACAGACGCACCAACGCTGGCGTTCTACGAGTTAGCTCGCGAAACAGTCGTGTGTTCAGATGCAAGCAGCTATGGCTTAGGCGGAGTCCTATACCAAGTGTATGAAGGCGAACTCAAACCTCTCGCGTTTTGTTCGCGAACACTCACATCAGCAGAATGCAAGTACGCGCAGATCGAAAAAGAATGTCTTGCTGGGGTCTACGCGTGCGAAAAAATTCAAAGGTATCTTACAGGGTTACCGGAATTCAAGCTGATCACAGACCTTTGGTTCCGCTGATTAACAAAAAGGATCTCACAGACACTCCTTTGCGGTGTCAGCGTATGTTGATGCGACCGATGCGTCACAACGTTGTCGCGGTATACGAACCAGGGATAAATCTGGTTGTGAAAGGCGCCACGCTTAATATTATGCCATATCCATCTTTAAATCATGTTGGTCCAAATCTGTTCCAGATCCAGCTTTTTTGTTGTTCTTTTTATGATCAGTAAAGTTCTACAAGTTTGATAGTTTTTAGATTTTATTTAGCTATTAATTTTACAACAAATATGTGTAAAATAGATTCAAGGTTTATTCAGAATATGCAGGAACATTTTGCTGTAAGAATCTTGTACGCTTCCTGTTCCGGCGCTTCCGGTCTGCCATTTTTCTAAGTATAAGCCACAGTTTCTTGTTCCATCAACATCAGCCATAAACATGACGCACAAAGGCCATCATTGGGTAAATATTGTTCAATTTGTTTCTATTGTTACTTTTCTGTTCAGGAATAATTATATTTGTCTTGTAGTAAGGAAAAGTTTATTTTTTTGTACGTTTTTTGTTATAGCCTTTTACCATGTGGTGTTTTAGTGTTCGCCATGATGTGCGTAGTTTTTACAAAGTTTATTTCACTGTTTAATTAGTGTTCAGTGTGTCAAATTCAAGCAAGAGTGGTATTCTATACATGTTTGCCTTTTATTTAAACTGTTGGTAGTGTATGGAAATGCATTCGTGCCAAAGATAACGCTGCATAGTTATTTTGTTTTTAACCATTTTTCTAGTCAACAGTATGCTTACCTGTAATTCAGAATAAGTCTTTTGGTTAGTTTTGTTATCTCTTTTGTGTGTAAAGTGTGTAAGAGATAAAGGTAATGATCATAGCTCTTTTTCTAAGTTGGTAGAATTCTTATTATCTCCCTTTAAGTGTAATAGAACAGTTTTCAAAATGACAAGTTTCATAGGTTGTTTCCCTTTGTTTTTGTAGTGTCAGTGTAATGTTAGCAGTTACTGTTCATTATTAGTATGGTTGAGTGATTGTTATGTTATATTGTTTTCAGTTTGACGGTGCAGTATGTTGATTAAACATCACAAGTTCAACTACTCATCAGTTCTGCCAGACTTGGTTTGTGCGGCTGTGACACTGGTTGTCGCGGATGCTCTGTCCAGATCTCCACTGGCAGAGACAGAGAGTCTAGAACAGAACACACTTGCAACAGATGTTGAAGTACATGTAGACACGGTTCGCGCATCGTGGTCAGTCTCAGATAAAAGGCTAGAAGCTCTCAAAAAAGCAACACAAGAAGATGTTACGCTTCAAACAGCGTTAGAGTACACACGATCGGGCTGGCCGCAATACAAAGAAGACGTGAAACTTGCGGCTCGTGAGTTTTACAGTATCAAAGATGAACTGAGCGATCATGATGGATTACTAGTCAGAGGGTCAAGGATAGTAATCCCATTCTCCCACAGGAAAGATATTCAGTCTGGGCAAAATTCATGACGGGCATCAAGGCATTCAAAAATGCAGAGAAAGGGCAAACCAGTGTGTTTGGTGGTCAGGCATGGGTCAGGAAATCAAGGAAATGGTGGGGAGGTGTAGACATTGTTTAGAAAGCAAACCAACACAGCGAAAGGAACCTTTGATTACTTCAAAGTTACCTGAGTACCCATTTCAGAAAGTAGGGGTACTAGCATTCAGGGGAGAGAACTACCTGTCATATGTAGACTACTATTCTCGCTTCATTGAGATTGAGCAGCTGTCCAGGGAAACAGCAGAAAAGGTGATCGGCAAGCTGAAAGACTTGTTCTCCAGACACGGTGTTCCAGAAATTGTGGTGTCGGACAATGGTACCCAATTCACGTCGGAAAAGTTTCAAGACTTCAGACACTCGTGGGGCTTCACGCACGTGACAAGCAGTCCACGGTATCCCCAGAGCAATGGTGAGGCGGAACGATCTGTGCAGACGTCCAAAACAATCTTGAAACAACGCGATGTTGCCTTATCCCTGCTATCCTACAGGGCTACCCCAATCCCATCACTTGGTGCAAGCCACGCCGAGTTGGCGTTTGGGCGACAGCTTAGAACTCGTCTCCCAAGTCTCCTCAAATCCCTCATACCCCAAACACCTGTGGCGAAGGATTTTAAAGAACGGGACAGACAAGCAAAGCAGCAACAAAAAGAGAACTATGACCGTAGACATGGTGTCCAGTCTCTTCCCACCCTCGAGCCGGGTGAGACTGTCAAAATAAAGATCGACGGCGAAGACGGATGGCGACAGTCCGGACGTGTAGTTGAGCTGTGTGCCACTAGAACTTACATGGTTCAAACACCGACAGGTATACTGAGAAGAAACAGACGACACCTTAGTCGGGCTCCAACAGGCGAAGAGGTGCAGATTCGAGATGAAACTGTTCCGAAATCTCCTGCGGCAGGTGATTTTGGCGGCGCAGAGACAGTTGAAGAACTTGATCTGCCAGATCCTCCAGATGTTGAAACTTCTCCTGTTCGTACCAGGAGTGGCAGGGAAGTCAAACTTCCACTACGGTTTCAGTGAAAACATTTGTTTCCATACTACGCGAAAGAGTCAGTGTAGTCACTTCCAGTCACATTCACTTTGGTGCGAAGTCCTGGTGCTTTTGTTTAAGTTTTAAGTCAGAGACACTGATGAGAGACTCAGTGCCCTGTTTGAGTCATTGTGTAGTTAAGTGTGCTTACATAACAAGAAATACTTTTAATTTCTGTCGTTAGAAATGTTCAACTTGATTAAAGTAAAAATATTCAACTTAAAAAGAAAAGTGTCCATTTAAAGACATGGTATCATTCATGGCTCGCCGAGACAATACGTTTTGTTCTATTCACGAGTCACGTGTTTCCGCCCAGCACTCTCTGGGAGCTAGCACATGGTGGCTAGAAGACATGTTTGAATCCTGAGTTGAAATTAAAGTTCTAAACTTGAACGGACCCGTTTAGTTATTTATGAGTGCATGGAAAGCATGACATCATGACAGTGTGTGAGTTTGTGTATGTGTGTGTGTGTGTGTGTGTGTGTGTGTGTGTTAATGAACAAGTGTTGAAAAACGTATGTTTACCTTTCTCTGGATCTACCCATTTTCGTAGGCGGAGACTTCTCTGCCGTGACAGCGGCTTCGTTTCCCTGGCAGAATTCAACATCTTGTACAGATCTGCCGGTGATTTTCATTTCCTCCGCTTCGTGAGTCACTTGATCCACAGATTTAACGAACATTGAACGTTCTTTTAGTTCTTGTGACGGAAGTAAAATCACGGAAGTGGGCATTCCTGAGTCCTCTGGTGGTCAAAGTAAATCGCACAAACTTGCAGGGTTTATCACTTTGAAGAAGAACAGCTGGTCGTCGCTGCACCCCCCGCGGGTTAGGGGGAGTCCCATATTGGTTGGGACGAGAAAGAATTTACCCGATGCTACCCAGCATGTCGTAAGAGGCGACTAACGGTTCTGTTTCTCCTTTTACCCTTGTTAAGTGTTTCTTGTATAGAATATAGTCAATGTTTGTAAAGATTTTAGTCAAGCAGTATGTAAGAAATGTTAAGTCCTTTGTACTGGAAACTTGCATTCTCCCAGTAAGGTCATATATTGTACTACGTTGCAAGCCCCTGGAGCAATTTTTTGATTAGTGCTTTTGTGAACAAGAAACAATTAACAAGTGGCTCTATCCCATCTCCCCCCTTTCCCCTATCCCATCTCCCCCCTTTCCCCGTCGCGATATAACCTTGAATGGTTGAAAACGACGTTAAACACCAAATAAAGAAAGAAAGAAAGTCGTCGCTGCCCGTTCAGCATTCTTCGCGCGACTTTTGCAGAGGAAGTCATTGGCAGTTTTTTTCCCCTGCTGAATGTTGCCAGGGTGCACAAACTGAGAAAGCATTCCCGATTTTCTACAATTTTTTACAATTTTCTACTTCTTTAGTCAGAGTCTTTCGCACAGTAACAACATGATTTATAACTGCCGGTGTACGTCTAATTCATAATGCCTACCTGACAGCTGGGTCAAAAGTTACGTCCGAGAAAATACTCGAACTAAGTTCCAAAACAACTCGAAGAGCAGACATGTGGGATTTTGGCAAGCGGAAATGACGTAGATTTAATGTTATTCAAGGGTATCGTAATGTGGGAATGTCAAGGCCAGTTTTTGACTGGTTTTGAACTGAAGTTGGGCTCCGAATGGAAATACAAACTTCCTCCAGCTGCTCGACCCATCGATAACAACAGTTGGAACTGGTAGGAAGATGAACAGGTCTTGTGAACTGGCTATACACACTGTTACGGTTCAAGTTTAAGTCCAAAGTAAACACCCCAATGAGGTTGCAGGTAATGGCGGACTTGACTTCCTTCATAACCAGATATCCACAGGCACCCGTCACGAGGTGGGCGGGGCCTATCCTTGGCGGATGATGACTTTATTCAGTTATTCTGCAGAAAAACAGAAATGCTGGAGAAAAATCGTTCTTTTCTGCAGCATTTCTGCATAATGTCATCTTTCGCGAGAGCAACGTTTTTTTCTGCAATAAAACAGTTTTACTGCAGTAAAATTGAAATCAAGAATGCTGCAGTAAAACGGAGATGTTGTTTTACTGGAGAAAAACTGTTTACACTTTTTCTTCAGCATTTTGGCATTATTCAGTTATTCTGCAGAAAAACAGAAATGCTGGAGAAAAACTGTCTTTTCTGCAGCATTTCTGCATAATGTCATCTTTCGCCGAAGCAACGGGTTTTTCTGGAGCAAATCATTTTACTGCAGTAAAATTGAAATCAAGAATGCTGCAGTAAAACGGTGCTGTTGTTTTACTGCAGAAAACCTGTTTACACTTTTTCTGCAGCATTTTGTACTGGCTCTTGGCGGATTATGACATTATTCAGTTATTCTGGAGAAAAACCGAAATGCTGGAGAAAAACTGTCTTTTCTGCAGCATTTCTACATAATGTCATATTTCGCGAGAGCAACGTTTTTTTTCTGCAGTAAAACAGTTTTACTGCAGTAAAATTGAAATCAAGAATGCTGCAGTAAAACGGTGATGTTGTTTTACTGCAGAATAGTCTGTCACCGTTTTTCTGGAGAAAAACGAACGACCTTGTAAAGTAGCATTTGTATTCGTCGCCCCCTGGGATAGTATAATAGTTTGTAACTATTGGTAATTCTGGATGAGTCCATCTCTCGACAGAGGGGGGCTCGCGTGCTCCAACATTATAATGAGCCGGTACAAAATTCTGCAGAAAAAGTGTAAACATGTTTTCTGCAGTAAAACAACAGCACCGTTTTACTGCAGCATTCTTGATTTCAATTTTACTGCAGTAAAATGTTTTGCTCCAGAAAAACCCGTTGCTTTGGCGAAAGATGACATTTTGCAGAAATGCTGCAGAAAAGACAGTTTTTCTCCAGCATTTCTGTTTTTCTGCAGAATAACTGAATAATGCCAAAATGCTGAAGAAAAAGTGTAAACAGTTTTTCTGCAGTAAAACAACAGCACCGTTTTACTGCAGCATTCTTGATTTCAATTTTACTGCAGTAAAATGTTTTGCTGCAGAAAAAAAACACTGCTTCGGCGAAAGATGACATTATGCAGAAATGCTGCAGAAAAGACAGTTTTTCTCCAGCATTTTGGTTTTTCTGCAGAATAACTGAATAATGTCATAATCCGCCAAGGATACGGGGCCTATGTTTTGGATGTCACTTGTGATGGACGATCGTCTTTTCTTATGGTTGTAATAGTAGTAGTCTTGAGAGCGCACAGGCCCCGCCCACTTTGATCCCGACCCGCTCGTGACGAGTGCCTGTGCCAGATAATGATATCACTCTTCTGACAAAAACACGCAAATGCTATGTTAAACAGGAAAATACGCTCGGCCTTTATCAGGTTATCCCCCGTGATAGCGTTCGTGGGATACCTCCCGCTTCGCTGCAATAAAGACAGTCTTGTTATTGTTTATTCTTTCTCGTTTGTTATTTTTTCATTCTTCGTTTGTTTTGTTTTGTTGTCTGTGTCTCACGCCGTTCGCCACGCACCTCAACTCTCCTTCGGGATTGTGACAAAGACATGTGCAAAATAACATGGGGCTGATATGGGGCTCACATGCGGTTCTGGTAGGGTTTTCAATGTATTACACCATTAAAGTACCTTGTGTCTCTGTCTGCAGATCCATGAATACGGAAGAGTCATGTTTTCCGACCAAAAGACAGGGTTTCGGACATGGAACAGCAAAGTGTGTTCAGGGGGACAGCCACATTTATGTGTGTACTGCACTCCAAGTTTGAGAAACAAGGCGGGAGACGCATCTTCGGGTAGGTACTCTTCAAACGGAATCAGTACTGCCGGAAGGAAACGGTATATTCATATACAACGGTTCTTGTTTTGCTGTTTGTGTGGAAAATATGCTCAAAATGAACAAATCGTTGAAAGGATATCAGGTCCTGAAACCTTTGACTTTACAGCTCCTTTCTAGTCTATTCGGCGTAGTCATGGATATGAACGCTGAAGTCCTACTCATGGATACAAAAAACACACCTCATATCACGTCTTGAACACGTAAATGACGTCAACTTCATTGGCGAGAGATTATGAGTTCATCTTGCAACGTTCTTACTGAGCACAATTAAAACTAAATCATCTCACTCTTTCTTTCATATTGGTCACAATTATGTGTGTATGTACGTTGTTCAGTGTGTTTGTATGTGTGTGGGGGTGGTGTGTGTGTGTGTGTGTGTGTGTGTGTGTGTGTTAGAAAGGGGAGAGCGAAGCGGACGTTTATCCGTGCTCGACTGTCATAGCTTCGCCGCTGGTGGGTCTTGCTTCCGTGCTTGACTGGATGGTTAATCACGCTTCATCTTTCTTGTTTTCATTGCAGGAGTCCGGTACAAACTCCATAAGCCATCAGACAAGTTGTCTAAAACTGTCGTTGACGCCACTGAAACGTACATCAGCCACTTCAAAGGAGTCACATTCAAGTCAAATTCCGTACTTTTGGTCACATGGTTTCGTATGAGTATGAATAATGTAAGTTCATAAACATTTTTGTCGTATATCACTATATAACTATTCTAATGAACACGTGGGGGAATTCGGGGGCTGTGATTGGATGGTCTCTTCCTATCATCAAAGCATAATGCTGCGGAAGTCGGCCATTTTTCTCAATATCCAAAAGCATATTGAGAAAAATGGCCGACGCATGGTTCCGGTTTACACATCTGTACCACGGCGATGTTTCTATCGCCAACAGCATACACTGACAACTTAAAAAGCTGTTTCAACAACTGTGTTGTGAAGTCGAATGCACTTGGAGTCAGTTTTTCTTCCAAAGTCAGAAAGCGTGTAGCGGTGTGCATGTCTGCGCGAACATGATGCGCGCAAGAAGTTTGTCTGCTATCAAAACCCGAGATCAACGCATCGACGCAAAAACTGTCATTTGGTAAGTTTGGAACAACAAATCAAGGTCATAACAGCTATATAATCGCTATTGTGTTTTCAGCGTAGCAATAGGGTCCGATATTTAGACTCGAACAAGTATAATGCGACTCGTCTTCGACTCGTCGGCATTATACTCATTACTTGTCTCGTCTAAATATCGGACCCTATTGCGACGCTGAAAACACAATAGCTGTTATTCAAAAAGTTGATTTTTCCTAACTTACCGCCAGTTTATCCCGCATTGATTTTTTTCTTGAATGTCTGTATTGTGATTTTTCCCGCGAGGTTTTCCTTTCCTTCACTGTGTTGCATTACACGTTCCACTATCAAAATATCACAAATGAACACTTATTTTTTACTAGCTCTACCCGTTTTCTGTGTCCGTACGCGACTCACATACCCGCACCTTTATAAAGTTTACGAAAGAGAGAGATGATGATGATGATGATGATGATGGAGTTTATTTTTCAAGGATAGAGGTTTTAAGGCTACGCCTTTTCTTACAACCGCTCCTTACTTCTAATACAAATGTCTGATAAATGATAAACAAACAAGAGGCGAAGCCTTCAAGGCTCACGTAAGAAATCGACAAACAGTAACACAAACTCAATCACTCCGTCACACATACACACACACACAGTAAGCATAGGTGACACTGTGCAAGAAAGCGAGACACTAGATCTAGATCTGTCTGTCTGCATGTAGCCTACTTACAGGTAGTGCCAAGCCAGTTAGCCCTAGAAAAAGGATTCCGTCGGACAGTAAATTAGATAGCAATTTGTTGTCATATTTTGAAAGAACACCCACAGTACATCACATTTTGAGGTACTAGTACTTTGGGTATCATCTAGGGTTAGAGATTTTTTGGTTTTTGTGAATTAAGTTTTGACGCAAAGGGGTAATTTTTTTTTTTTTTACATTTTATGTTTTAACTCAAAAACGTATACCAAAGTTGGTAGAAATGTTAAAATATATGTTGACACTTGATAATTAGACTAATAATTGGGGTTTGTAAGTGATTTTAGGTTAAGTAAGCAATGAAAAAAAAAATGTTTTACCCAAACTGAAAAATTGTCTCCCTTGATCACTCAATGAATAGTGGAGACACTGATACTTGGCAACTGCACATACCATATAAAGTGTACTATCTACGCACAATGATCCCTCTTGGCTGCCTGATCCACGCAACACATACGTTGTTGTCCATCATCGTTATTCCCAGTCAGAATCACGGTCTCTTTCACATTCCATCTCCCTTCACACACAGTATCTGATGATATTCCCAGTCCGAATCACTGACTTTTTCACATTCCATCTCCCTTCACACACAGTATCTGATGATATTCCCAGTCCGAATCACGGTCTCTTTCACAGTCCATCCCCCCTTTACACGCAGTATCTGAGAGTTATTCCCAGTCCGAATCACTGACTTTTTCACATTCCATCTCCCTTTACACACAGTATCTGATGATATTCCCAGTCCGAATTACGGTCTCTTTCACAGTCCATCCCCCATTTACACACAGTATCTGAGAGTTATTATCAGTCCAAATTGCGGTCTCTAGTCCATCCCCCATTTACACACAGTATCTGAGAGTTATTATCAGTCCGAATTGCGGTCTGTAGTCCATCCCCCATTTATACACAGTATCTGAGAGTTATTATCAGTCTGAATCACTGTCTCCGTGATAGTCCATCTCCCCATCAAAGTCCGTCTCTGAGTCAGAGTCACTTGGTGGGTTGTCAATGTCTTCCTCCACAGACTGCACGTTTACACACCCAACACATTAACACAGTTCAGTGCACTTTAGCGAATTGCGATGGCAGGTGCACTTGTTTCCAGCACATCCCGTCTTACAGCCGCACTTGATAAATTCAGTGACAGCGGGGGGAATGGCAGGCTGAGACATCCATCTCACTTCCAAACTGCCGTCCTTCAACAGCCAGCCATACTGCACATAAAAACACCAACATAAACATACAAGTTGTCAAGCTTTTTTCTTTCTTTGCTTGATTTCATTTTCGTGTGTGGGTGTATGTGTGTTTGCTCCGTTATTTTGTTTCTCCTCTGCAGGGATTGGCCTGGGATTTGGTCTTTTTTGAAACCAATCGGTCCACACAAACTCATCTGAACAACAAATCCCAAAGCATACCCTAGTCAGGATTAGGATCAGGATAAATATGCCGCAGGAACCTTTTCAGGTTATCGTCGCAGTGTAAATGAGAGGGCAGTGCATCCTAATAAAATATTTAATTCCCTAAAATATTTGATATGCTTACTAAAAAAAGGAAAAGGTGTCAGTGTCCTCTCCCTTAGGACCTCTGAAGTAAAAACAGTCCATATGTGTACATCTATGCAGTGTTGCTGCCACTGCCAGCTTTAGAGGACAATAGGTCATTTTGACCTGACTGTAAGAAATCAATAGGTCGAAATGTCCTGGCTCTAAAATTTACCGCGGCACACTTGTTAATATATGGCTTATCCGGAAACGAGCTTGCTCCATATATTAGGGGAGACTATTACATGCAAGGGCGAGAAAGTCAGGTGTGTCAGTTATGCTTGGTTGCTCATAGTTCCATGTCATTGTCTCCCCTAACGCTGGGAACAAACTCATTTCCGAAGTAGCCCATTACAATGCAAAAAACTTCATTTTTATTTTTAAATCACAAATTTGTGTCAGCATGCGCGAGTGTGTGTGTGTGCACACTATGGGTGTGTGTGTGTGTGTGTGTGTGTGTGTGTGTGTGTGTGTGTGTGTGCACACTATGTGTGTGTGTGTGTGTGTGTGTGAGAGAGTGTGTATGTGCATAGGTGTTGCTGGAAATTTTAAAAAAGCAATTGTCCTGGGTCAAAGAAAATGTTCGACAATTTTCCTTTTCTATAATCCCCCAACCCCCCCCTCCCCTGAACATTTTTGATGGTGGCTAGAGCCGAGTGGGGGAGTAACAAATTAATACGCTTACTTTGCTTCCACGGCAAGAAGATCTGGCTTATACTGGATGTCACGTAGAATGTCATGTCTGTTGGACCGCACAGCAGCTTCATAGAATATGTCAGCATTCGGTCCTCCCTGTTGAACAAATGTGATGCTATTAAATTATAAAGAGTTTCAACGGGGAAGAGAAGAGTTAATCGACACAAACCCTTATTGTAATATAACAGATTCTTAGAATTTAGCACTCATCATTTATCATACCATACGACAATGTACACGACATGTATTGCATTAGTACCACCACCACCACCCCCCCCTACACACACAAGCAATTTACTATTTTATAATAATTGAATCTAGATTAATGCTCACATATTTATCTTCTGAAACTCTGCACCTGTGCAGGCATTTAGTAGCTACTGCATTTTAATCTGAACATCGACTTATTACAACTTGCAACGATGAGTGGGTACTAAGCGCTCTAATGCAAAGCTGTCTTATCGCTGATTAGATAGTCCAGCCTATCATGCTCTTTGAATTTGTACTGTTAATTAAACAATGCTTCATGGACCGTCAAACATTTTTGAATTATTTGTTGACCCAAGACTTCCCCTTTAAATTGTCTTCATAATGTAGAAAGTAACAATATTTTGGTCACATAATTAGGGTGCAAATAGTAAATAATCAAGCAAGCAATAAATCAAATAGTTTTGACTCTTATGCTCCCATGAGTCATGACAATGCAACTGAAACGTTCAACTAACCTGTATTAGTCTTTCTGGCACCCATTTCCCGGCTGATTTTTTGTTTTTGTTTTTTCTGCACAAAATACAGAGAGGAGGCAGGATATGCTCACTCCTGGTTGTTGAAGCTCTGCTGTGGTTCTGTCGTTGTGTTCTCTTTCTTGGTGAAACAACACCCGTAGCTTTTCCTTTTTCCACGCGCCGTTCGGTTTGCTCAATCCTTCGTTTGTTTGTGAACTTGATCTAGTGCAAGTGTACGCAACTCGTTACCGGTCTAGATTCCAACGCTGAGATTTGTTCAGCGATTACACGTTCTTCACCGTCTAAGGGGGGTCCTGATTTGGCCTATTATGGTCCGCTGGACCCGAAAAGCAACAGCTAACTAACTAACTAACCGTCTAAGGAAATCCACTGCTCACTTGATCGCAACGTTGTAGTCCATTTAGCCTCCGTAAAACACTTTAATTCTCGAGAAATAGAGTCTTGATCGCAATGTAAAATGCATGCGTTTGCCGTCATTTTGAAGAACTAAAGGGACGTCACTCCAAAATCGCTGTGGTAAAAAGACGTTTTCGTAGTCGTAAATTTACGAACTGTAAAAAGCTCTCATAAGTTTATTATATGATCCCCAAAGTACTAGCACACAAAATATCAATCAGAAAAAATCCCTTAACGGATTTAACCCAAAACATTTTGGTACGAAGAGGTAGCCGACGGAACTGAACGATCGACCTGTTTGGCCTCCGGACTAAGGGACACGGCTGCCAACTAGTCTCGGCCCGCTCAAAATAAAAACAATGACCGAGACTTTCAGTAATTCCTTCGCGTGACGTCTAACCCTCTTACGTCATAATGTGACGTCTTCAAATGACGAAATGTTAAAGTTTCTACCACATACATACATACGCACGCACGCACGCACGCACGCACGCACAGACAGACAAAAGTTACGAACGCAAAGGCTACACTTCGTGAGCCAATAAAACAACCTGACAAATAAACAAATTAAACGAACAAACCAGCAAACAAACAATCGAACAAATAAGCAAACAAGAAAATAAACACAAACGACACAATGACAAAGTAAGCATACATAAAACAAGAGGCGAAGCCATCAATGCTCACGTAAGAAATCGACAAACAGTAACACAACCTCAATCACTCCGTCTCTCACACACACACACACACACACACACACAGAAAGAGCATAGGTGAAACTGTGCAAGAAAGCGAGACACTAGATCTAGATCTGTCTGTCTGCATGTAGCCTACTTACAGGGACACGACTGCCAACTAGTCTCGGCCCGCTCAAAATAATAATGACCGAGACTTTCAGTACTTTCTTCGCGTGACGTCTAACCCTCTTACGTCATAATGTGACGTCAATGTAATGTGACGTCTTCAAATGTTGTCAATGTAATATGACGTCTTCAAATGTTAGAGTTTCTACCGCACGCACATACACACGCACGCACGCACGCACGCTCGCACGCACAGACAGACAAAGTTACGATCGCATAGGCTACACTTACGTGAGCCAAAAATTAAAAAAATAACAAGAGGCGAAGCCATCAAGGCTCACGTAAGAAATCGACAAACAGTAACACAAACTCAACCACTCCGTCACACACACACACACACACACACACACACACACACACACACACACACACACACACACACACACACACACACACACAGAGAAAGAGCATAGGTGAAACTGTGCAAGAAAGCGAGACACTAGATCTAGATCTGTAGCCTACTTACAAGGACACGACTGCCAACTAGTCTCGGCGCGCTCAAAATAATAATGACCGAGACTGTCAGTACTTCCTTCGCGTGACGTCTAACCCTCTTACGTCATAATGTGACGTCAATGTAATGTGACGTCTTCAAATGTTGTCAATGTAATATGACGTCTTCAAATGTTAGAGTTTCTACCGCACGCACATACACACGCACGCACGCACGCACGCACGCTCGCACGCACAGACAGACAAAGTTACGATCGCATAGGCTACACTTACGTGAGCCAAAAATTAAAAAAATAACAAGAGGCGAAGCCATCAAGGCTCACGTAAGAAATCGACAAACAGTAACACAAACTCAATCACTCCGTCACACACACACACACACACACACACACACACACACACACACACACACACACACACAGAAAGAGCATAGGTGAAACTGTGCAAGAAAGCGAGACACTAGATCTAGATCTATCTGTCTGCATGTAGCCTACTTACAAGGACACGACTGCCAACTAGTCTCGGCGCGCTCAAAATAATAATGACCGAGACTGTCAGTACTTCCCTCGCGTGACGTCTAACCCTCTTACGTCATAATGTGACGTCAATGTAATGTGACGTCTTCAAATGTTAGAGTTTCTACCACAGACATACAGACGCACGCACGCACTCACGCACAGACAGACAAAGTTACGATCGCATAGGCTACACTTACGTGAGCCAAAAACCACTCACACACGACAACATACAAATCAAACAAGTGAAACATGCAACATGTTAATTGAGGTTACACATGTAAAATGATCGACGGTATAATTCACACAATACCAACGTTAACACTAATGCCTACAATGATTATATGATGTAAGTGATGACGATGAATGATGACGATGATGATGATGGAAAATTGCAACATCAATTACACATAATACATGTAATACCTGACATATTTGTGTAATTCATAAAGCTTTGCCCATTGTTGACAGCTACTTGCACGTACATGTTAAGACTAGTATTGCCATCTAGGTAGACATATAATAATTATGCAGAGCTTTTTTAAAACTCTTTAGTGAGGTTTATGATCTTATTACAGACGGAATGGGGTTCCACGCCATAGAGCCAGAGAAGGCTCGACTAGTTTTGAACAAATCAATTATTGGTGGTAGAAAATTGATGTGAAATAGGTCCTGAATATAGTTGGGCACTTCGCCATGATATACTTTCTACATCATTACAGTCTTATTAAACTGTAACTGTTTAACTAGCGGCAGGTAGTTTAGATTCTTTAACTTCAAATCAGCTAATAATTGTGGACCATTTAACATGAGTTTAGTTGCCCGACGATGTAGAGAGTTTAACTTTTTCATGTGAACATCAGAGACGCCATCCCAAAGAGTTGATGCGTAATTAATGTGGGATAAGACGTGGGCATGATAAAATAGTTTCAGTGTCGCGATATCTACATATTGCTTTAACTTAGATAGCAGAAACAAATTCTTGGATACTTTTTGACAAATATAATGTACATGAGATTGCCATTTTAATTCTTGATCGACTATCACACCCAAAACACGATGTTCCGTTACCTGCTGAACAGGTTGTGATTCCAGAGAAAGATTTAACTTAAGAGGTCGTGACTGGTGTTTTTGTCTTGTTGTAATAATCATGCTTTTTGTCTTTCCTGGGTGCACTATCATAAAATTTTGATTACACCAACTGTTGACTTCATTCAGACTAGACTGTAAGGAAATTTCAATTTCTTGAACAGTCCTACAACTTGTGTGAAGCGTCGAATCATCTGCAAAAAATTCGGTATAACTTTGGAATTAGATATATGAATGAATTAATGAATACACAAAACAAAAGAGGCCCTAAAACTGACCCCTTGGGGACTCCACTCTTTAAACATCCTTTGGGAGAGGTATTACCGTTTATAGAAACATACTGTGTTCTGTTGACAAGATATGATTTAAAGAATGAACAAGTTGCGGGATTGTTCACGTACAATGACCGGCACGGTTGGCCTAGTGGTAAGGCGTCCGCCCCGTGATCGGGAGGTCGTGGGTTCGAACCCCGGCCGGGTCATACCTAAGACTTTAAAATTGGCTATCTAGTGGCTGCTCCGCCTGGCGTCTGGCATCATGGGGTTAGTGCTAGGACTGGTTGGTCCGGTGTCAGAATAATGTGACTGGGTGAGACATGAAGCCTGTGCTGCGACTTCTGTCTTGTGTGTGGCGCACGTTTTATGTCAAAGGGGGGGGGGGGGGGTTGCGCAACCCCCCCCCCCCCCCTAGTCCGGCCCTGCATAGTGATGAAAGAGCTGTACTACGGGAATGTTTCGGACGAAACCCAGATTGAAAGTTGTGAAATAATTTGCACCTTTCCATGTAGTTCAGAAGATGCTTCTGGATGTGCATCTCTAAAGGCTTTGATAAAATAGGAAGCAATGAAATTGGCCTGAAGTTATTAGGGTCAGACACATCTTTACTCTTAGGAAGTGGAACGACCTTTGCAGTTTTAAATGCATCAGGAAAAATATTTTGTTCAATGCAAAGATTATACACATACGTTAGGGATTCCACTATGTACGGTAGGGCTAATTTAAGCAACGATGGAGGGATTTTGTCAGGCCCCATGGATTAATTATTCTGAAGGTTTTCTATAAATTTTCCAACTTCATGTACGGCAATAGTTGGGATAGAGAATGAATCTTGTGATTTCAATTTATGAATACAAAATTCTTTTAATCTAAACAACAGGGAGTCCCCACCCTCGACTTCTTCATTTACATTTTTGACTCACATGCGAAGCAAAAGTGAGTCTATGTACTCACCCGAGTCGTCCGTCCGTCCGTCCGGCCGGACGGCCGGACGGCCGTCCGGAAAACTTTAACGTTGGATATTTCTTGGACACTATTCAGTCTATCAGTACCAAATTTGGCAAGATGGTGTATGATGACAAGGCCCCAAAAAACATACATAGCATCTTGACCTTGCTTCAAGGTCAAGGTCGCAGGGGCCATAAATGTTGTCTAAAAAACAGCTATTTTTCACATTTTTCCCATTTTCTCTGAAGTTTTTGAGATTGAATACCTCACCTATATATGATATATAGGGCAAAGTAAGCCCCATCTTTTGATACCAGTTTGGTTTACCTTGCTTCAAGGTCAAGGTCACAGGAGCTCTTCAAAGTTGGATTGTATACATATTTTGAAGTGACCTTGACCCTGAACTATGGAAGATAACTGTTTCAAACTTAAAAATTATGTGGGGCACATGTTATGCTTTCATCATGAGACACATTTGGTCACATATGATCAAGGTCAAGGTCACTTTGACCCTTATGAAATGTGGCCAAAATAAGGTAGTGAACCACTAAAAATGACCATATCTCATGGTAGAAAGAGCCAATAAGCACCATTGTACTTCCTATGTCTTGAATTAACAGCTTTGTGTTGCATGACCTTGGATGACCTTGACCTTGGGTCAAGGTCACATGTATTTTGGTAGGAAAAATGTGTAAAGCAGTTCTTAGTGTATGATGTCATTGCTAGGTTTAGTTATTTGACCTTGACCCTGAAGGTCAAGGTCATGTAAAGGTCAAGGTCAAGCATGTGAGTCGTATGGGCTTTGCCCTTCTTGTTTACAATTCTTTCGTATACCTAACCTTGCCAAGGTGAGGTGTGAGTGAAATTGGGCGGTAGCTTGTCGGCAGGTGCCGGGGTTTACCGTCTTTGAGAAGAGCAATCACCAAAGCGTTTTTCCAGGCTGAGGGTAGTTTTGAGCTCGCCCAACAGTGCTGGTAAAACTGTAGCAGCACTTCCAGCATGGGCTCAGGAAACCGGCGTATCATGTTGTATGAAATGGGGTCTAAGTCGGTTGCAACATTTCCGGATTTGATTCCTTGGATTGCCTTCCTCAACTCATTGATACCCAAATCCTGGTTTATCGGCAGTGAGTTGTCTGCTGCTGCTTGCCCGAATTTATCTTCTTCCTTTCGACGGTAATCCGCGAGCGACTGTGGCATATGAGCTGCCTGACTGACTTTTGCAAATGTCTCAGCCAGCACCTCGGCCTTCTCAAGATTACTTTGTGTGTACTCATTCCCGTTCAGCAAAGGTTTTTCAGGCAAGAACACTTTCCTTTTGAATTTTCGCAGCTTGGTCCATACAAGGGACGCGTCTCCTTGGTTATGCACCTTTTTACAACAGAAATCTGTCCAGTAGTCTGCTTTTGCCTGTTCATTGACCACAGCACACTCCTTTTCAACTTCTTCAAGGGCTGTTTTATTGGAGGCTGACTGATTCTTCTGATATGCTTTTGTAAAACGCCGTTTGCGCTGCACCGCAGCTCTGCATTCTTCATTCCACCAGGGGGAAGGTGCCTGTTCTCTCTTTTGAGGCCCAGAAGCGCGTTTTGGAATAGCTTGGTCAGCTGCACTGAGGATTGCCTGTCTAATGTTACCATAGTACTGGTCTATGTCATTGTCTTTGAACTCAGTCTCTCCACATATATGCGTCAGAGTCTTTTTGAACTTCTCCCAATCTGCTTTGGCACAGATGTACTTTGGCGTACGATCAACTTCAGCAGGATCAGGGTCAGCTTCATGGATGGTCGCGTGTATCAGATAGTGGTCAGATCCGAGTGTGTTGGGGTAGACCTGCCAGTCGATGGTAAGGGCAAGTTCGGGGCTAACCATGGTAAGATCAATGGCAGATGATCTGTCTCTTTGTCGCTGGGCTTGTCTGGTGGCCGTGCCATCATTAAGTAGCACCAAATCTGAGATGCTGATGTCTTCAGCCAGCTGAGTGTCGGGGCTACTTTCTGCGTCAGCGTCCCACATCCGGTGGTGCGCGTTGAAATCCCCCATCACTACCCAGCTGCCCGAATCTGACGAGAGCTGAGTGAGCCAATCGGTACAACCCTGTGCCTTGCAGCCCCTGGGATAGTAGACGTTCACTAGATTAAGTGGCCTCCTTGCCCGCATGGAGATCTGCACTGCACACATGGAACCAAGTCCTTCCACATCTTGCATTGGTGGGTCTATAAGCTTGTACTTGAGGTCTGCCCGGATGTATGTGGCAACATGTACCCTCCCATTGTCAGCCAGGGCAACCTCGGGTGGGTAGTAGTAACCTTCCAACCGTGGGAGGTTTCCTATCCTATCCGAGGCTGACTGTAGAGCAACAATATCAGTCTCAAAAATTGTTCAGATGATCTACTAACAATGGCAGCCGGCTGCTAAGGCTCAGCGCATTCCACTGTAATAAAGACAGGTTTCTACTTTTCCTGGGCAATCGTGTTGAGTCGGATGGTGCCCTTTTGTGAGCCAAAGACGGACGATTTGCATTAGTTGGGCCCCCCATTGATGTCACTTGTAAAGCTAATTTCTTCCCCTTCACTCAGAGGAACCCCCGAGAGTATTGCACATAGGGCCTTATGACTGGCTGTTGCCTTGAAATTGAAGCCTGGTTTACCACAGACAGTCCTGCCCAAGCTCAACAAACACAGATCAAACGAATTTGTATGAACGGAATCGGCATGTTTTCAAATAACAAATGATTGTACAAAAGCAAATAATTTCTTTATATTTCTGTTCAAGCAAAATATCGTAACAGGCAATGGTTTTTGTGCTGATGTGCAAATCAGTGGTCAGTTTTGATAACAGAGCGAGAAAAACAAGAACATGTCTGAAAATCTTGCAATGCTGCCACGTTTGACCCGCGAAAGTATCGAAATTGACGTTTATGAACGGAAACATCGCACTGTGAGCGTTTCAGTAACGATATTGTCAGTTACCACAAGATATTTGAACGTTTGATCAGGCACATATTCCTGCAGGCGTTTGACTTGGATCTACTTTTCTTGTGTGTACTTGCCTTGCAATGCATTTCACTTCAGGGCAGACAAAACGCTTACCTTATTTTCATAACTTTGGTGAATTCTTGCGTACCCGTAAGCTAGAGGACCGGCACGGTTGGCCTAGTGGTAAGGCGTCCGGCCCGTGATCGGGAGGTCGTGGGTTCGAACCCCGGCCAGGTCATACCTAAGACTTTACAATTGGCAATCTAGTGGCTGCTCCGCCTGGCGTCTGGCATTATGGGGTTAGTGCTAGGACTGGTTGGTCCGGTGTCAGAATAATGTGACTGGGTGAGACATGAAGCCTGTGCTGCTTCAGCGGATGAAATAGAATTCCTTTTAACTAGGCCAAATAGGGCATCCCGCACATCAACATGAATTCTTTTTGAACAAGCGGTGAAGAAGGCTTCTTCAACAAGATTCCACACTTTGCTTATTTTTATACAATAATAAAAGAAATGTTCGATATAATCTGTCTCTTCTGTACAATGTGTACAACTAATACTCTCAGCAATGCCCATTTTATACAATATAATGTTCGTTGGATAAATGTTATGAGTTATTTTCCAGTGTAGCAGTCTCAATCTTACTTCTTTTGATGCGTTGCTTGCTATCTGCCAAATGTCCTTGTTTATTTCAATTCCCATCTTTCTTTTCCAGAAACTGACTGCAATAGTGTCAGTTTGATAAGCGTCTACCATTAATTTACGGAACTGCCTGGGTTTAAATGTACTTATTTTTTGATAATCCATTACCTTCATAGCTTGTATTCCATTATCATTCATCTTCAAAAAAAGGGATGCTATTGCTGTGCGAATTGCCCCATATTCAAATAGTCTTGTTGGTTTATGCCCAACTCTTTCACAAATCCTGTGAAATGGTACATGGTAAAAACATATTATTCTCGTATAAATCCTTCACATAGCATATATCAGATGTAACCCAATCACGTAGAAACATTGTCTTGCCACGATAAGCAATTAGAGAGTTATTCCATAGGCATAAATTCTCCAGCTGGGTCATTTTTTTCACGCAAGGTAATATCTTTTCATGGTTGTCAAGCCAACATTCTAAAACGCTTTTCCAGAACTTGTTTGTAATCAACCCCAACCCTTTAAATAAGGCTGGTTTGACGTTTGCTTGAAAGCAGCATAGATTTTTTCCGAGTTTGGAGAACATACTGAGTGGAATACTTTTCCAAGCTTCTTCGTTTGGTTGCAGTAATTTCGAAAACCATCCAAGTACAAAGGATTTTTGAAAGTCACCCAAGTCAATCATATTTAGGCCACCTTTACTTGTTTCCTGGCACATAACTTTTCGTTTTACCTTTTCATAGGCTTTTGTGTTTGAAAATCTTTTTTTCCAAATGAATCTGAAAAACATTGAGTTCAGTTTACATATGATCTTTTCGGGTATAATCAAAGCTTGCAAAGCATGTGTTAATTGAGGGATCAAAAGTGATTTTACAAGGCAAATCTTTCCCATTATACTGCAGTTTCTCTTAGACCACTTAATCATTGTGCTCTGAATATGATTAATTTTTTCCGTCCAGTTTTCTTCGATTTCCGAGGCTTCTAAATTATTACTAAAATATATACCAAGAATTTTGACTTTTGATTTCCATCTGAAGCCACATGGCTGCTCCTCAGAGTACTTCTGTGAACCCAACCACATGGCCTCCGATTTCAGTCTGTTCACAGCCAGTCCTGAGAACTTGGAGAAATATGACACCAATGTCAGAGCATTTTGCACATCATCAGTGCCATTCAGAAAAAGCGTAATATCATCAGCGTACAAGATCATTTTCAATAGTCTTTCTTGATTAGTACTATTGGCTGATGGCAAGAATACCCCTTTAACTGACTGATCTGCCCTCATCTTGACTGCCAGCAGCTCTAAGGCGAGCACGAAGGCCATTGGTGAGAATGAGCAGCCTTGTCGAATTCCAGCGTTCATTTCTATAGGCTCTGACAACCACCCCATATAATTTACACAACTTACTGTTTCGTTCATGAGCGTAGTGACCCATCTAACAAAAGTGTTACCAAAATTGAAGCGTTTAAAGGCATACATTATGTATTCTTTTGATATTGTGTCGAAAGCAGCTTTGTAGTCTAGAGCTAGGAGTAGCCCTGGTTTGTTCGTTTGTTTGAGATGTGTAATTATATCATCAATCATTCTAACTGCTGTGCTACTATTTCTGCCTTTCATAAAACCAAACTGATTTTCATGAATTATTGTTCCAAGCACACTTTTTAGGCGTACTGCTAGACACTTTGCCAGTAACTTATAATCTGAGTTTAGTAAAGATAATGGTCGCCAGTTATTCAGATCATCCCTTGACAGTTGCTTCCCTTTGTGTATTAATGTTATAACTGCTCTCTTTTGGGTCGGAGACATTTGACCATTATCAAAAGCGGCGTTCAAGGAACATATAACCATTGTCTTTATCTGACACCAGAAACATTTCATAAAACCAGTTGTTAGACCATCTCCGCCTGGTGCTGAGCCATTTTTCATTATTTTTAAAGCCTTTGTGATTTCATCTTCAGTTAAAATGCCCTCAATGCTATTTTTCTGTTCTTCGGTCAATTGTGGAACTTCTACGTCTTGTAAAAACATTTCAACATATTGTTCATCAAAGTTAATTCTTTTTTTGTATCTATTTGAATAACAAGTCGCGTAAGGCGAAAATACAATATTTAGTCAAGTAGCTGCCATTTTTTCAGCAAGACCGTATACTCGTAGCATCGTCAGTCCACCGCTCATGGCAAAGGCAGTGAAATTGACAAGAAGAGCGGGGTAGTAGTTGCGCTAAGAAGGATAGCACGCTTTTCTGTACCTCTCTTTGTTTTAACTTTCTGAGCGTGTTTTTAATCCAAACACATCATATCTATATGTTTTTGGAATCAGGAACCGACAAGGAATAAGATGAAAGTGTTTTTAAATTGATTTGGACAATTTAATTTTGATAATAATTTTTATATATTTAATTTTCATAGCTTGTTTTTAATCCGAATATAACATATTTATATGTTTTTGGAATCAGCAAATGATGGAGAATAAGATAAACGTAAATTTGGATCGTTTTATAAATTTTTATTTTTTTTTACAATTTTCCGATTTTTAATGACCAAAGTCATTAATTAATTTTTAAGCCACCACGCTGAAATGCAATACCGAACCCCGGGCTTCGTCGAAGATTACTTGACCAAAATTTCAACCAATTTGGTTGAAAAATGAGGGCGTGACAGTGCCGCCTCAACTTTCACGAAAAGCCGGATATGACGTCATCAAAGACATTTATCAAAAAAATGAAAAAAACGTTCGGGGATTTCATACCCAGGAACTCTCATGTCAAATTTCATAAAGATCGGTCCAGTAGTTTAGTCTGAATCGCTCTACACACACACACACACACACACACACACACACACACACACACGCACAGACACACACACATACACCACACCCTCGTTTCGATTCCCCCTCGATGTTAAAATATTTAGTCAAAACTTGACTAAATATAAAAACGAGTTTGCTCTTTTACAATATCTTGTCTTTTTTTCAATACTTGTCCCTCCTCATTAGTTAGTCTATCCATTACTTTACTATTTGCTCGAGCCTTTTCTAGGTTGAGAAAATATTTAGTGTTTTTTTCCCCGTCTTCAATAAATTTTACACGTGCCCGTGCATGGGCACCTTTTGCTTCTCTAATCGCATACAATTCCATTTCTGTTTTATACTTCTCCCGTTGATCAACTAATTCTTTGTCTGTCGGGTTAAGAGCCAAATTCTTCTCTATCTCATCTAATTCAGACTGTAACTCTGCTTTCCTTCTGTTTGATAATTTGTTCTTAGTTTTACAGTATGCCATGCACCATTCCCTTATTTTAATTTTGCAGAGTTCCCATTTTAGTTGATCATCTATTTCGGTGTTTTCATTAGCATAGTCTGTTAATAGTTTATTCATTGAGTCTACAAAAGTTTTATCGTGTAACAAACTGTCATTAAATTTCCAATATGAGGGTCCCCTCTTGATTTGAGACATGTTATGGGAGAGGGAAACGAGTCTGTGGTCAGATTGTGCAACCGAGTGAATTTCACATTCTGTTACCCTATTTAATACTGATTCTGTGGCAAAAATATAATCCAGTCTGCGGGCGATAAAAGGATTTTTCCTTGACCATGTATATTCTTTTTCTCCATGGTGAAATAATCGCCACACGTCTATTAACTCATTCTGAGCCATACAATCACGGAATGTGTCAATATCTTTTTCGTTGTGATTTTCACCACTAATAATATCTGAATCATTGTCCATCACACAATTAAAGTCCCCACACACCACACTATAGACATTTTCCGGTTTAGTGACCTGGTTTCTTAGCTGTTCAAAAAAGCGCTGTTTGTTCTGATGTACTGCTGGTGCATATACGTTCCAAATATACATATCGTTATCATTAAACACAACGTGAATACCAATAATCCTTTGGCTTTTGTAAATACACTGAATTTCGCCTGCAAAGCCCTTCTTTATGAGTATCATCTGTCCCATACTGTGACTAGTTTCCCCTGTATAATACAGTGCCCCTCCCCATTCTCTTTCCCACGCTGCTGCATCGTGTTCTAAGATATACGTTTCCTGAATACATATTACATCAAAATCTTTTTTCCTTAAATCACGGAAAAATGTTCTTCTTTTGATGCTGTTTCTTAATCCATGGATATTAACACTTGCTATTTTAATAGTTTCCATTTTAGCAAGAAATTATCATTGCTTAAATCGCTTTAAGAAGAAATCGAAGTCCATAGGGCGTGCCAACGATCCGTTACCAGAAGACCAACCTATCATCCCCTAGCCCCTCAAGTGATCACAGCCTCAGAGGATGTTGATGATGGCAGAAACAAATTCTTGGATACTTTTTGACAAATATAATGTACATGAGATTGCCATTTTAATTCTTGATCGACTATCACACCCAAAACACGATGTTCCGTTACCTGCTGAACAGGTTGTGATTCCAGAGAAAGATTTAACTTAAGAGGTCGTGACTGGTGTTTTTGTCTTGTTGTAATAATCATGCTTTTTGTCTTTCCTGGGTGCACTATCATAAAATTTTGATTACACCAACTGTTGACTTCATTCAGACTAGACTGTAAGGAAATTTCAATTTCTTGAACAGTCCTACAACTTGTGTGAAGCGTCGAATCATCTGCAAAAAATTCGGTATAACTTTGGAATTAGATATATGAATGAATTAATGAATACACAAAACAAAAGAGGCCCTAAAACTGACCCCTTGGGGACTCCACTCTTTAAACATCCTTTGGGAGAGGTATTACCGTTTATAGAAACATACTGTGTTCTGTTGACAAGATATGATTTAAAGAATGAACAAGTTGCGGGATTGTTCACGTACAATGACCGGCACGGTTGGCCTAGTGGTAAGGCGTCCGCCCCGTGATCGGGAGGTCGTGGGTTCGAACCCCGGCCGGCTCATACCTAAGACTTTAAAATTGGCTATCTAGTGGCTGCTCCGCCTGGCGTCTGGCATCATGGGGTTAGTGCTAGGACTGGTTGGTCCGGTGTCAGAATAATGTGACTGGGTGAGACATGAAGCCTGTGCTGCGACTTCTGTCTTGTGTGTGGCGCACGTTATATGTCAAAGCAGCATCGCCCTGATATGGCCCTTCGTGGTCGGCTGGGCGTTAAACAAACAAACAAACCGTAAGCTAGAACGTGCAATATTTTCGTATAGACTTGATTTCAACTCGGATAAAAATTGCGCAGAGTTTTTTGCGGTTCTGAACCTTCGAATTTCATATGACTGACGGTCGGATAGTGTTCTTTTTACATCGTAGTTGTCTTGAAATATGCAAATTACCGTTCATTTCAGTACTGAACTGAGGCTGTTCTCTGCTACATGAACAGTAGGGCAGTAAATCGACTTCCAAAATTTAAAGCCCCAGTATGTCTCAAATGGTTTACAAATCGATTTACAGGGTGGGCCACAAAAAGAGGGACAAAATCAAACTCTCATATTTTCTAAGAAAATAATTGTTTCTTTCTGACCAGAATGTCCTTTGTTGTTGTTAACCACACTACCAGTGTTTCTGAACTTATCAACCAAGCGTGTGATAGTTTGACGATGTGGTATTTTCTTTCCAGGGTGTTCGCGTCGAAACTGTCTTTGAACCAGAGTAGGCGACTTACAGTTCCACAATCTTGGTCCTCTCTTCGACGGAAAAGTGATCGTAGGGGTCCATTCTTCTGGCAGATAAAACTTACAGGTCTTCTGGATATATCACCTGAAAATCAGAAAGAAACAATTATTTTCTTAGAAAATATGAGAGTTTGATTTTGTCCCTCTTTTTGTGGCCCACGTCATCCAGCAGCGCGGGGCCTGGATTGAACATGTCATCAATTACTGACAAGAGCAACCAAAATGTTCTTCGATTTCGAAATGCTTTGGTATAATAAAAATTTGAGATGTTGTCCACATCTGGTGAAAAAAATCTTGCGAAAATTCTTGTATTTGTAGAAACTATTACAGTTTCTTTTTGTCCCTCTTTTTGTGGTACACCCTGTAAATCGTCTAATGAAAAATAAATGAAACAATTCGTTTGAATTGCTATTTAGCTCGCGTAAACCACACACCAGATTTCGTGGTTTATCTAACCCCTGAGCCATCGTTAACCCGTGTGATCAACTTTCCTTTTTTTTTCTTCACAATTTAGTCGTCAGTTTGTGATTTCAATGCGACTGGCTGTATCTGCAATAGCACGTTATTGTGTACCTCTGGTTCTAAAACGCAACAAACGGCTGCGAGTCACACGAACTTGTTTTTTGTTTGTTTATTTGTTGCTTAACGTCCAGCCGACTACGCAGAGCCATATCAGGACGAGGAAGGGGGGAATGGAGGGGGGCCACTTGTCAAGCGATTCCTGTTTACAAATGCACTAACCCATTACTTGTGTCCCAGCAGGCTTTAGTAAAACTAAATTAATACCTACTGGAAGATTACCAGTTTCCAGTATGTTAAAATAGGCTTAACCTATCTACTGCTGGACTTACATCAGAACACTAACAGATTAAACTATACATGAATCGCGAGACAAGCGGCAAGAGAAGAGATTTTTGGAGAAAATACAGGTGAATGAGCAAGAAGGCAGAAAAAAGAAAAGAATTCATGAAGAAAAAGAGAGCATGACAGGAAAGAGGAACCAAAAATCTACCTAACAGCAAACTAGAAAGCTCCTGCGGTTCCAAAAACAGGAGGGGCCTTTAATTACACGAACTTGTTGGCGGCGGCTGGCTTAAAAAAAAAAAACCGAGCGCTATGCAGAAAAAATGTCTGCTTAGAGACACGACCTTTCGTGGCCCTGCTTCCGGGCTATCTTTTTTTAAACTTTAAAAACTTCGAATTGTACTGATTTTGTCTTGATGAAAAAAGAAATCTTGTATGATTTAAGAATGTTTGTGTTACAAGCTGTCAATTTATTATTTAGATTTTAAAAGTTAGTTCTAACGCCAAAAACGAGGCGCCTGATTGTAGATCAGACGGTCCACAAAAATAAATTCTTTCAAAATTTCTCACTCCCGACGGAAAGCAACCAGGATGTTCCGGTTCAGTGAGCGTTCAAATAGAAGGGTGTTTGTACTGTGTGTGAAAGCCTGACAGTATCTGTGATGGTTTACGGGAGGCTTACTGTGCCTTTAATTCAAATGACTGGAAAAATGACCTTCTTCATTGTAAAGTAAGATTTGAGGAATGGTGCGCAAAATTCAACTATAACATGAACGCATACCTCCATGGAAAATGCCCTGATCCTGCCTGGAATGGCTGTATTCAAGTCACTGATTGTCTAAGGTTGATTATGGAAGACTAGGTCCTTCAAACAACCCCAAACATAACACTGTGAATACTTAAATAAGGTCAGTTTGATTCCGCTCAAATTCAATCCTCGTAATGTTGAGTCGATACCTGAATCGGGACTTTTTTTCGAAAGAGCACAAAAGTCAGACCATTTGACCTACAAGCCTCCCATTTCGTGGACTGATCATGCATAAGCTGAAGTGAATAAACAGCCAATATGAAAAATTCCGTCAGCAGATGTAGAAGAAATAAGCATTTTTGTGGGTTGCATTATTTGTGTGCAGAGAATTTTGTAATTTGTGTATTAATTTACTTTTATGTATATATAACTATCTCATTTGGCATTGTGTACAGAATAATTTCTTTGTGTATGTTTTTGTGAGGCGCTTAGAACTATTTCAGGATTTGCGCCATATTAGTATGCTCATTATTATCATTAGAATCCCGACTAGTACGCATGCGTTTGTTAACGGTACCTTGGCGACCAGAAGAATCAAATGTCATCGCGAGTTCAAAAAGGCGAACGTTGATCGCGCTGTAGTACAAACAGCGTTATTACTGTTGTTTTTTGAATGGTTAAACGAAAGGGTCGGTTCAAACCTGTGATGATTGTCTTGGAATCGAATGACTGCCTATGACAATGACTTTGTTGGCCTGAATGTTAGGGAGAAGAATAAATGATTATGTTGAACTTTAAACAAAAAAAAAGTATTCTCTTTGTGTGAAGTTTTTTTTTTGTTTTTTTTTTACATGTATATGCTGTACATTACAGGACATCACCTAAATAAAGGGACAGAAGCATACAACAGAAAAACACTTGAACAATTACAACATACATGGGGTGGGAGGATGGGTGGGGGAGGGGGGGATGTTTAGGGCTTGGTGGTCGCAGTATCAAAAGGATTTAAGAAAACAAAACCCTAAGGGTTACATCAAAACATGCATATACAGGCGCCAATCCTTGTAAAATGTATCTACTGTATTATTCACAACTGCGTTATACTTTTCACAAATAAATCTTTGCTTAAAATTTCTACTAAATGTCTGAAAATGAGGGGTCTTTTTGTTCATTTTGAAAATATATACGTGGTGTTTGGCACAGATTACTAACACATCAAAAGCTTTATCGGTGACTACATTGTTAGCAACTCCAAGAAGAACCAGTTCTTTAGACAGTTTTAAATTGCCACAATGGGTGCAGTTCGCCTTTAGCCAATTTACAAATTCTATCCAAAAAGTCTGCACTTTATCACACTCCCAAAACATATATGTAAAAGGGTTTCTTCCTCTCTACCGCAAAATGTACACAATGACGTATCCACAATTTTTCGCAAAAATAGAAACTGTTCTGTTGGCAAAATTCTGTACAATAATCGGTTGAACTTTTGTTTAATAACTGTATATCGGTAAAACTGTTTTGGACAAACATAGATTGGTTATAAGGAAAATTTGGGTTACTGGTAAAGTTTAAAAGGAAGAACATTATGTTGGGGTATGAAGATATAAGGTGCAGTAGACCGTAAATAACTAAGTTTAGTGACATTTTCATTATTTATTGGGGAAATGTGTGTCAAGAAGTTTAGAAAAGACAATATACTGTTCATCAGTGTTTTAGTTGGTTTGTGTTCAGGGAAGTTTGCACGAAATGCACGCACGAGACACGTTTTTGCCTTCTATTTTCTCTTTTTGGGAATTTCATTTGCGTTAGCTTGGTTTGATATGAAAAACCGAAGAAAAGCCCTGCCATTTTGCACTGAGAAACTTTGTAAGTAGCGTGTTTACTCCTCGGTCTCGCTGTAGTACATTTACCCTCACTTACTTCCTCGTTTGCTTCCAAAGTAAGCTCTTTTTCCGTCCCATGTATGCGAAAGTGAGGATGTACTCCCAATGTCGCTCAAAACTTTGGAAGTAGTCGCAAACTACCCTCAGTTACTTCCTCGCTCTGCTTCGAAGTAAGCCCTTCTTCCGGCCCATGCATACGAAAGTAAGGCAAGTACTTCCAATGTCACTAAACACTTTGGGAGTTGTCGCGAACTTCCTCCTTAAGCGTACGGGTCCTGGGTAGCGCGACTCTTGTTGATGCAAGCTATGCTCTGAGAGGAAGCGACCCGAATGTCATGGAAAGGGCATATTAGAGTATTAATTGCCTATGAAATAAGAACAATGTAGTAATTCAAATTAATGGCAGTATAATGTTTTTGAGAGTAATGCTTGTATCATACGTATTTGACTTACTGACTCCCCAAGGCAGATTATCAAACGGTAAAAGGCAACTTCAGATAACACCCCCTTTTATGTCTTCCACACTTGTTCATTGCAGTTTGGGAACGCAACATTTCAGGCGGCGATTGCGGTAAGCGGCAGCGAATCCTACGCAATTGTCAACTACAACGAAGTCAACGTGCTCCCAGGAAACCATCCCATCATTGACATCGGATATTCCCCAACCACGAATAACCTTGACCAGTGTCAAGAGCTGTTGTATTCAAAAACTGAAAAGGCCTTTGTCATTGCTAATTTAACAGGGAATACAGGTAGGTTTAAAGTACTATACTCCATTGCCTTTGATAAATGTACATTGATTTGATTTGATTTGATCTGTCTCTGTCTCTCTCTCCCTCTCTCTCTTTCTTTCTCTCCTTCTTTCTCTCTCTCCCCCTCCCCTCTCTCCCCCCCTCTCTCCCTCCCCCCTCTCTCTCTCTCTTTCTCTCTCTCTCTCTTTCTCTCTCTCTCTCTGATACGGAAGAGGTTCAACGTATTTAATACCTATGTTTCTTTCAAATCCTCACCGTCAGATAATCTACTTATTAAGGAGATTTGAATGTTGCTAATGATCAGCCCGTGCCGTGTTCTCTCGAACACGGGCACATATATTCGAGTACACATTTCTACACACTCGGTCGCACACTATCGCACACAGAAGTTTAAGAAGATGAAAATTGTTCCACCGATGGAGAACACCAAAATACACGTACTAATTACTGACAACTCATACGCGAACGGAAAAAAGGCAAATTAGCGTCCAATCGTCCAAGGAATCATCACTCATGTCAAAGAAGTACATGTACAATAGTCTCTGTCCGTAGAAACCACAATTCCCATCGGACATATATCCAAATTTATGAATATCCAGTTGACCGCACAAATGCACTTTTACGGTTCCTTTCCATTTAACTTCCTACGATATCTTCACTTTTGCTCTCTCAATTCTTTGTTTACTCGGTCTCGTATAGCATTAATTGCTGAAGAGGCGATTAAACAATTATAACCAAAATATTTTACCCAAACCTCTAGGAAAAGCCCATTCTGACACAGGGGGTGACCACTTTGCTATCCACAACAAAAACTCACATTCCTCTGAATAGAATAAGACCTATGCAAATAAGCATAATTGGCTCTTTCAAGATACCAAATCACAATGACAAGTGAACTGACCAAAGCAAGAAATAAAATAAACGTATTCCCACCTAGATGCAACTGGAACAAAAAAGTACTATCTGAAACATGAATTCCTTTTCCTGAATAATAACAACTACACCATACACACTATTCTTGACACGTCTCAGTAACGGGCTAGTGCCTGAGTTGATAGTATTGTACTTTCTTTTTACAGTGTCTTATGCTTACAATTCACAATAATGTACATATCTTTAAATATTGGAAATAGGAAAGAATGCAGATAGTACCCCAAGATTCTAAAATGTAATGCCCAAATCCCTATCACAAAAGGTTTACAGAACAATTTCAGCTTTTCACCAAAACAGTAATACTCAGCCAATGAAACGCACTAACGTTTTATATTGCTCGGGCATGCAACATTTTATTCAGATCGCCTGTGCACGCTGGATAGATAGCCAATGTCCTCATAACACAAAGGGTAGTAGGTCTAGAAATATCACAAACAGATTCCCAAAATGCATGATGTAACTATAGTGGGTGTCTAACATGTACCTCATACAGCTTACAGTGCCCGTATTTAAAGACTTCTTGAACAATGTTGCTGTCAGAAACCCAAACCTTGCATTCAAAGCTGTTTTATTGATATGATATGCGCCCAAGCACACACTTCGTGTAATAGAGATGTGGACTAGCCTATGCTTACTGCACCTTGTGATTTCGGTGGCTCTGTATGTAAAAATGTCAGAAATAGATGAATTCAAAATTATGTAGTTCGAAAACACAAGGCTCTGACACGCATAACTTGCATGTTAAAGCTTTCAATACATTTTGAATTGGGTCTACTTTTAGCTTGTTTCGCCATGCTTTTTTACATTTAGTCAAGTTTTGACTAAATGTTTTAACATAGAGGGGGAATCGAGACGAGGGTCGTGGTGTATGTGTGTGTGTGTGTGTGTGTGTGTGTGTGTGTGTGTGTGTGTGTGTGTGTGTGTGTGTGTAGAGCGATTCAGACTGTACTAAACTACTGGACTGATCTTTATGAAATTTTACATGAGAGTTCCTGGGAATTATATACCCGGAAATGTTTTCTTTTTTTCGATAAATGTCTTTGATGACGTCATATCCGGCTTTTTGTAAAAGTTGAGGCGGCACTGTCACACCCTCATTTTTCAATTGAATTGATTGAAATTTTGGCCAAGCAATCTTCGACGAAGGCCGGACTTCGGTATTGCATTTCAGCTTGGTGGCTTAAAAATCAATTAATGACTTTGGTCATTAAAAATCTGAAAATTGTAAAAAAAAAATATATATATATATACTGTTCAAAAAAAGAAACGCATAGCTTGTAATATTTGGTTAATTTAGTTATATGGCTACAAGGATATCCACCAAACTGCAGAAAATGTTTATCTGGTCGTCGACCTTTCGTCCATTGCCACAAGTGAGCTCTGCACGTGACGCATGCGTTATCAGTGGCTACAATGTCAAAATTGCTCATTTGGCATGACCACTCGTCATGCTTCAGTGTAATCTCGTGAAACTCGGGGAATATTGAGCTCTCACCATGTCTTCCAAAACCCATAAAAGCGGATTGTTCGCCACAAAGAAATCAGACGACAATTCAGCGACGAAAGATGGCCAGATTGAGCAGAGAAGACCGCCAAATTGCATTGGGTCGTTTACAAGCAGGCCAAAGTCAAAGTGCAATCGCCAGGCACTTCCACGTGTCCTAGAGCACCATCAGTAGACTGTGGGTCAGGTTTCAAGCCACTGGCTCCGTTGCTGACTTGCCACGAGCGGGAAGACCAAGGGCGACAACTGCTGCTCACGACCGCTTCATACGGCTCCGCCACCTCCGGAATCGTTTCCTGTCGGCCTCATCTTCTGTCCAGGCTCTCCCCGGGCCACACCGATTATCGGACCAGACCGTGCGGAACCGCCTGCATGAAGCTGGTTTGAGAGCTCGCAGACCTCACAGAGGAGCTGGCAGGTTTCATGGTATTAGGCCATTTTGATAGTCTCAGATTTGCTTAGTCTTTTAAATCCATATCTGTGAGAATCTGCTGTATTTGTTGTATTAACATGCAAACTAGTTGTTGTTTAAATACTTTTTTGAAAATAAAAGTTGACATTTTTGATAATGTGTTTATTTATGTGCGTGTGAATGGTGGCGATCGTCAAAATACGGACGGATGAATTTACTTTTGCCACAGCATCACTAAACAAAGAACTAAATTCCAACACACACATGCACAAGTATCAATGCTGTGGTGGTTGAGAGTGCCAGAACACATTGAAATGATTGTTTTTCAACAACAATCGATATCCATAACACAAATTCTAACTTATACTAGCTCCGCAAAAAAAATGTATGGGGATTCGGATCTGTCCGTCCGCATAGCGATATCAAGAGCATCGAAACTAATTGTGATTTCACAGGACAAAAACACAAGTTTACCTAATTTTGTATACTGTAAATACAAGTTTGTGCACCCTTGAAGTGAGTTATAATGTTGCCGAGGTCAATTTGCCCTTGATCGACGCACGGTGACCCGAGTTTCAAAGTTGCGATCCAGTCCGTCTAAACAATGTAACGATCGCCACATTTTTCTTTTCATTCAAAAACTAACCGTTTGGGGAGGAAGTGACCTCACGTTGTTTTACGTTGACGCTCGCGCTCGACAGAAAAAGACCGCAACAGTTTTTCAGTTAAAAAAATCGCAAAGTAATTACATTTTCTGAGGTTTTCTAGTGTCCGTCTAGTAACAATCGCCACTCTAGCGATCGCCACTGAGTGTTGAAGTCACATTTAACTCCATTTTCGACTGTTTTAAGAAACTATTTTGACGCTCAATCGTCACGTTTCAGTGTCGAAACACGTACTGTGCATTTGCAATCAGCCGGTGTGTCCAAACTGAAATGCGAGTGATGCCTCGATTTGTGGCGATCGCTCACGTGGTTGACGGACAGAAATACCTTCTTAGGGGGTAGGGGAACAGTTACTCCTCCATACAATAATGGTGTTTACAAATGATTGCAAACTTGTCTCTTTATAAACTGTTCAGACATGTCTTCTCTTCAATAATTTTCAGTTTTGCTCGGTTTGTTAATCAGGAGCACCCTGCAGTAAATGTTTCATCTGTGACAATGCTCGAAATGTTGACGTAATTCCAATGCCCATATCCTTCTCTTGTTACCTCATCTAGCCAAAACCATTGAAGATAGAAAGACATTTATTGAACAAACTAGATGCACAACACCAGTCTTAACACGTTTTGGTCTTACATGTATATGAAAATATTGATGGCCATGGAATGGTTTGAAAAAAAAGACGGTTTTTTCCTTCAAAACGGTCTAGGTCTGCCGGAAGTCGTATTTTTTCAAACCATTCATTTGAGAATCAATATTTTGATATACATACAAGAACAAAACTTGTTAAGAATGATGTGGGGCATATGTTTTGTTCAATAAATGTCTTTCTATCTTCAACGGTTTTGGCTATATGAGCTATATGCATGCATAGGATGACCGTATTGCTTTTTTTGCGTTTTCAGGGTATGCCGCTTTGCGCCTGGTTTTTAGATATAAATAAGGACCAGGACTATAAAAAAAATTACTGTTTTTAGTTGTAACAAACTCACTTTGTTGGAAAAACATGTCCTTTGAATTGTGTGCCAACATTTATTTTGTAGAATTTGAGTGTGTAAATAGTAAATTGCTGAACACAATACTGTGAAACCTGCCAGCTGTCCTCACCCGCCGCCATCGCCAGAACCGAGTGCAGTGGGGCAACCAGCACCGTCGCTAGACTGTCCGGAATCACTGGAGACACGTGTGGTTCAGCGACGAGTCCTACTTCCTGCTCCAGCGACATGATGGTCGGAGGAGGGTCTACCGGAGAGTAAACGAACGTTACGCGCCCAACTGTGTGGATGAGGCACCCGTTCATGGTGGTGGAGGCGTCATGGTGTGGGGGGCGATCAATACCGCTGGAAGGAGCACCCTGGTGCACGTCCAAGGGCGCATAACTGCCCAGCGATACGTGGAGGAAATTCTGCGCCCACACGCCCTTCCTCTTCTGGCTGACCAGGATGCCATATTCCAGCAGGACAACGCTCGCCCGCACACAGCACGACTCACCACCCAGTTCCTCACCGACCACCATGTCCAGGTGCTTCCCTGGCCATCCATGTCGCCAGACATGAACCCGATAGAACACCTCTGGGATGAATTGGACAGACGTGTGCGCAGGCGAGAAGAAGCGCCGGCAAATCACCGCGATCTATTGCAGGCACTTCAGGAGGAGTGGGACACCATCCCACAGCAAGATATCCGGCATCTGATCCAGTCCATGCCCAGAAGGTGCCGGGCAGTTGTTGCTGCTCAAGGCAGTCACACCCCCTACTGACTTGACAGCCTCGGCACCCAATCGTATTGATTGACTGATTGATTTGAAGATGCAAATGAACTGTGTGTGCATTCAACTGTGTCCATACCAAATTTCAAACAAATAATCTAAATATTGGATTTTCTGTTAATTTTTTCGAAAAATAAAACAAATTTGGCAAGTAGCAACTATGCGTTTCTTTTTTTGAACAGTATATATATATACACATATAAAACGATCCAAATTTACGTTCATCTTATTCTTCATCATTTTCTGATTTCAAAAACATATAAATATGTTATATTCGGATTAAAAACAAGCTCTGAAAATTAAAAATATAAAATTATGATCAAAATTAAATTTCCAAAATCGATTTAAAAACAATTTCATCTTATTCCTTGTCGGTTCCTGATTCCAAAAACATATAGATATGATATGTTTGGATTAAAAACACGCTCAGAAAGTTAAAACGAAGAGAGCTACAGAAAAGCATGCTATGCAACACAGCGATCCCACAACCGCGCTAAACAGGCTCGTCAGTTTCACTGCGTTTTGCACGAGCGGCAGACTACGGTCATTGTTAAAAAATGCAGTGCGTTCAGTTTCATTCTGTGAATTCCACAGCTTGACTAAATGTAGTAATTTCGCCTTACGTGTTCTGGCCTATCTAATTACACTGACTCTTCACTCTTCACTCTTCACACTACACACTTCAAACACAGAATTTGGGAGGATACAGACTTATTAATTCCTCACAAATTACAACACAATTCTTCACCTCAAAACATCAATACCAATCAACTTCTCGAACACACAGTTCACACAATTTTATCGCTATCACTCAATGCATGTAAATACATAGTATAAAGATATTATCTCAATAACAGATTAGCGCACAAGATAAGGTGTTGACCAACACTCACGAGTTCGTATCACGGCTCACTGCATGTCGTCATTTACACGTACACATCATTGTGCCGCTGAATCCACGTAGATGATGAATTCCCAGAAACTCTCATTAAAGATGCCAACATACACCTTTCACGTTTCTCCCCGAGAACTTTCGCCATTATCGAAAAGAACCGTCGTCTCTACGACCGATTACGATGGAGACTCCTCCGTCTAGCCATCTGCGCCGATGTGGTCTCTTTCTCCACCATCGCTCCGCATTCTCCCGTGTAAGGTCCGTCCCTCGTACACGCCATGGAAAACTCCTCATGGAAACTCCTAAAGAATTAACCCAAGTCTTAATACAACATTCTCTTAAAGGAAAAGTCCAAGGTTTTTAAATATCCCCAAAAACTTGAAAATCGAATGCCAAATGTTACAAACATCTCTGGAAAAATATTTTAAAAATTGAAAAAAAAATTGTTGTTGCAGTTGAAGATTTAGTGTTGCGGGGCTAACCAAGACAAGTCGCCTGGGGTCAAGTAGTGGTCACGTGGTTTTCGGTGCACTGTGACGTCGGTGCACTGTGACGTCACAAGTTATTGTGTTGATTCTACCACTCAGTACCAGCTTGATTTTCACACAGAAAAGTCACCACTGTATGCCCGAAAAGAATGCCTCGGTGGAGAGCAGCCGCAAACTGCAACAACTCGTCAATGTCCCCAGGCATTTCATAGCACACTTTCCCTCATAAAACTCGAGTCTCTTGTGGAAATGGAAGAGATGTGTGCAGCACAAGCGTGCAGATTTCAAAGTGTCGGGCACTTTCTGGACACAGATTTCGCCATTTTTCTGCAGCACAAAAGTTGGCGTTTCATCCCTGAAACAAATGTTTTGACCACTGGCAGTGTCTTCCCTTCATAAAAGTCCGGAGAGGGCAGTATTACGCGAGGCTGGTACAGTCGACGAGCCATCGAAACTCCGAGGCGACATACGAACAGCGGATTATCTCACATGAAGGAATGCGTTGAAGGTCAGAGTACATGCTTTTAATTTCATGCATACACGTAAACATCGTTTTGCTGCGCAGCGAATACGAATTGGTGCAGAACAGTGTGTCTGGGTCCAGCTGATATTCGCTGGAGTACAGATGCGCCACAGGCTAGATCTACAGAGTTGCAACTTACAGAACGGTCTGAGCTGAGCTAAGAGTAAGAGTAACAAGAGGCGAAGCCTTCAAGGCTCACGTAAGAAATAGACAAACAGTAACACAAACTCGATCACTCCGTCACACATACACACCCACACACACAGTAAGCTTAGGTGACACTGTGCAAGAAAGAGAGACACTAGATCTAGATCTGTCTGTCTGCATGTAGCCTACTTACAGGGACACGACTGCCAAATAGTCTCGGCCCGCTCAAAATAACAATGACCGAGACCACACACACCACGCGAGAGAAAAATACTACAGGGAGGCATGCCGTCATGATGCATTAATTGACGTCAAACACTTTTGACCGTGACGTAATCTTATGCGAGCTTTATCCATAGTCTTGGATAACCACTCACACATAGACTCGGAAATGTTAAAGTTTCTACCACAGACATACACACACACACACGCACACACACACGCACAAACGCACAGACAGACAAAGTTACGATCGCATAGGCTACACTTCGTGAGCCAAAAAGTAGTCAGGGTTGTGGACAAACACTGTACAAAAGGAAGACGTGGAACTTGCGAAGAAAATGCGAAAAAGTGTTTGTGGGTTATCGTCCCTAGTCACATGCTGGCGGCGAAAACAAAATGGCGGATCGCGTAGGTACCGATCGTGTGCGAGGTGGTGGTAAATAATTGTGCTCGGCTTTTTGTTGCAAGAACGCCCGTTACAAACAGAGCTGCTTCGGGAAAACTTTCCACAAGTTCCCTACAGAAGAAAAAAGGTGGGTTGTGCAGTGATTATTTCATCAGGTTTACCTTCTTCAGAATGAGAATGCAATGGCTCGAGTCAACTCACTCAGTAGACTACAGCGTCAGCGAGTACTTACGACTGTGAGTGTGAGTCAGCAGTCAGTACAAAACAACAGTTTACACTTGATGACAAACCCGTGGGCATATTTGCCGAAACCTTTATCAAACCTTGCTTACGGGAAAACTACAGTACAAAGGTACATCACTCATCCGTTTTGCGTTCAGGCAGAGCGTTAGATTTAGACTGAAGATCTGATTTAGCTTTCTTTGTCTTTCCTTTTTGCTTAGTTTAACAATAACATTGTTGTTTTTATTGTCAAACTAGGTGCAGAATATGGATGCAATTCACAAGGCGAGAGGACTTTGAAAAGCTGCAGCCAGCTGCTGTTCAAGGTCTCAAGCTTTGTACTGATCACTTTGAGGCCAACCAGTAAAACAATCCTGCAGAGAGGATCACTTGTGTGGAATGCTGTCCCGACATTGTTTGCAGTGCCCAATCCACCACCGAAGGTTATTTATTTATTGGTTTTAGGTTTTTGCAAACCAAAGAAGCACACTATTAAATGCAGGTTGAGTAATGACAAGTTTGAGGCTGATGTAAGAATTGAAAACAACAGCATTGTTCCCATCAAATAATGCCTGTTTGCATTTAGCGCAAAAAAATGATAAGGCCAACAAAAAAAAGTTACTTATTTTGGATCGACGTCCTGATTATGATGATATGATGAACTTATTTTGCAAAAAAACAGCCCCAAATGGCAAAAAAGGTATAGGGTCGGCGTCAACAACAAAGAAGTTGTATGTTTCTGGTCACCTGACCCTACCTATGTTTTCCCGACGACCCTAGACATTTTTTTTTTTTTGCATTTTCAAAAATAAAAGGGGTATTCGAAAATCAATTGTTTTCCTGTTTTTCAACAAAATAGTTTAAAAGATGGTTTTAAAAAAAAAGTTAGAAAAAAAATCTCCACCTTTAGTCATGTTAGGTCACAAAAAAGTCTGTTTAAGGTAACATAGGCCCCCCAAAAATAGCGTCGGTAGGTCGGCTTTTTAGTTTTGTATTTTAGCCATCTGAATATTTTAATTTTATTTTTTAATGCCCCCAAAAAGTCTAGGGCCGGTGGGAAAAAAATAGGGTCGGTCCGGATACCGTAAACAGATTATTTTTTGTTTTGCCTTACCAGAAACATACACTTTTTGTGTGTGGCCTAAGACCAATGCCATGAAATTGGGAGAAATGTTTCATTGTGACTGGGTGTTGGTTGTGAGTTTGTCAGTTAAAGAGCTGTGCAATTTGCAGGTTGCTAGTGGGAGGAAGCCACCATCGCAAAGGGTAGCTACAAATGAAGCCAGCACCGACCTGTCGCCTGATACACAAATTGTTCAACCAGGTAAGAGATTTTTAACCATGAAGAACACCCTGACATCAAAAAATGTTTAAACCCATCCATTACATAGTTGATAATCGCTGTATAGGGTGACGGGCGCTGGGGCGGGGTGGTAAGACGTCGGTCTATTAACTCGGAAGGTCGAGGGTTCGAATCCCGGTCGCGGCCGCCTGGTGGGTTAAGTGTGGAGATGTTTCCGATCTCCCAGGTCAACTTATGTGCAGACCTGCTAGTGACTTATCCCCCTTCATGTGTACACGCAAGCACAAGACCAAATACGCACGAAAAAGATCCTGTAATCCATGTCAGAGTTCGGTGGGTTTTAGAAACACAAAAATACCCCGCATGCTTCCTCCGAAAGCGGCGTATGGCTGCCTAAATGGCGGGGTAAAAACGGTCATACACATAAAATTCCACTTGTGCAAATAAATGAGTGCACGTGGGAGTTTCAGCCCACGAACGCAGAAGAAGAAGAAGCTGTATAGGGCGGATGCATGGATGGATGAAATTGTACCTGTAGTTCCCACACGTAAAGATGGGAAACATATCCTGTTAGAGGCATGGTTTGACAAGAAACAATTAAGTGGCTCTATTCCCATCTCCCCCCCCCCCCCCCCCTTTCCCCGTCGCGATATAAGCTTCGTGGTTGAAAACGACGTTAAACACCAAATAAAGAAAGAAAGAAAGAGGCATGGTGTGTGAGGAGTTTACCTGGTACTGTTGTCCTAATCAATCAATCAATCAATCAATATAAAGCTTATATAGCGCGTATTCCGTGGGTACAGTTCTAATGGCCTCACCCATTCAGTACCAAACAAGGTCAATTCCATCATTGTTCCACATCGAATCCATAGTTGCTAATACACTTCATTTCTGGCCTGCCTTCCTACGCTATTGTTTATTTTCATTTTGTGATTGAATTACACATGTTTTAATTTCTTCCAGGTTGTAACTTGTTATGGTTATGTTATTTTATGTGTGTTTTGTGTGTGTGTTTTCTTTTTTAGATGACATTCAGGCGATCCTGGAGGACATAGGATGTAAAGCATCAAAGTCGTCATCCTCCCCATCCCCTCGTGAAGCGGAACTTCGGCAGAAGGTCAACAAACTGAGGAGCAAGGTTTTCCGATTAGAAAAGAAAACGATGGAACCCCGTGTAAAACGAGCGAGTAAATTAGCCAAGCCTCCCAAGAAAGACTTTGTAATAGAACAGTTGTCTCATATATTATCAGGCGAGGCGAGCTATTTTGCCATTTATGCCTGTTACATATTTACCGGTTATCTGCTGCTGTGTCCATTCCTGGCAGAGACGGAACGCATGTTACCAAGGAGCCGAAGGAGAGTCGATGAGATGAGAGAATGTGATTAACAATTGCCAACTCTCTCCGTACAAAGAGGGTCCAAAATTGTATCAAAATATAGATCGTAGGGAATTCAAAATAAAAAAAAAGAGACAAAACATGTACTTCGGCTCATAGAGCCTTCTTTAATTTTTGACTCAAAAGTCCATGCTCCGAGAGTCCTTTTTTTAATTTTGAATTGCCTACCATCTATATTTTTATACATTTTCAAAAAGATTCAACAGTCACCTTCCGTTATTCTTGAACTTGGCTATCCCAGCCTTACCTCAACATTCGATATTCCTGTGATACTTTTGACGTAAAATCAATTTTTACTGTAAAACACTTCGGCAAGAGGATTGGTCCAAGCAAACAAATAATAAACTTGTAAGATTTTTCCTGATATTTCCGATCAATTGCCTATGGTTTTATTTAGCTAAAAGATTCAAACGTCACACCTATGACCCATGGCTATTTTTAAGGGGAGAGTAGCATCCCTGGTGTGTTGTTTTTGATGTACCTTTTGGTCTGTTTACAGTAACATAGGCACACAAAAAGAGGGTCGGTAGGTCGGCTTTTCTAAAAAAAAATTTTATAACCATCTTTTTAAATTATTTTGCAAAAAAACAGGAACAAAATTGATTTTTTTTCTTTTTCTTTTTCTCCAAATGCCAAAAAAAAGGTCTAGGGTTGGCGGGGAAAAATAATAGGGTTGGTCGGGATACCGTAAACAGACTATTTTGCTTTGTTTTGCCTAAGCAATGACTAACAAACTTTCTTTAGGGTCTGACATTGTATATACTATACAACTTTTTGGGGTATTAACTAAATACATGTATACAGTTTTTGATTCCTTTTATACTTTTTCACAAATTACCCCCCCCCCCCTTTTTTTTTTGTAGTCTGCCCTGGGGGCGGGAGGTCTCCTAATTTCGGTTTCTAGGGTCATCTTATGCTTCCCCATGAGCTGAGAACTTAATTTAAAATGGGCCACGATTTTTTTATTTGTATTTTGTAATTGTGCCTTTGTCCAGTCACATGATTTCACTTTGTAGGGGAGACCGGGGCTAGTCCGCCTACTTTTATGCTTTTGGTAGCATAACTGGCGAGTTTGATGAACTAGAAGACTGATTTTTTATTTTACATCAAGACAAATGTGTAGCTGATATCAATGTGCAGACAGTTTTTATGTGCGCATGAACATTTGTTGTACATACTGTTTTAAGTAGACCTACCCTAACGTAGGCGAACTTGCCCCAAGTCGGGGTAAGTCCGCCTACAGGGTGGGGCAAGTCCGCCGCTCTCATCCCATAGTAGGTACAAGACTAGTAGTGGGCAAGCTTTATACACACACGCACGCACGCACACACAGTCAGTCAAACAAGCACCCGATCAGTGGGAAAGCTTTTTTTAATTCCCTTCAATATTTAGGTTCAAAAATGCCAATGACAAAATACAAAAGAATGTCGAAAGAATGTAACACAAATCGGCGTCAGTCTTTTTTAGACATGAATCTGCAATCTTTACCATCGAGAATAGATGGAGTCACCATCAGAGTCACAGTTATGGCAGATGTAAACTGGACTGTTTCCCACACCTGCACATTCTTCATGGCGGACTTGCCCCATGACAAATAGGCGGACTTGCCCCTGCACGGGCAGGCAACTCTAGTGCCAGATAGCGAGCACAACATGGGAAGGAAGAAGCAAAACTTTCGTCAGAACTCGACCTTAATTAACGCACTTTCACTCGACACCAAGACTAAGTATTTGTTCTCAGAGGTAATGCATCAAAACCTAAGTCAACTGCTATGCATTCATGTTACAAAAATGAAGAAAAACACTTTTTGTGATCTGTACTCACGATATATGGGCGCGCAACCTCTGAACTTCTGCAGGATATGGCGGGAAGTAGGGACACCATTCTCACATGGTGTGAAAGACTAAAAGGTGGCAAACGTAAGAATAAACAGACAAAGACGGATGTGCCCCGGGGGCGGACTAGCCCCGGTCTCCCCTACTTAAAAACTTGGCACTGTCATCATTTTATTGCTATTTATTGTTCAGTTGTTCAGTATTTATTGCTATTGGGCATCAGTTGTTCAGTTGCCCTCTTTCGAATGAGCCATGCATGCATTATGGATGTGTTTAGCGAATGGGGATACCTCAAGCAATGTAAAAAAAAGAAACAATGTGAAGCAAACATATAGCACCAAATAAAATAACCGAATCAGAATGGAAACTTCTTCAGTGTATGTGTGTGTGTGTGTGTGTGTGTGTGTGTGTGTGTGTGTGTGTTTGCTGTTTTAAATACCGAAAATGTGAAAATAAAGCAAGTCACAACATGAGAAAGATCGACTGTACTAGTCATAACAAAGCAGGAGACAGTCTGGTCAGCATGCAGCAAAGGGGAATAACTCATATTTAGCCATTCTCATTTCTAAGCATGCCCAATGAGGAAGTTATCCTTCTTCCCATTGTAGTTTCTTTGTTGTGGACACGTAAGACAATGCGTGTGTCACGTTATCTATTCTATTCTTTCTTTCTTTCTTTATTTGGTGTTTAACGTCGTTTTCAACCATTCAAGGTTATATCGCGACGTGGAAAGGGGGGAGATGGGATAGGGGAAAGGGGGGAGATGGGATAGAGCCACTTGTTAATTGTTTCTTGTTCACAAAAGCACTAATCAAAAAATTGCTCCAGGGGCTTGCAACGTAGTACAATATATTACCTTACTGGGAGAATGCAAGTTTCCAGTACAAAGGACTTAACATTTCTTACATACTGCTTGACTAAAATCTTTACAAACATTGACTATATTCTATACAAGAAACACTTAACAAGGGTAAAAGGAGAAACAGAACTGTTAGTCGCCTCTTACGACATGCTGGGTAGCATCGGGTAAATTCTTTCTCGTCCCAACCAATATGGGACTCCCCCTAACCCGCGGGGGGTATGTATTCTATTCAGTCGCAAACTATCCCCTGATATCAATTCATGATATTGGCAGCGTTTGCTGGAATCATGGTTTAATGCTATTTTTACCAGATCTAAACTTGTGGTGGATGTGCAACCGGTAAGGTAAACAGACACCTGCATGCTAGAGACAAGAAGATTACGAATTGTGCAGGGAATTCATCTTTCTGCATTGACTGAGAGACGCAAAACCAGTCTAATTGCTACAACATGGTTACACATCCAGACGACTTCCAGAGGGTGTCAAAATGTTCAGTGTACTGTATAGATCAGAAGCATACTTTCGAATTGATTTATACTCACACTCATTTTCTCTCTTCTTTTACTTCCAGACCTTTCATCATCACTCACGGCCACTGGTCAGAACAGGTCACTAGACACTGACACCGTGACCATTCCAGATTTCCCGGTTCTCCGTGATCACAACGCAACTGTTGACCAGTCCTGTTCCTACCGTCCAGAATCACCACAGGAGAAAACCAACGTGCCATTCATCGTAAGATTTTTGTTTTGTTTTGAAAATGAGTGCCTTATTCTAGCTTTGCAAAAAACGAGAACGTGTCTTTGACAGATACCATCCAAATAATACATTATGAAAACAAGTACAGGTTCATTTCTACTCATGTTAATCGTTTATGCTTTCTGTGCTGAGCGACATATGGATTGAATTTCTTTCGTAACTCACCTCCCGTCAACCTGGAAAACTATATCTGTCGAAGTAGTTTCAAATAAAGTTAGTATGCTTCCGAATAAAAAATATAAAAAAAGGGTATTTTCTGAAATTTTTAATTATAGACTAAAACAAAACATTCACGAGTATGTTGTTGACCTGATGGTTTAAGGTGGTATAATTTTAATGGTAGGTTCCACTGTAAGGCGACATGGAGGGTATCTTTGACGGACTCATTCAAAATTCATACCCATGCACATCACCTCAAACACATAAGCTTTGTTCTAGAGTCAAATTTATTGGCTTCATAAATATTGTGAATTTTTGTCCGTTTGCAGATTGGCTTATCTATGAATTTTTTCGAAAATATCTTGCGATCTACGTACGCATAATGTAACACGTGAAGAAGAGCATAAACAGTTCGTCAAAAGGAATCTAATTTGCATTTATAATGATAATAATTCTCTTATTTATATAGCGCCTTATCCGAAGTTCAAAGCGCTTTTATGCCGTGTGAGATGGAATTTTTTACACAATATATCACGCATTCACATCGACCAGCAAACCTCAAGCCTGTTAGGCGAATGTTCACCTTTCGCGGCCTTTATTCCAAGTCACACGGGTATTTGATGGACATTTTTATCTATGCCCATACAATTTTGCCAGGAAAGACCCTTTTGTCAATCGTGGGATCTTTAACGTGCACACCCCAATATAGTGTACACGAAGGGACCTCGGTTTTTCGTCTCATCTGAAAGACTAGCACTTGAACCCACCATCTAGGTTAGGAAAGGGGGGAGAAAATAGCGGCCCGACCCAGGGTCGAACACGCAACCTCTCGATTCCGAGCGCAAGTGCGTTACCACTCGGCCACCCAGTCCAACCCATTTGCCTTCCTTATTGTTAATTTTTTCTTCATAAAGAGTAAAAGACTACTTGAAATAAACAAAATGTTTAACCATTTCAAGGCCTCTGAACACGTTTAAAAAAAATGCAGGTCTTTGCTCACAATATCAGATCTGCCAAGGCTCAGTTTACACAGGAAAAATCATCTGTCGACTTGGACACATACCAATAATCAACAGCCTCACTGCTTCTTGAAGCTGGATTTTGTGTGTGGAATGAATTACACATGTGGCGTTTCAGAATATAATTCATAGAAGATGTACATTCGTGCAGAAAGGCTTTAATTTAATAATTAGGTCTTCGTGATGTTCTCTTAAAATAACTAACATGTGTTCCCTTTACCGGGCCTCTGAACCAGTTTTGTGAATATGCAGGTTAAACTCGTGCTTTTTCAGTGTTATCAGTGTATTTCTCATCCAGGCATGGATGCGTGCTCTTAAATGGACAGCCCTTCCCGTGTAAACAATTGGGTTCAAAATCTCAAATCTTACCAGGCTTTTACATGGGATATGGCCATCCTTCCGTTTTGAAAAATACCAGAACTGAACACTCTGTATGGGTACTCTTTTTGCGAATGTAGAATTTTATGAATTAATTTCTTTAACGCCACACGTGTAAAACATTCCCTAAAAAAATCCAGCTCCAAAAACCAGTCAGGATGTTTATTCCTAGTATATGTTAGTCAAGAGATTTTTTTTCTATGCAAAAGTCTTCGCAGATCTGTGTAGTGAGCAATACTGTTTTGAAAAAGGACGTGCCTTTAAGCCTGTATAGACTGTTTGATTGTTGAGATACCTGGTGGCAATGACCGCACGGGTGGCAAGAGGTAGTAATGCACAGATGACAACAAACCGACCTGCATTAAAAAAAAAAGTTAGGAGGCCTTGATAGGGGGAAACATTTTGTTAATTTCCAGAATCTTTATGAAGAAATAATGAACGAGAAGAAAGTCTGGCCTTGAAGTAAATGCAAATTAAACTATGTATACTTTTGACAAACTTTTTCTGTTCTTATTCACATGTTAAAATGTGTGCAGAGATCGTTAGTTACTTCCAAAAAACCACGTTTCAGGCAACAGGCACTCGGACAATACTGGACACAGGCTATGCTGACCGGCTCATGGACTGACTACCTGATGCTGGAGTACACCAACAGTGGAAAAAGTCTGGAACAAAATGTTGCAGAATGTGAACCATGTACCGGACCACGTGACAACCCAGTATCATCTTCAAACCATGCAGGAATCTGTTCAACCAAAGATACTAGTTCAACACAGTCACACGATTTGCAAAAGTATAATTCAGCCTTCTGTAGCTCAGGGAGTTTGAACCCCACTCTTCATCCGTTTGGGAAAGTATTTCTGATTGTTTTGACTGCACAGGTTGGTAATGGTACTCTGATGCTTCTGCCGAGAAACCCCACTCGCTAGCGCACCAGCTGCCTGTTATGGGTAAGCGACGTGCCTGTATAGTGTATTTCCTGCAAAGCAAGACAGAATAAAACAGCAGCTTAGTTTAAGACATTCGTACCAGAGAAAACGTGTACGTGTTTGTTTGGAGAGGGTGGATAGAATCATAAGACACGCTGTGTCTATGTGACGTAGAGCAGGTTTTCAAATTCATGCTGAAACACTGTGTGATCGCTATTTTTTCTGGCATACCTTGATTTCAGATAGACTGGGAACCGAAATGAGGATATTTACATGAATAAACTATGCTGATATGTATGTGTTTAGAAATAAAGAATAGTTTTAATGATATATGGTGGGGTTTTTTTTAAACCCAATGTGATATTTTCGTATTTGAAAACAAATTGTACACTCTGTTGTCAATTTTACTTTCAGATAAATAAATCTATCATAATGGAAATCATCTGTTTGTGTTGTGTTACTTACCCATTTTAATCAATGTTGAGTCGTCCATATTCCTGTGTGTACGCATAGTATGCAGTTTGAAGGTAGCAGATGTCCGAGCAAACATAGGAGGATGTGCTGTTAGGCTGTCTATCTCCTCATCCAGGTTTTCCAGATATTTGAATTTCGTTCCCTCTTGGAGTTTCTGCACTGACACCTGATAAGCAAAATACACGTATCACTCTGTGATCATGGCAAAATGTATCATCTGTATGCTCCGTTCAAAAATTACCTTGAGATCCAAAGGTATACACAGAAATTGCAGTGGATCACAAAAACAACACGAACAGTAGTACATGTAATGCATATAATATTCTTCAGTTTAAAAATTCATGCAATGAGAGTCGATAACCCGATTTAACCCCAGGTAGATTCAGGGTCCCACTGACTGAATCTCATATGGTTGCTTTTCGGCACACACCACACATTTTTAATGGGACTGTGAGGTTTTGTTAATACAGTAAAATATATGGTAGCAACGTACTGTCTGTTCGTGACGTTTGAGAATACCGATCTATACATGTACTAACGCATTGTCTTTTTGTAGTGTGACTGTCCGATATTGCGTACTCCTAAAAATCAATGATCAAAAAGTTTGAACTGCTGTAATCGTGTTTCAGCATATGTCTGACAGTGCTTATTTGCTTCCAAACCGGCTTGCGATATCACGCCATCAGCGTTTCGCCACTGCTCAGAAAATCTTATGATTTCAGATCTAGTTTGAGATCGGAAATCACGTGTGCTCGTTTAAAAAACTAAATTCATTTATTACTTCCCTTTGACCGTTTCGCAAGAAAAATGTCAGGATCACTATTAGTATTAGCACATGAAAGCAGCCCACCGCCATTTCAAAAAAGTTTCACTGTTTCGTGGTGTCGATGTCATGTAGTGTCTGTCACAAGTCAGTTTTCGTCAGCCTGTTTCTTTCTGCGTGCGCCTTCCAAAGGAAGTTTATGGAAGGAAAACACGCCGCCTTTTCGTATTAGCTAAAGAAACAGGTACTGCTTTGACTTTACTTTCCTTCACTCTTTCCCATGCTCTCGAAGTAGCGGAGAAAGGTCAACATTGGTTTACATAATTTAATACATGGATAGTGTTAATAAGATTCTTGCAATGCAGCACACATTAATCAGGTTAGTCTATATTTTTGCTAAATATCAGTATCGTACTAAATGTATCACACACTGTTCAAGCTAGGTCATGTTACTTGCATCACAGCACACTCTGATCAAATGTCTATTGCTGCTGGATTTCAATTCTGTCATGGTAATCTAACGTGACTCCGCTGCCGCAAACGTTCTTCAGAACTTTCCCTTGGAGGACATCAAAACAAAAGGAATACACATAATGTTTATGGAGTTTTGACTTAGCTCGATGTCATTGAAAAGGTACTCGAGATGACGTGCAGCACTCGACTGGTCTTGAAGACCGCGCTCCTGGTTTGGGTCATCACTCTTCTTCTCAAGACACCATCATCAAGTTAATAGCAGTAGTAGTCTGGTTACATCTCTCTCCACAATTACGGCAACATGAGGAAGAGGAAGATGAATGAATCATTGGACCGTGGGTTCCTGAAACAGATCAAAGGGCCATATGTGTTACCTACACAGCCTGTCTAAAAGACTTGGTTTGTTCATATTTTATTATCGTTCTCATTCTATTACTGTGTTTCGGAAAATGGGGATTTGGCAACAGCGCACATTCAAACGTACACAACTTGACAACAACACAATGTACATGACTGACACGATACACTCATCTCCGCCTAGATCCCGTGGAACGATTGTCGATGTAATAATCACAGTCACTTACCTTCAAAGAAGGGGAACGGCTTTTCTTCCAAGCGTTCTTCGTTCCGTGGACTTGCGGAAAACGACCCTCTCGTGAAACGATTTTAGTTTACGTCAGTACATTTGGATACGTCACATGAATACGTCACTTGGCTACGTCGTGTAATGCGCGAGTAGTCTCGGTTGCCTATTCTATTCTTGACAGGTTCGCGCCTCATAATAATAATTCATGACAGTGTCTTACTGTCGCAAATAAAAATACCAGGATAATTGCAGTTTGGCCCGCAAGAAACTGGCTTTGCGCAACGTTAACTTGCTGTCTACATGTTTCGTTGTGTGACTGAAGAATTAACCATATCCACATATCGAGGCTCTGGGAGTTACTTCCCTTGTTTTAGGAAGCAAATTCCCGGTCACCTTTCAAAATGCCGCCTAACAAGCGCTGTGCTTGGGGACAATGTAAAACGGATGATCAGGGCCGTAGCAGCCCTACCGGCCACTCCGGCCATGGCCGGACCAGTTTTTTGTTAAAAAAAAAAATCGTCTTCATAAGCTTCAGCGCTGTGTTAGGAGGAAGGAGGGGTCGTGACTTAGATCGCACAATGACAGCGTTAAGCGAGAAATTGTCACTAATAGTTGAGGAGAACCATGTACAGTGTTTGGGAGAACATAATGGCCAGGGACCGTACCTTTTTATTTTTTTATGGCCGGACCACTTTTAGGAGCTGTGCTACGGCACTGATGATAGGTATCCTGAACGCTGTGTTGGCGTGAAATTCATCCCATTTGTGAAACCGGGAAAGCATCTGTACCATCTAGATCGCTGCCTTCGCTGGATAAAAGCCTGCAATCGCCCAGCTTACCAGTTGAACGTCAACACAATCAAGTCGTACACGTACATTTGCGGCAAGGTCAGATCTCGCACGACTTTGATTCAAGGCCTATTGCTAATTTTTTGATGGTTTGGTCTCAGTGTCACAAAAATATGACGATCTAATCAATCACTGATTTAAAAAATAAGTATGTTGCCCTATATCCATTGACATTCTTAGTGAAATAGATCTATTTGAAATAGTATTTCACTGCCCCGACCGGCGAACTTGTTGCCGGCTGTATTGAGCTTGTGTGTTCGTGTAGGCTTACTCAAAAAGTCAAAATCACAGTCGTCTCCGAAACAAGCAATAATCAGAGTTGGGGGGAAAACATTTCGTTTGTTCAGTTTTGTTTTGTTCTTGATAGTTTGTTTATCTCTCTCTCACACACACACACACACACACACACACACACACACACACACACACACACACACACACACACACACACACACACACATATACATACATACACCAGACCTGTTTACCCTCCCGGATTGTCCGGAATTATTACGGATTTGGGGTCTAAATTCCGGTATTACGGAATACTACCGAAAATTCCGGAAATTCCGATCGAGAGAACCTTTTTCGTGCGTGAAAATTCGAAGTCGAAATTGTGGTAGTCACCAGGGCTGTGATTTCAAGGCTGACCGAAACAGCCGTTTCTGCGCATGTGCACAGCAAGGTATTTGTCGGATTCCGCGGATTTGAGATCGACATTGGTCCGAAGGGTAATATAGGGCCGATCTCTTTGGGTACGAAATACACCACTAAACAGTTCCGCGGCCATTGCGACAGTGCGCATGCGTAGGATTTTTTTCGAGTAAACAACGCGTCGTGCTAGCTTCTCAGCAACTCGAAACATGTGCGATTTGAGCGAGATTTCCATCCAGAAGGTGCGACTGTGGAGCACTGAAGCATCGAAAACCTTGTCGTGTGTACGGAAAACGAGTGTGGAAGGTGCACACGAGGAACTTGTAGCTAGGTAAGTTTTATTTCTTTCGTTATTTACTCTTTGCAATGATGCGATGTGTTGTTCATTCCCAAGACCGGTTTTCCGCCCTGTAAGTTGTAACACTAACAGTAACTTAGTAAGTGCTCTCTCTTCAGATACGCTTAACTTTTCAGTTGATTAAAGTCAAAAACTTGAATAAGTGCCGTTGATCTGTCCACGGAATCTAACTTACTATGAAGCATAACTATATTCCGATTCATGATGCATAGGCTACATGTTGCGATAGTGTATGCAAAAGTTTTCCATTTTCAATCTGACGTGTGGGTAAGATAAGAAACAACAAACATGCATACGAAGTTTCCACTGCCAGTTTGTATAGCTGCTAAGCTTACCTCAGGCTGAGTCAGTGAGTATTTTGTACGTTTACATACAAAATGGTGATGAGGGGGAAAAAGAATGCCTTCCACAGGTGCGAAAAACTGTGATTTGATCTCAAGGCCTTTTTGTTTTAGAGCTTTTCCTGCTTTGGAACTTGGGAGATGGGATTCCTGTCGACCGTGAAGCAGAAAATGCAGAGAGGGTGCTTCTTCGGGAGTACAAGCAGAAGTTGTATGTGAAAGGGGTGCTTTATCCTGATCCATTCATCATCACAACTGGATTGAAAGGCAGCAAGATGGGCGATTCCTGTGGCCAAGCGTCTTCATCGCCGGCTGCCTGTGAGTGTGAGCTCGACCTCATGCATCGCCTCGTCAACGAGTTTTAAGGAGGAAAGGCTTACAGGTAGGAAACCTCTCTACTTTTTTAAATAAGTCATATTTGCACTTTACTTTTGAAAAAGAGAATGGTTCAAGTTGAATTGCAAGATGGCAGTGCAGCCTAACAACATTTTGGTTTCAGTGAACAGGGAATGTGTCAAAATCTGAAAAACCAGCATACTAGTATAAATACACACTAAAATTATGCCTGTCGCTGTCATATACATATAATTTTTGAAAAGTGCAGTGATACTGATAGTGATACAGTTAATCAGCAATGACTGAACCGACTTTCTAAATTCAGGGATGATCAAATCATCTGACTAATGGCCAGGGGCGAGTACAAAAAATCCGCTGTGCTAGTTAAAACCGCTTGGCAACTCGCCTGGTTGGCTAGTGAAAATTCTCGTCAAATGCAACACTTCTGGTTGTATACTCTAGTTTCAAAACGTTATATAAACAATGCAGTTATAGCAACTGTGGTTTGTACCCGGCAAGCAATTCTTTTTGGTGGACTGGACTTTCTTGAAATGACTCACCTGTCTGGCAAGTTAAGATTTTGAGATCTGGCCATCCCTGCAACTGTCTTAATTTTGCAATGCCCTTCATGCAAGTTGCACTCAAATTTGTGAGCAATTTGTTATGTACAACTTGGTAATTTGTCCTAAATGATGCTTTAGTAAAAGTTGTTGTCTCCTTTCTCTTTCTCATATTGATTATTTTCTTTTTTTCTCCCTTTTGGCAGTGTTTTGACCATATGCAACATGCTGCAAGTCATTTTGGAGGAGGAAGCCCCTGATTGCATCTTTGTCAAAACCAGAAAGAGACTTCTACCTGTCTCCAAGAGTCAGCCATCACAACCACCTGTTACCCAGAGCCAGCCATCACAACCTCCTGTTCCCAAAGTAATCCAATCCTGTTGCCCGTTTTGATACAGGCAGCAACAGGATGCACTTAGGAGGAGGAACTAGTAGAAGTAGGGAAAGCGGTATTAACAAAACAGCTTTTTCCTCTTAACTATGAAACCACACAGATAAACAAGGAGAGCAACCCTTCCACAAAGTAAACAATCCTGACGACTCTAATAATTTCAACAATTTGTCAACTCATGTAAAAGCTTTGCCAGATCCAGGCATTAAGCTCTACTCGTTACACATGTAAAGGGCAGAGCAACATTGTTGAACAGCTGCTTCGTTTCTGTAAGTTTTCAGCCTGAAAGGTAGTAGGGTGGGTCGCATCTAAAATATAAATGTTTGTCTTGTCAAAACCTATGTTAATTTTCCTACATTTTAAGACTCCCTCTTTTTCTGTAGTGGATTTTTTTTTTTTATCAGATTATTGTTTGGAGTTCTGAAAAGGAAGGCTCCTGTGTACACCATTATAGATATGACTTTTACTGTACTACATGTGTGTTTTTGGTATATATATATATTAATATATAAAACTAGATATCTGTCTTCCCAATATGTGCATTGCCAAGTGGATGAAGTCATCAGATTTGATCTGCTGCTAGTGATAACGTTTATCAACATAAGTAAAGTTTTTTGAGCTGACTGTATTGTGTGCATTTTGTTTGCAAGTGCTGATATGTTTGACTTTGTGCTGTAATGCTTTGTCTTGTCTCTCATTCTCCCTTTCAAAGTACGAGAACTCAGATTTTGTTCTGACACACTCATTGCATCATACAAACATCAATAAAGACACACACAGAAAGTGAGCCAAACAAACATTTTTCCTCAGAACATGTTATGGTATGCACAGGGGACATGAAAATTATGGAGAGAAGACTGTGCGCAGGAAGAAGAGAGAAACATTCAAACAAATGAAAACAAACCTGTAAATTGTTGCTCTTGGCCACTCTGGTGACATGTACTTTATTCTACCTATATTAGCGAAACCGATAGGCTAGATCCTGAAGGTCTAATCCTCGTCTCTGTTGCATATTAAACAACATCTCATCTATACTATAACGTTTAGGGTCAATACTCATTGGTTGATCGCTAAAAATTCTTGTCTTTTTAGAATTTTTGACTTTTTCCTGCCATCTTCTTGTTGCAAAGGGTGACACTAAAACCATGAATTAATTGTAAGAGACTGGTCGTGGCTATACCAGTGCAATATGATATGTTCTGCGAGAAATCAGATTTCTGAATAACCATGGATTTTTCCTGTCTGCGTTCTTTTTCTTAGCCATGTTTGCAATCTGTAGTTTGAACATCAGTCTATTGTTCTCCTTAGTCAGCTTAATCATTGCAATAAGATTGCGCATAACGGGTGTGCATTAAGTTGGCATCTGCTTATACAAAAAAACTATCAACAAATAAGCAAAAACAAGAGCACCCAGAAATGTTTCTGTTGTGAATGGGTCTTGTTCAGGGCTAGTCACACTTCTGGCAATCAACTAGCTGCACCATTCCTCTCCCTTGATGATCCTTGGGCCTGGCACGTCTCAAACTGGAATTCCAGATCTCGCATTGCCCATTTTCTTCTGCCTAGCCGGTGCTCTGGTCGGGGTATGTCTATCATCACTCTTGCTGTCTGAAACATTGCCAAACAGGGTTCATTCTGTCAGTATTTATGGTAGTATTACATCTTCATGCAGGGTTCTCCACATATATGTTGTCCGTTTGGGTTCCATGCCCCCAACTTCAACTTATAAAGGTGGTCATTTGGACCCACTGTTGTCATTTTCAGTGCAATACAGAACTCCCCCTGTGAATTCCCCGGTACACTTGTTTTTGTTCCTTTGGCTTCTATGGAGAGCTCTCCTAATGTTGATCAAATCGCACTCTGGAAACAAACCACCCACATAAAACTTAGCTTGGCTTCCCACATTCATAAGCCTCATATATTGATATTGATTGATATTCATTCTTGTTCAGATTTCAAAACACACGAACAGACGAAAAGTCAATTAAATCACTCAAGCTGTAAGGCACAGACACATCATAGTGATACTAGGAACAGCATGTGTGAACAAATACATTCAACACCTTACCATCTTCTTTACTGCGTACACACACAAAATATAACAAGAAAGTTATTTAAAAAAAAAACTTACTCTGTGTTGAAATCCAGGGTATCCCAAGTTTTGTGTTGGGAAAGAGTTCTCTGCAGTTGGTGTGCCATCAAGAAAGTGTTGAGAACAAACCCTTGCAGGTGAAAAAAAAGCTTGTGCTGGGTTCTTCTCGTGTGTTGGATGCGGATGCAAGCTGTTGAAAACAGACAGATGCATATCAGATTTAACAATTTATGGCTCTACAAAGCAATTTTTTATTGCTTTTTAATCATAGCCATGCTCTAACAACATGAAGTAAAACAAAAAAAACAAGAAACGGAAACACACTGACACAGAAAGTGAGCCACATTTTTTGATCTCATGCACGGCAGATTCAAACAAGTATTTCATGCAGTGCCGGTGTGCAGTTTTTGTAACGTTCAAAGCTGTATAAATGCAGGTCTAGCTAAACGGTTTTGTAATCATGCTATGGAATTTGCAGAAAAAAACAATAAATCGCATGAATGTCAGGCAATAAAATAAGTTGATCAAGAACTGTTACAGTGTTGTGCTTACCTGAACGGTGGTTGGCATGAACAGCACAGACTCGTGTGGAACCTGGTGAATTTTGCAAAGTTTAGCTTTCCATTTTGAAGACGGTAGCTTCCGTTGTCACAATCAATCATCGGGCAGTGACATGCCATTGTTAAAATCGATAATCGCTGAATTTACATCGACAAAACAACAAAATAAACACAAGTGTCGGACTCGTCAGTCGCAGAACATACGCAAAGCTGTGTTGCAGACGATTTGTTTCCTCGAAAAAATGACGCAGCCAATGAGAGGCGTCTGTGCGGTCACGTGATTTTCCTTCTTTGTTCCATGTAAACGTCGGAACTGTTTAGTGGTGTATGCCAACCAAAAAAGCGAAAGTAGTACAGAAATATCGGCAAAACTATTAAGTCAAGTGGCGGTGTCTGGTGAAGTTTAAGAAGAGCGAACCACATTCATTTTGGTGATCAACTTGAGATCAGTGCAACAACAAAGCTAGTCAGTTACGAGTCACGTCGCGGCACGTGTCCCGAGGTTAGACGCAGTATTAGTTTTAACAAAATGCAGTACACAAATGAACATGGAAACAAACAAAAACACGAAATTATGTTTGGCAAAACATGAGCCTGCTTCGCATTGAGTTTATTTGACCTAGGTCTCTACTTCCACAGAATCTCTCAGACCTGCGAACCGATCTCTCACTACGGTCAGTCACGCCAGAGACATAGATGTAGGTCTATGGTCGCGCTCATCATGCCGTTTCTTGGCTGTTGCCGAAATTCAAGTCTTTCTGAGTCTAAAACTGATCTCCATTAATATTTCTCCAATATAGCAAAGATCACAGTTCTTTGAATCGAAAAACTTACAACAAAATGTTTAAATGAAATAAACGAATCGGTCCTCTAAAATTAAAGGTAGCTTCTGGAGAGAGTTATTATGACTGGTTTTAATGCAGGATGTCTGATGTGACAGAATGTAAGGTGGTTTTGTTCACATGCATCTTCAAGTGACTGTAAACAGTCCAAGGGCGGAGGGGTGGGGGTTGGGGGATGTTACAGGGGTTTCGGACCCCCCCCCCCCCCCCCCTTGCTGTCAAGAAAGCAAAAACACAAAACAAATATTCAGTCTCTGGGAAAAAAACTAGACATTTTCTGTCTGTGAAATTGTTGTTGTCTGGAGCAGATATCAATGAAGATAAATAGCCATTATTTAATACTAACTTTAAAAGAAATAATGAGTGGCTGCTGACACCAATTTATCATGTTTAAAATCAAGGATAAGCTACAAATTGTTAATAGAATAGCTAAAATTCTTCAGCCAGACCCCCCCACCCCTGGACCCCAGGTTGTACCCCCCCTGCCCGCCCCCCCCCCCACCCCCCGCCCCCCCCCCCCTCTAGCTCTCTTGCTCCGCCCCTGAATACTGTGGTGTTTTTTTTAGATAAAGTAAACTTGTCTTAGTTAACTTGCATATTATATATCAGGTGTCGTGTGCTTGTGTGTGTGTGTGTGTGTGATCGAGCTTCTGTGTGTGTAGTACAATACTGTTGAACATGGTTATCAATTTTGTACTTGTTTTGCATGGTAGCGCGCGAATAAACGTGTCGTTTAATCGTTTTCGAGCTGGTTGATAAAAAAGATTACTCAAAGATGCCTCAAATTACGGAAAAGTACCAGCTGCATTCCTGATTTTCATTTGGGGGGGTAAACAGGTCTGATACACAAACACACGCGCGCACGCACACACATTGCACGTACGCGCACATACACACACCTACTGAGATATGCCTAACATACACGCACGCTTGCAAACACACACATAATACGCAAACGCAGTTTAATTTCCTCAATACATGGCGAAAGGCACACACACACACCACACACAAATAAACACACACACGCAGTCCCACACACACACACACACACACACAACCCTCACACACACAAATAAACCCACACACGCAGTCAACCCCCCCCCCACACACACAACCCTCACACACACAAATAAACACACACACGCAGTCCACCCCCCCCCACACACACACACAACCCTCTCTGACACACACACCCGCCCAACCCCAGCGTCCAACTCAACTTTCACCAACCATACCCTACTCTCACTATCGCTCTCTCTCTCTCTCCGCTCACACACACACACACACACACACAAGCTCACGCAAGCACAGCCACACACACACACAGCACGCGCATACACACACACACTGACACACATCACACACAGCACGCGCATATACACACACACTGACACACATCACACACACACACCCACACACACCTTTCGCAGTTCGCTCACAGTTCTTCTCTTTTCCATCGTCGCCATCTTCGAAGCTTGCTTCGCTTTTCAGGGTAGATAACCCGTTTATCACATTCGCTGCTGACTTGTGGGTCAAGGCTATTACTCAGAATTCCAAGAGAAAATAAGGATAGTCGCGTGTGAACATCACTGTGGAAGCATTTATTCTAAACTGGGCAGTTCAAGGACGAAATCCTTGATTAAAGATAGGAAAATAAACAACACCAGATGCCTGAAATAATAGCATAAATCAATAATCTTTACATACTTACAGATCTGTGGAAGCACATCAACTGATCTGTGAAAAACACACCTGACTTCGATCTAGCATGCAAGAGGTAGCGACTATGGACTAGCGTGTCAACATCACAACAAAGAGAATCAAATACCATTTCGTATTGCCGCTTATGCTGGCTCTGTTTCAAGCAGTTCCTTGTGGCCTCGCCAGCATTTTGACGACGAAGAGGCTCAAACAGGCACGCTAAAACCTCAGGCTGGCTGAAAACCGGTCCGTATTCCACTTGTCTTCCTCACTGCTTGAGCCGGCCATGTTTGTTGTTGAAGACTCGTGACGTAGCACACGAGTATGTGCAAAAGGTCATGAGCCAAGACTGCGCGCGCGATGGAACGATTCAGAACAACCAAAAACGAGTCAAAGTATACTTTTTGGATTTCTGTGTTCATTTATACACACGCATTTGTGGTTGATGAATTAAGAGGGTCAACATATCAAAAGTGACCCTAAACCTTGGACTTTTCCTTTAAACCATCTCTTCTTCCAAAACATTCATGTATCATCTCATACATTCTCGTTCATTCTACATTCACATTCCGTCCACATTCAATATCCAAGCTATACTTAATCTATGAATAACACTGCCATCACCGTCTTAGCATCACCGTGTTCGAAAGATGCAAGAAATTTCCCAATAAAAACCCTGATACAATCACAACAAGAATTCTCTTAAAACTTCACACTAGAATTTAGTGCACTTTGTATACACTAACCTTTACATTCCAGCTATGTATTCCAACTTCAATAATATACAACATAGTAAATCATTTACCTTAAGAGACCCGTCTCTTGAAAGAGTGCTTGTTCCCCGAACAAGACTGACACACGCTGACAACCTTCCTGGTTGAAAATCTTTGGCGTTGTAATCTTTCTAGTTCATAGCCAGCTATATTTCTCAAACTTGTAACACAACTCATGTCAAGCTAAAGCTACTTTCTCGTGCAACACACGAAACCCGTGACAACCTTCTAACCTGTCCCTACGCATCGCAATTCACTCTTTAGGGAGGTTAAAATCACGACGTGTTTAACATAACAAATATCCTACTCACATCTTTGTGACAGTTGGCATGTTATTTCTTGTAATGTATCTGCATTTATCTGGGAGGCTTGTGCTATGATTACATTGTACACATGTTTTGAAGCCTTTACGTTTTCTATTTACATCACTGTTGTCTTGAAATAATTATGCAAAAACCGTTCATTTCAGTACTGAACGAACGCTGTCGTCTTGCTACATGTACGTAGAACACTCAATCGAATCAGTCGACTTCCAAATGCTGCAAGGCCTAGCTCGAAATCTGTTAGAAAAAAACACTCCTGCTTTTTGCCGCGGGGAGTTTTAGGGTCAAGCATAATTTGGTAATGTGGTGACGATAAGCTACATGTCACTAACACGGAGGACCACGGAGGATGAGAAGAATCTTCTCATATCGAAAGAACGGGCACAGATGCATGAGTACTCTCTCAGGGATTGTTCGCGCTCTCCTAGCGTGTGCTAACAGTTTAAGTGCATTACCATTAGCCAATCAACTGGTTAACATCAGTCATGTGACACCAGTACTTACTGACACTTATTATTAGCATAGAACTATTGAAGAAGTGACTATGTTTACCTTGTATCTATCTACCAACAGGGTGTCCGGGTGTGTGGGTGTACAAACTTGGAGAAGTACCGTCCAACCTCGGACGAGCGTGTGACATTTGGTACAACAGGAACCTCGCCAGCAATCAAAGCAGATGGGCACAGTTTGACAATCTGCCTAGGTGTCCATGCCAAGAGGAGAGAAACAATATCAAAAATGGAGTGTACGGAAAGTGGATTTCTACTGGTGAAAAAAGCAAAGATGGAAAGCTACTCATTTGCTACCGGCTGTCACGGTCAGCTGGAAGCCACTTCTACCCTCGTGGAAAGGTACGATTCTGAATGAAAAATTGACTGTAGTAGTCGTTTAAAATGTGAAATAATCAAGCGACTAAGCCTTCAAGAATTATGAAATACATCACTTTGAATGTATACAGGTTGAACTGCATGTTTGGAAGTCAGAATTCTTAAACAGGGAGTGCTAAGAGACCCACTCCGCTTTCCCTAAACCATCCGTTTCTGGCCATAGGCAATGCCAGGCTTTTATGTAAAGAAATAATATCATTTCGTTTAAACATGTGCTTGAGAACACCCTAGGTGCCCTCCATAGAGAGCGAGCATTTAAAAAGTTTTTTTCGCGTGGACGTAACCAGGGTTTAGACAATGAAAAAGACAATGGGACATGTTTCCCCCTCAACACACACACTCACACACACACACACACACACACACACACACACACACACACACACACACACAGTTATACACACACACACATATACATACATACATACATACATACATACATACATACATACATACATACATACATACATACACCACGACCCTCATCTCGATTCCCTCTCTATGTTAAAACATTTAGTCAAAACTTGACTAAAATAATGTAAAAAAAAGAGTTTTATATTCACATTTTGCCAGGGATGCTGATGCAATGGCTTGCAAAAGCCTCACTGGAGAACGATATCTCGAGTTTGGTCAAAAATACAAACGACTCGGCAGTGTATTTGGTGGTTTTGTTGATGACAGTACAGAAAACCCATTGAGGCCTTTCTTTAAAAAAAAAAATGATTGCGCACAATTACTGTATTCTGAAGGTAACCGTGGACGAGCAAAATGGCATTGTGTATGTAGTCTCACTCAATGAATTTGATAAAATAGCTGGGCTTTCATTGGCTTTGACCGGTTTATTTCAGTTGAGATTATCATCTTGAATACTGCGGCGCTTTTTGAGTATACTGAATCGGTTAATCGGGTCAGTTTTCTGATTTGGTCAGGGCACAACGCATAGTCGAGTCACTTGTGGTCCTTTTTCTTCACATATTTGGGTCACCTCGCTTCTGTTTCGAATCGTACGTACGTGTGTATCTTTACAAAATATGTGCAAACAGTAGGCTTCCGCACTGAGACCGATTCGTGTAGCTGTAATAGTGACTTTTTTCTTATATTTACTTCATTTGAACATTTGTTTCAATAAACCCTTAATGTGTAGCCAAGTGCGATAATTGCCACAGCCAGGTGTTAATTAACACATGTGACATGTTTTTCAGATAGGGCATTTTATAACCTTTACGTTTATATACAATTTGCCGTGACTTATTATGGTAGGAACATATCCAACTTGTTTTAAGTCACAGGCAACATTTTTAATAATTTAGCCATTTTTGAAGATAACACTGAATAAATGTGTTGCTATTCAGGGACTGATGTGATGAAGTCGAAAAGTTGCCTGACTTTGCTGTGTTATTGATTCAGAATTGTGTGTGTGTGTGTGTGTGTGTGTGTGTGTGTGTGTGTGTGTGTGTGTGTGTGTGTGTGTGTTGTTTTCCAGGAATGTTGCTACAATGACGGCATCAATGGATTGCTCGTTCAGAATCAGCCAGATGCCGCCACAGCAACCGCATTCAACCCCAGTGTCCCCGCCTTACGCCAGCAGCACTTAGAAGAGGACAGACTGGGCTACGACGCTTGCTGCTCCCGTAATAATCCGTCAGACTGTGCGAAGTACTACAGCTTGAGACCAATTGGGAAGTGCGACCCAAAGCCACCCATAAAATTTGGTGCGTTGTGTTTTATTTCCGGGAAACCTAAACAGGCTAATACGTACTTTGAGGCAATCCTCGTCTGCTGTAAAATAGATGAAATAAGACATGCGCTTTGGCATGCCAGTTAAAACTGTCTGCTTGTTTTGCTTACATCTTTCTCTTTTCCTCGAATAATGTATCCCAAGATGCTACTGTTTGGGAAAAGTAGAATGGCTTTTAATGGAAGAAGTTATGCTATGTTTTTTAAAGAAAAACTCCGGATAAGTTTACCTGCCTTCTTGAAGGTCACGTGCAAGTAATCTGACTGTCCTAAATTGCAACCAACTTTTGCCCAACTTTGTTTTGTTTTTTGAAAATCGTTTCCGAGTCGTTGAGGCCGAATCGGCGAAAAGTGTGCCATGTGAACAGCCCCAGCGATTTAGAAACGATTCGGGCCAGACTCGTCAGCAACTCCAAATTTCAGTTAAGCACTGTTCGACTCAGCCGTGACACGTCAGCGATTTTGTCCAGACTTTTCTTATCGCGCTTACTGATTGGTTAGCTCTAAGCCTTACCTTCTCCGGAAAACAACGAGGACAACCGGACAATCCCGGACGCGAATTTTTTTTCACACGTCAGTTAGGGGCTTTCAATCCCGACGGCAGGTTCCGAATAGCGACGAACGTAATCGGAAGTTCCGATGTTTACCGAGTCAAAGAGCCGAGTCGAACACTATCCTTGCGTCATCTTTGTGCAAGCGCAGCAGCTTCGGAGATTTCAAAATGTTTGCTGTGTGTAAGTAGGTCCACTCCTTCTTTGCGACGTCACATGGAAACAGTCGCGTTTTTAGCGAAACAATGGGCATTTCAAACTCGCCATTTCTTCAAATTCACTCGGACTAGAACAACGAAATATATGTATCTTGTAAAACAATCTCTGAGCCTTCCGACTGTGGTATGAGTTTTAATCTGCGATGCGGCCTTGGGCAGATCACAGGCGGAAGGTATCGTTCACTGGACCACCACTATCATAATAAGACAGACAGTTATAAACATAAAAGGTACATATATAGTTAGAACAGTCATCTATCCTGGTATTTGTAAAAATACAAAGGTCCTCGACATTGGAATTTATTTTCTGCATATTTTTTGTCTGAAGTAAGTTGAGCAAGACTCGAAGCTGAGTGACATACCTTGTAGTCTTATGATAGTGGTGGTCCAGTGAACGATACCTTCCGCCTGTGGGCAGATCTGACAGTTTAAGTAAACCACGAAAATAGATCTAAAACGCGCGTGGTTGAGCTTTTCAATGGCGTTTTTGACGCCTGCAAATGTTGTGTTTACAAATCGCTTCGGGGGCACACTTTAATCTATACGTACAGACAAACATAATACATGGAACGAAAGGTAAGAGGATGGACTGAAAGCTGGTTTGGGGGGTATGACTGGATCTAAACCAAACAGCGTGTGTTTGGGTTCGATGTTTTTTGACTCACATGCGAAGCAAAAGTGAGTCTATGTACTCACCCGAGTCGTCCGTCCGTCCGTCCGTCCGTCCGTCCGTCCGTCCGTCCGTCCGTCCGTCCGTCCGTCCGGCCGGCCGGCCGGCCGGAAAACTTTAACGTTGGATATTTCTTGGACACTATTCAGTCTATCAGTACCAAATTAGGCAAGATGGTGTATGATGACAGGGCCCCAAAAAACATACATAGCATCTTGACCTTGCTTCAAGGTCAAGGTCGCAGGGGCCATAGATGTTGTCTAAAAAAACGCTATTTTTCACATTTTTCCCATTTTCTCTGAAGTTTTTGAGATTCAATACCTCACCTATATATGATATATAGGGCAAAGTAAGCCCCATCTTTTGATACCAGTTTGGTTTACCTTGCTTCAAGGTCAAGGTCACAGGAGCTCTTCAAAGTTGGATTGTATACATATTTTGAAGTGACCTTGACCCTGAACTATGGAAGATAACTGTTTCAAACTTAAAAATTATGTGGGGCACATGTTATGCTTTCATCATGAGACACATTTGGTCACATATGATCAAGGTCAAGGTCACTTTGACCCTTATGAAATGTGACCAAAATAAGGTAGTGAACCACTAAAAGTGACCATATCTCATGGTAGAAAGAGCCAATAAGCACCATTGTACTTCCTATGTCTTGAATTAACAGCTTTGTGTTGCTTGACCTTGGGTCAAGGTCACATGTATTTTGGTAGGAAAAATGTGTAAAGCAGTTCTTAGTGTATGATGTCATTGCTATGTAAAGATCAAGGTCAAGCATGTGAGTCGTATGGGCTTTGCCCTTCTTGTTTGGAACTCGTCTTCGTATTTATCCTACATACGTGAGAGAGACACTCGTGAGATAATAATCGTTCAAATCACACGTGTGTATATCATGTAAACGAGGTCATGTCAAGCAAGTCTGGCAGGGACCTGTTTTTCCACTGCTTATGATGCCAAAGTCACCGAGACAAACGTCATTATAGAAGAAAAACAATTGCGCTCGCTAATTACCCTCGATGAAGTTTTAGAACTAACACGTCACGCCACACTTTCAGAGTGACGTTTCTTTACTTTGACGTAATAGATTGCACGAGGCTTTAGAAGAGATCGAGGTTCCAAAAACAAGCGTCTTCAAGTTAGCTGCCTCGACTGCAGGACATTTTAATAATAATAATAATAAAAATTCTTTTATAGCGCTGTTCACCGCCGAATGGCAGTCTCATGGCGCTTTACATTAGACATTAAAATCTAACATTTTACATAAAAAGTTTTTTTGTAAGAAATAACATACAAGCATTAAAAACAATTTATAGACAACGACCACTTATAGTAATATAAAATAATCTAGAAAAATTGTTTTTAAAAAGATGAAAAAACCCACACAAAAACACGTAAGATAAGTAATAGACACATAGTTACACATAAAAAGTCTGACAATAAAATATAACTCACATAAAAGCGTACCTATCTAAAACAGAACGAAGATGTAACATAGACTGTGGGGCAACAAATCAAACAACTAACAACTAGTCAACAAGCAAACGTATCATTCAGCACATTCACTCACAAGTCACATGCACACATTACACCACAGCTTCAATGTCCTAATTACTTTGTTCATTTTAGTAAAAGGCAGATTTGTACAGGTGAGTCTTCAGTTTAATCTTAAATGACGGTAGTGAAGGAGACTAGGGGAAGTGAGTTCCAGAGTGTAGGGACTTGATATCTGAATGATCTTTGTCCAGCTGATTTTAGTTTAGCTCTTGGGACTGTGAGGAGCAGCTGGGGTGAGGACCTCAGGGACCTAGTTGGAGAGTACTTTGTCAGTTTTGATGACAAGTAAGAGGGTTTTACAAGAACAAAAAGAATATTACACACTTTTGTATAGCCTGAAAACTGATCCTGAAAACACGGTAAAAGATAGTTTGGACTTTTTGTCGCAAGAATTTGTTCCACGCCTTAGTGAAGAACAGTCACGTTTATGTGAGGGGTTAGTTACTCCCGCAGAAGCAGAAGCAGCCGACGCTCTGTGTAGCATGAAAAATGGCTCGGCCCCTGGGATTGATGGAATTTCTATTGATTTTATGAAAGTATTTTGGAGCAAGATAAACAGATTGCTTGTTGATTCATTTAATGAATCATTTGAAAGGGAAGAGTTATCATATACGCAAAATCAAGGGGTGATAATATTATTGCATAAAGGAAAAGATTTGGATAGAGAACGATTAAGTAATTGGAGACCAATTACTTTAACTAATACTGATTATAAGATTCTAGCTAAAGTTTTGGCAATAAGAATGGGTTTAGTAATTAATGAACTAATCAGTGTAGATCAGGTTGGTTACCTAAAAGACAGAAATATATCAACAGTGATTAGAACGATTGATGATGCGGTTAACTACTTCAATGTTAGTGGAAAAGCGGGTTATCTGCTTGCCCTGGATTTTAAAAAAGCAGGCTTTTGACAGTATATCAAAGTCGCTACTTCTTAATGTTTTTGACAGATTTGGATTTGGATCTAGTTTTAAAAAGTGGGTGGAGATTTTGATAAAGGGTACTACAAGCTGTATAAATCATGGAGGTTGGTTATCGGAGAGGTTTAACGTATTTAGTGGAATTCGACAGGGTTGCCCGTTTTCGCCGTTGGCTTTCGTCTTGGCGGTGGAACTGTTGGCGATTAAGATAAGAAACAGCCCTATAGTTGGAATAACTACACCGAACATGATTAATCAGGATGGTACGGTCATAAAAATAAAACAAATGGCAGATGATACAACCCTGTTTTTAACAGGAGGCGAAGCCATCAAGGCTCACGTAAGAAATCGACAAACAGTAACACAAACTCAATCACTCCGTCACACACACACACACACACACACACACACACACACACACACACACACACACACACACGTACCTAAAGTGTGGATGGTTACCTAAGAGGCGGCACTGGGTGTAGTGCCTTTCTAGTGCACTTGCACTACAACAGCACTGGGTGCAGTACTCGCTCCGGCATCGAAGAATTTTGCACTAAAAAATGCACAAAATTTGACCTATTTCGTCGCCTATAGAGGACGGAAAGAATGTCATTTTGAACATTGTTATGACATTCTTTCCGTCAAAAAAGTCAATTTAACGGTGTTAAATGAAGCGACCATCCACACAATTAGGTTGCCATCCAGAGTTTAGGTTGCCATCCACGTGTGGATGGTTGCCTTATGGTGATTTAGGCAACCAAACCTGTGGAAACGGGGGTACACACACACACACACACACACACACACACACACACACACACACACACACACACACACACACACACACACACACACACACACACACACACACACAGAGAAAGAGCATAGGTGAAACTGTGCAAGAAAGCGAGACACTAGATCTAGATCTGTCTGTCTGCATGTAGCCTACTTACAGGGACACGACTGCCAACTAGTCTCGGCCCGCTCAAAATAATAATGACCGAGACTTTCAGTACTTACTTCGCGTGACGTCTAACCCTCTTACGTCATAATGTGACGTCAATGTAATGTGACGTCTTCAAATGTTAGAGTTTCTACCACAGACATACACACGCACGCACGCACGCACGCACATACGCACGCACGCACAGACAGACAAAGTTACGATCGCATAGGCTACACTTACGTGAGCTAAAAAACCGAGATGATGCTAACATGGCAATGAACATATTGAACCAATTTAGCAAAGTCTCGGGGCTACAATTAAACTTAGATAAAACGAAAGCTTTGAGAATGGGGAGAGAACCAACGGAACCTAATCTGCCTTTCCACGTTGTTAAGGAAATTAAAATTTTAGGGATTAAATTTAGTAGTTGTAAAATGGCAAAAGACATCGAGGAAAACTGGAAACTCAAAATGGAGAGTCTTGATGCCATGATTAAACAGTGGAGTAAAAGAGATCTTAGTATACAGGGGAAAATAAGTCAGGCCAGTGGATCCTATGTTTGTGTCAAAGTTCGGAATGATTCACGAAAAGTCATTCAAACAGTCGACGTCTGACAGGCCATGGAACAGCAGGGGCGGACGAGGGGGGGGGGGGTCTGGGGTTTCCGGACACCCCGCCCCCCCAGCCAAAAAATAAAAATATTTTTTTGTGTTTTTTGGGGTTGAGTTTCAATTTTTGAGGTATTAATCAGTGACAAAATCTGCTGCCTGAAACTGGTAATGATCATCCTCAGAATGCACCAGATTGCACCATTTTGCATCCTTTTTTTCAAACTTTTCCGGGGGGGCATGCCCCCGGACCCCCCTAGCAAGCTAGGCGCTTGGCGCCGTCAGCTCGGCGCTTCGCGCCTTCACACCCATATCTTCACAATATACTTTGGGAAACCAACCCCCATAAAATGAACTGATCCGCCCCTGAACAGTACACGAAACGATTTAGAGCTTTCGCTGCCTACGTTCAAACTTTCAAAACTTCGCGGTGTATGAGTGCGACTACGCGTGCCTTGGCGTGTGTGTGCGAGTGTGCGAGGGCTGTATTTTGTATATTGATTATTTGATACATGTATAAATGTGTCTCCAGGAATATGTTCTGTTTTAATCTTGTGTCGATACTATTTAGTTCTGACTCGTTATTAGCCATTGAGTATAACTGTTTTATCATCATTGCTTTATTGTTGTTCTTTGGCCATTTACGTTGAATGACTTGTTATACATTGACATTGATAGTTTTATTCTTCTTCTTCTTCGTCGTTCGCTAGATAGTTTTATTATAAGAACCTTTTCTAATTCCTATTAACTCGATGTTCTTTAGCTATATGTATACATAAATGCATATTGTAAAGCAGTATGCATTGTTAGAGGATCTTTTAGTAGCAGTGTTTAATGTCGAAGCTGCCTTTCCCAGTTTCACCTAAGAGACCGACTGTATATTGTGTTATTGTATTTGTCAGACTTGATTGTACCAAGTCCCTACACATGTTGTAATGCGCTTAGAGCCAAATATTTTTGTCTTTTGTAAGGGATAGGCGCAATATAAATACACTTTATTATTATTATTAAATTCTTTGAAAAATACTCGCTCTCTCTCTCTCTACGAAGAGCTACTACGGTGTTCTCTGGTTGTAAGTGTTCAAACGAAAGGGTGTTTGTACTGTATGTAAAAGCCTGGCGGTGTCTGTGCTAATTTATGGGAGGCGGAGAAGACGGGTCAAAGATACACAACTTTCAACCTTGCATGAATTGAACATAGGATTCCTTTAACATAAATTCCACTGAATCTTGAAGTCCTCAAACACTGAAAAGTCATTTTTACAAAATGGGAAATTTATTCATCTCTGAATGCGCCGAAATTTGGATCAATCTCGCTTTAATAAACAGAAATGCAAATTGATCATGTATTATTTTTTTTATCGAAGCTTGGCTGTGCTGTGATCCGTATTTCCTTACCCTGGATGAGGAGGAATACTTGTTCAACGGATGGGGTGAATACACGTTGGTGAACCTGACCATTCGTCGCTTCTCCTTCATCCTGCAAGCTCGCACCGATCTGGCAGAGACAGACACAGGCGCACTCACCAACTCCACGATCTTTTCCGCCTTTGGGGCTCGAGAAAACGACATCAGAGTGTTCGTCCAGCTGGATCCAAACACCAAGGCGGGTAAGAATGTATGCAATCACAATGTACATACATTTCTGCAGTTGAGATTATCATGTATTGTATTGTGTTTTATCCCATGACCTGCCTCTTTGTCTCTGTTAGCTGAAGAGGTGATTATTCTGGATAATCCATCACAACCATATGGATAACCCATCACAACTGAGTTTCGATTTCAACGGTCATTGTCTTTGATTTCAGAGTACAATTGAATAATTTATAGAGGTCATCTGCATATTCAGAGTTTACAGATGGACTACTTTTTTCAACATACGACTGAAATATTATGTGGTGTCAAAGTCAATATCACGTATAGGTACAGGCCTACATGCGTCAATATTGAGAAAATAAAAAATACTTCAAACGATACGCACATTCTGCATGGATTTAAAGAGCGGAGTCGAGATATTTCGCTGGCTGAAGCGACTGCATGGTCAAAGGCATGTTCAACGAGTATCGCGAGTGGGATCAAGGGACAATACTCCCTAATTTTTACACAGACAGCCATCTACACAGAACCGTGAGAGAGAGAGGGAGAGAGAGAGAGAGCGAGAGAGAGAAAGAGAGAGAGAGAGAGAGAGAGAGAGAGAGAGAGAGAGAGAGCACGAGAGAGAGAGAGAGAGAGAGAGAGAGAGAGAGAGAGAGAGAGAGAGAGAGCAATCAAAACACAACCCAGTCAATCTGAAACTGACATCGATTGTTGAAGGCATGCCTGCGGTGCATAACTCTGGAAAAGTTGTCGTAGCTGAGAACCCGTTGAGATCCATTCCAACGCCAAAAAAATAATCAGAAGAGTCACCATGACGCCAAATCAAACGTTAGGTTTTCTCATTTGGTTATTTGCTTTGGCTTTAAGTGTTTTGCTTCGATTGCTAGCTGAATCTGCTTGCAACCGTGCTGTTCAAGACTGTTCGAACTGTCGTCTGCTAGATGGGCTTGTGTGAATCCGAGTCGAGTCAACTGCGGGGTTCAGCGACAAATGAGGGAGTGGCATCAAAATGAAAAGAAGAAGACGAAAATAAGTTGGAGATGCAGTTAAGATATATGGGGAAGAGAAGAGGATGTGAGGTGTTAGATGTATCCAACCTTAGGTGTTCAAACTCAAGACCGGGACAAAGTAGAAAGCGATGTTCCGCGACCGACTCTCAGTGCCGACATACAACTTCCAAGCTTTATTGCTTAACGTCTACAACAGGCGAAGTATTGAAGCTTTGGCTCACCTAAACCCGACGACTGAATATGTAAGTGATCCACGTGTGAAAACCGAAACAGAACAGCGCGATGACAGCCAACATTTCTATCCCCGACTGACAAACAGTAACACTGCATCCGAACTGACTTGGGTCAACGATCAAACCAGCACGGCCCGAACTGAATTTGTTGCGCTGCCATTATCGTGCGCAATTCTGATAAAAATATAAACCCGGTATGCCGAATTGAGTATAACGAGAGCCGATGTCAATTATACACAGGGATATTTTAAAATGACTTTCAAAATGTAAAAGCAAATTGAAATAGCAGACCTTTTTATAAGCTATATGAATGACTGAATGTCCACATACAAGTCGAATGACGCCGTCTATTATGCTGACAAATGGGAACTAGCTTTGCGCATGAATTCATTGACATGAATTTCGACAGCGGAGGCTTTTGGCAAGCTGAAAACAGGCACGGGCAGGTTTTAGTGAAAAAAGTAAGTGTTTTTAATGAAAACGTCGGAGTAATGGGATAAATAGCTTACACACCTCGTCCTGAATATCTTGCATATTTTCCCTCGGGTCGATTTTCAGGTATTACCTCGCCAAAGGCTCGGTAATACATGAAAATATGCTCGGGAAAATATGCAAGATAATCAGAACTCGGAGTGTGTAACCTATATGTATTGTGTTGTATTGTATTGTATTGTATTGTATTGTGTTGTATTGTATTGTATTGTTTTGTATTGTATTGTATCACTATTGTTTGTTTGTTTGTTTGTTTGCTTAACGCCCAGCCGACCACGAAGGGCCATATCAGGGCGGTGCTGCTTTGACATTTAACGTGCGCCACACACAAGACAGAAGTCGCAGCACAGGCTTCATGGCTAACCCAGTCACATTATTCTGACACCGGACCAACCAGTCCTAGCACTAACCCCATAATGCCAGACGCCAGGCGGAGCAGCCACTAGATTGCCAATTTTAAAGTCTTAGGTATGACCCGGCCGGGGTTCGAACCCACGACCTCCCGATCACGGGGCGGACGCCTTACCACTAGGCCAACCGTGCCGGTTCTATCACTATTGTATTGTTAGTTGATAGTGTATTACTTGTTGTGGTCGTGGTATAGGTAGTGGTCGTAGAAGTGGTTGAAGCAACGGTAGTATGTAGTAGAAGACGTTGTCGCAGTCGTACTGATGACTTCCGACCATGAACACAAAACATCCGATTATTCTGACCCGCCTATTATTTTTAACTGACTTGATTAATGTAGGGTCTTCGAAATGACACTAATATCTCTTACTTTATCTTATGTTCTTGAGTTTGGGACTGTGAGTATTTCTGCAGTGACTGTGTGTGTGCCTGTGCATCCTTGGCGGATTGTGACTTTATTCAGTTATTCTGCAGAAAAGACAAATGCTGGAGAAAAACCGTTCTTTTCTGCAGCATTTCTGCATAATGTCATCTTTTGCCGAAGCAGCGTTTTTTTCTGCAGAAAAACATTTTACTGCAGTAAAATTGAAATCAAGAATGCTGCAGTAAAGTGCTGTTGTTTTACTGCAGAAAACCTGTTTACATTTTTTCTGCAGCATTTTGTACTGGCTCTTGGCGGATTATGACATTATTCAGTTATTCTGGAGAAAAACCGAAATGCTGGAGAAAAACTGTCTTTTCTGCAGCATTTCTGCATAATGTCATCTTTCGCCGAAGCAACGTTTTTTACTGCAGTAAAACAGTTTTTCTGAAGCATAATGTTTTCTGCAGCATTATTGCGATTAACTTTTTCTTCAGAATTGTCTGTGACAGTTTTTCTGGAGAAAAACGAACGACCTTGCAAAGTAGCGTTTGTATTCGTCGCCCCCTGGGGTAGTATAAATAGAGCTTAAACAATGACCACGAGTTGATTACTGGAAAATAAACCACGAGTGGGTATTTGCAGCCGCTTGGTAATTCACGAGTGTGCGGAGCACATGAGTGAATTACCAAGCGGCTGCAAATACCCACGAGTGGTTTATTTTCCAGTAATCAACTCGTGGTCATTGTTTAAGCTATTTATACAACGAACAACACGGGTCGAACATGCAGTCATGCAGACGACATTTTGTAGGCAATTTCATTTTAGCCTAATCACTCAGAGTGTGAAATGCGCGTCATTCAAATAGTTCCTATTCTTTTACTTTATTCTTAGTCTCCGACTCGTCGGCATTATACTTGTCTCGTCTAAATATCGGACCCCATTGCTACGATTAAAACACAATAGCGTTTATATAGCTATTCTGACATTACATTCTGTGTTAAAATCATGTCACGTTTTTGTCAGCAGCAAGGACCAGAATGGTCCATGTCGTTGATTGCAGACGACGGTTCCCTTTCCGCATGAAGCCACGGAAATAACCGAACATTGAAAAACCCACGGACATGTATTACGGAGAAAACTCGGGATAACCGGATGTTTAGCATTACGTCAATATATGCTAGGAATCATATGACGTCATGACGTATCATGCTTGCCTACGTAGATTGTATATGTACATGTTCGAAAGTCTGACTTGTGAATTCGCGTGGTGAAGACTGCGGTAAATCTGTAGATGATAAGAGAACAAGGATTGTCTCAGAAGAAACGACTAAATGTTTCAGACCGGTAACTTCATTTCAACATTGCACTATATAGGGCCTAATGGACGTTCTATGTGACAGGAGAGTTTGCTGATTTTGTGTTAAACATTGGAGAGATCGTCTGCTAGAATCAGAGATAGGTCGCTTCAGATTGCAGCTTCTGGAAATGTGCAAGGTTTGTTGCCTGTTAAAGAATTGGATTTTACACGTAATGTATGTCATTGTATGCCTGCATCATTAGTTGTCAGTAATTATTACATGTGCTGATTGTTCTCTTTGCCTGCGCGCGTATAGTATGTTGGTTATGATTGGTCATAGTATGTTTGTTTATGTTTGGTCGTTATCTTTGCCTGTGCGTGTATTGTATGGTTGGTCGTTTTCTTTGCCTGTGCATGTATAGTTTGTTGGTTATGTTTGGTCGGTTTCTTTGCCTGTGCGTGTATAGTATGCTTGGTCGATGTATGTATTGTAAAGCGCTAAGAGTAGACATTTTTCTAGAATAGCGCTATGAAAGTTTGCATTATTATTATACAGTAAGCAACAACAAAAACACACACAAAGCAAATGGCATCGTCTGTCGACTAGTCATACACGTCAGCCATTGTTGTTACAGTTTTGAGTCAACATTGTACGTATTCTTCCGCAACAGGGTCCAATCGTCTGGGTTTCAAATGTTCTAAAAATAAATTCTAGTGTTGGTTATTTTTTAACCCTCTTTATTCTTACTTCGAATAATCCACGTGTGATTTTTGGGTTTAATCTAAGTAGTTCGTTCTAATTTCTTACTTGTCTAAAAATAATCAACTAGATTTAATCCACCCCTCGGTTGCATTGCAGGAGTTGTATAATAGTTTTTATACAACTCCTGTAATGCAACCGAGGGGTGGATTGAATCTAGTTGATTATTTTTAGACAAGTGAGAAATTAGAACGAACTACTTTGATTACACCAAAATCACACGTGGATTATTCGAAGTAAGAATAAAGAGGGCTAAAAAATAATCAATACTAGAATTTATTTTTAGAACATGACATCATTTGAAACCCAGACGATTGGACCCTGTTGCGGAAGAATACAACGTTGACTCAAAACTGTAACAACAATGGCTGACGTGTATAAAGTACACGCATACCTCGCCAGGTTTGTTTTTGTGACTAGTCGACAGACGATGCCATTTGCTTTGTGTGTGTTTTTGTTGTTGCTTACTGTACATGACATACATTACGTGTAAAATCCAGTTCTTTAACAGGCAACAAACCTTGCAAATTTCCAGAAGCTGCAATCTGAAGCGACCTATCTCTGATTCTAGCAGACGATCTCTCCAATGTTTAACACAAAATCAGCAAACTCTCCTGTCACATAGAAGTGCAATGTTGAAATGAAGTTACCGGTCTGAAACATTTAGTCGCTTCTTCTGAGACAATCCTTGTTCTCTTATCATCTACAGATTTACCGCAGTCTTCACCACGCGAATTCACACCAGAAGTCAGACTTTCGAACATACAATCTACGTAGGCAAGCATGATACGTCATGACGTCATATGATTCCTAGCATATTGACGTAATGCTAAACATCCGGTTATCCCGAGTTTTCTCCGTAATACATGTCCGTGGGTTTTTCAATGTTCGGTTATTTCCGTGGCTTCATGCGGAAAGGGAACCGTCGTCTGCAATCAGTCAACGACATGGACCATTCTGGTCCTTGTTGCTGACAAAAACATGATTTTAACACAGAATGTAATGTCAGAATAGCTATATAAACGCTATTGTGTTTTAATCGTAGCAATAGGGTCCGATATTTAGACGAGACAAGTATAATGCCGACGAGTCGAAGACTAAGAATAAAGTAAAACAATAGGGACTGTTTGAATGACGCGCATTTGACACTCTGAGTGATTAGGCTGAAATGAAATTGCCTACAAAATGTCGTCTGCATGACTGCATGTTCGACCCGTGTTGTTCTTTGTATAAATAGCTTAAACAATGACGACAACTCGTTGATTACTGGAAAATAAACCACTCGTGGGTATTTGCAGCCGCTTGGTAATTCACTCGTGTGCTCCGCACACTCGTGAATTACGTGTGCTCCGCACACTCGTGAATTACCAAGCGCCTGCAAATACCCACTCGTGGTTTATTTTCCAGTAATCAACTCGTGGTCATTGTTTAAGCTCTATGTTCCGAGCTCTTGTAAGAAGATTATGTCACGGTCGAAAGTCTTTGACGTCAATTATAATGCATCATGACGTCATGCTTCCCTGTAGTCTTTCTCTCTCGCGCGGTGTGTGTGTGTGTGTGTGTGTTCATTTTGTGCACATGTGTTAGTGTTACTGTTTATGTGTGTGTGTGTGTGCGCGCGTGCATGAGTCTGTACTCGTGTGTGTGTGTGTGTGTGTGCGTGTGTGTGTGTGTGTGTGTGTGTGTGTGTGTGTGTGTGTGTGTGTGTGTGTGTGTGTGTAAGAAAGAGAGAGAGAGTGTGTGTGTATGTGTGTGTGCATGAGTTTGTGTGTGTATGAGTGTGTGTGTGTGTGTTTGTTTGTAAAGGTGTGTGTCCGTCTATGTGCGTATGAGTGTGTGTTTTGTATGTATGAGATCTGTGTGAGTCACTGTGTGTGTGTGTGTGTGTGTGTGTGTGTGTGTGTGTGTGTGTGTGTGTGTGTGTGTGTGTGTGTGTGTGTGTGTGTGTGTGTGTGTGTGTCTGTTTGTAAGAAAGAGAGAGAGAAAGAAGGAGAGTGGCGGAAAGGAAGTCAGACAGAAAAAATACATTCGTGTCATGCACAACTATTGGTAATTCTGGATAAGTCCATCTCTCGACAGAGGGGGGCTCGCGTGCTCCAACATTATAATGAGCCAGTACAAAATGCTGCAGAAAAAGTGTAAACAGGTTTTCTGCAGTAAAACAACAGCACCGTTTTACTGCAGCATTCTTGATTTCAATTTTACTGCAGTAAAATGTTTTGCTCCAGAAAAACCCGTTGCTTCGGCGAAAGATGACATTATGCAGAAATGCTGCAGAAAAGACAGTTTTTCTCCAGCATTTCTGTTTTTCTGCAGAATAACTGAATAATGCCAAAATGTTGAAGAAAAAGTGTAAACAGATTTTCTCCAGTAAAACAACATTACCGTTTTACTGCAGCATTCTTGATTTCAATTTTACTGCAGAAAAAAACGTTGCTCTCGCGAAAGATGACATTATGCAGAAATGCTGCAGAAACAAACAGTTTTTCTCCAGCATTTCTGTTATTCTGCAGAATAACTGAATAAAGTCATTATCCGCTAAGGATACCTATGTGTCTTCGCGTGCGTCTGTAATTATACCGTATGTACGTGTCTGTCATTCTTTCTGTGTCTATGTGTGTGTGTGTGTGTGTGTGTGTGTGTGTGTGTGTGTGTGTGTGTGTGTGTGTGTGTCTGTGTCTGTGTCTGTGTGTGTGTGTGTTGCAGCCTTGATCATCTTCGTAAACGACGAAGATTACAGCAGGAGATTCAAAAACGATCCTGATTTCATTCTGGACGAGGACGATGTGCTGCTTCAGAGAAAGAACGACACTGTACAAATTGCCTTTCCAACAGGTACGCTTATGCTCTTATGTTGTTGTTGTTGTTGTTGTGTTGTTGTTGTTGTTGTTGTTGTTGTTGTTGTTGTTGTTGTTGTTGTTTTCTTGGTTTGTTTGTTTATAACGTTCCTTCAACTTATTTGGTAATGCAGGACCAGTTGTTGTTTGTCGATGTCCGTTCTATTGTCGTCGTTGTTGCTGTTGTTATTATTAATTGTTGATGCTGCAACCTGCATAATTACTCAGTAACATTATAATAGGCCTTGATATCAATGTAGTGGAAGGGGCGGATCACATCATTTTAAAGGGTGGGTTTCCAAATTTCTTTTAGGGACAATTCGACGACGCGAAGCGTTTAGTTGAGGGCGCGAAGCGTTCGAACCTCCTAGGGGCGTCAGGGGGTATGCCTCCCCCCGGAACATGTTGATAAAAACAAGGAAAATGGGGCAATCTGGTGCAATTTGAGCCACGAAACTTCCCCTAATACACCTTCAATAAAGTAGATTTAAGAAGACACATTCGGATCAAAACAAGGATAATTTACCGATCTGGTTCAACCTGAGCAAGCAAATTACCCAACTACTTTCCAAAACCGTCACTTAGAAGACACAGTGAGCGGGAGGTCGTGGGTTCGAACCCCGGCCGGGTCATACCTAAGACTTTAAAATTGGCAATCTAGTGGCTGCTCCGCCTGGCGTCTGGCATTATGGGGTTAGTGCTAGGACTGGTTGGTCCGGTGTCAGAATAATGTGACTGGGTGAGACATGAAGCCTGTGCTGCGACTCCTGTCTTGTGTGTGGCGCACGTTAAATGTCAAAGCAGCACCGCCCTGATATCACCCTTCGTGGTGGACTGGGCGTTAAACAAACAAACAAACAAACAAACTTAGAAGACAACGGCCGGCTCTTAGGGGGGTCTGGGGGCACCCCCCCCCCCCCCTCGGAATTTTTTTTAATAAAAACCAAGGAAAATGGAGCAATCTGGTGCAATCTGAGCCATCAGATTTCTTTCTTTTCAAATTTATTTATTCTTTTTTTTTTTTTTAGGCTGGGGGGGGGGGGTTCCGGAAACCCCGGAACCCCCCCCCCCCCCCCCTGGATCCGCCCCTGCGTGGATAACACAAAAGGAATGCATGCAGAAAACCACGAACCTAACATCTGTTTGTTCATGGGTAGAGATGGGAAAATGGCCAGAAATACAAAGACATACAAAAGGAATTGGGTCGGTCCTTCGGCCAATCGCCAATTTTTGTTTTACTTTGGCCGAAACTTTCATGTCCCTATCGGCCAAATGTCCGAAGAGCATTCGCCTAAATCGGCCAAAGTTTGTCCATTTTCCAAGCAAAATGGCTCACCCTACACGGTTTTTTGACTCACATGCGAAGCAAAAGTGAGTCTATGTACTCACCCGAGTCGTCCGTCCGTCCGTCCGGAAAACTTTAACATTGGATATTTCTTGGACACTATTCAGTCTATCAGTACCAAATTTGGCAAGATGGTGTATGATGACAAGGCCCCAAAAAAACATACATAGCATCTTGACCTTGCTTCAAGGTCAAGGTCGCAGGGGCCATAAATGTTGTCTAAAAAACAGCTATTTTTCACATTTTTCCCATTTTCTCTGAAGTTTTTGAGATTGAATACCTCACCTATATATGATATATAGGGCAAAGTAAGCCCCATCTTTTGATACCAGTTTGGTTTACCTTGCTTCAAGGTCAAGGTCACAGGAGCTCTTCAAAGTTGGATTGTATACATATTTTGAAGTGACCTTGACCCTGAACTATGGAAGATAACTGTTTCAAACTTAAAAATTATGTGGGGCACATGTTATGCTTTCATCATGAGACACATTTGGTCACATATGATCAAGGTCAAGGTCACTTTGACCCTTAAGAAATGTGACCAAAATAAGGTAGTGAACCATTAAAAGTGACCATATCTCATGGTAGAAAGAGCCAATAAGCACCATTGTACTTCCTATGTCTTGAATTAACAGCTTTGTGTTGCATGACCTTGGATGACCTTGACCTTGGGTCAAGGTCACATGTATTTTGGTAGGAAAAATGTGTAAAGCAGTTCTTAGTGTATGATGTCATTGCTAGGTTTAGTTATTTGACCTTGACCCTGAAGGTCAAGGTCATGTAAAGGTCAACGTCAAGCATGTGAGTCGTATGGGCTTTGCCCTTCTTGTTTTATTGATGTTTATATTTCCCAAGGCTTGTCAAGATGAGCACAAGATTGGAAGAGTTTTACTTTCAAGAAATTAAAGTTAAAGGTTTGAAAAAGTTGCAGAGAACTGCATGGTGTCTGATGTAGTTACATATAATCCAGGGGCGGATTAGGGGGGGGGGGGTGTTACAGGGGTTCCTGACCCCCCTCCCCGTCCCTCCGGCTGCCCCCCCCCCCAAAAAAAAAAAAAAAAAACCCAACACATTCTGTCTGTGAATTTATTTATTTTTCTGTCTGTAAAGCCGGGGGAAGAGTTAATTGTTTAATTGTCACAGTATGCGACATGTCTTCCTTCTAACCATACTATAATGATGTCGGGAGCAGATATCAGTGAAGATAAATTGCCATTATTTAATACAAACGTTAAAAGAAATAATGAGTGATGGCTGACACCAGTTGATCCTGTGTAAAATCAAGGATAAGCCACACATTGTTTATAAAATAGCTAACATTCTTCAGCTTCAAGGGGGCTTAGTCCCCCAGACCCCCCAACGGGACCCTGGACTCCAGGTTGTACCCCCCCCCCCCCCTCTGGCTTAACTGCTCCGCCCCTGTAATCTGTGTTCCAAAGACAATGATTGTATGTATTAGTGTTCCCCTCTTGAATCTTCTGCTTCAATGTTGCGGTGACTTTGTATGAGCCAAAATAATAGCCGAAAATTTTCCAAGATGTCCTAAAGCTTTCTGACAGTTTCGGCCAAATGTCCCAACATGAAAATGTCTAGCAACACCCCTGGTTTGAAACGGGTAACAAGTTGCTTTTAATAGGACAAGCAAAGCAAGTGTATAATCCATGCATACTGCAACACATCGTCAACCAAATTTTAATTTCTACTCGCATTTAAAAAAAACCTGGTAAGAATTAGATTTGTAGCAGGTCAGACAGAAACAGGTTTCGTTTTTGCTACGTGTGCTTTTTCTGGCTGCATGAATTCTTCTGTGTCTGCCTCTACATGTATCTTCACGATACATTTGTTTTCTGCAGGTATCTCCTTTGGTGTGTCATTGAGAACCAAGTCGCTTGAAGTATCTGTGGGTGTACCCAATACCTTCCAGAACAAAACTAGAGGGTTGCTCGGTAACTTCAATGGTGTCCGAGGTGACGACTTCCTTCTCCCAAATGGAACACTTCTGACGCCAAGGCCATCGGAGCAACAGATCTTTGAAGTCTTTGGACCAGCATGTGAGAAATTGGGTTAAGCCTGTTCTTAATATACAGTCTGTTTAACACTTATTGAGAACTAGATGTACCCATTTCCTATGTCCGTACGCGACGTATATGCGCACCTATCCGTGCACACACACACACACACACACACACACACACACACACACACACACACACACACACGAACACACACACACACACACACACAAACACACACACACGCATGTATCTTTACATGCGCTGAGCGCGTTCGAATTACACGGCTTATTCGCTCGCACAGAGAGAGAGAGAGAGAAAGAGACTGAGCTGTACTCGTTTTCTATGACCGTAAGCGACTTATATGCACGCACCCACACACACACACACACACACACGCACACACACAACCTCATGTATGTTCGCGCGCAGCGCACACGTTCGAAATACACGATTTATTAGCCCGCACAAAAGAGAGAGAGAGAGAGACAGACAGACAGACAGACAGACAGACAGACAGAGAGAGAGAGAGAGAGAGAGAGAGAGAGAGAGAGAGAGAGAGAGAGAGAGAGAGAGATTCTGGGCTTGCTGAAACTGTCTTTGAAACTGAGACCAAGATTTTGCCAGGGTCAGGGTTATCGAGACGAAGACACGGAGTGGCCAACAATAATGAAAAAACACGGGACGCACGTGGAAGAGGTGAAGCGATGAAGCAGCCCAGACTGGCAGGGTCCCCGATTGCTCATATGATATCTAATGTTTTTCGCCGTTTTTTGACACATGCGAAGCAAAAGTGAGTCTATGTACTCACCCGAGTCGTCCGTCCGTCCGTCCCCCCCCCCCCCCCCCCCCCCCCCCCCCCCCCGTCCGGACGTCCGGACGTCCGTCCGGAAAACTTTAACGTTGGATATTTCTTGGACACTATTCAGTCTATCAGTACCAAATTTGGCAAGATGGTGTATGATGACAAGGCCCAAAAAAACATACATAGCATCTTGACCTTGCTTCAAGGTCAAGGTCGCAGGGGCCATAAATGTTGTCTAAAAAACAGCTATTTTTCACATTTTCCCCATTTTCTCTGAAGTTTTTGAGATTCAATACCTCACCTATCTATATATATATACGACTTGTGTCTGTGTGTCTGTGTGTGTGTCTGTGTGTGAGTTCGCGATGCACGGCCAAAGTTCTCGATGTATCTGCTTCAAATTTGGTGGGCATATTCAGGTAGACCCGGGACAGGACACAACCTGGTCGATATTTCAACACGTGCTCTCAGCACGCAGCGCTGAACCGATTTTGGTTCCACCTCAGCTATTTTGGTTCCACCTCAGCTACCCGGGCCCCCATACCGACACACCAAAGCCAAAGTTCTCGGTGGATCTTTTTCAAATTTGGACACCGTATTCAGCTACACCCCGGACACAATATCACCGATGAGATATTTCAACACGTGCTCTCAGCGCGCAGCGCTGAACCGATTTTGGTTTTTGTGTTCATTTCACCATTATAGGTAACTCTTCCTTATCTTCTCATCTTCTCCAGGTTTTCAGCGTTTACCTCCCTTCCTTCGTATTGTGCACTATAGTATGAGTGGGGCGTCTTCGGATATTCCCGGCGTTCTGTTACTATTTTTAGAAGGTCACCGCAGTGTCCAGAACGTAAATTGGACCCGTAAATTATCCTCACTGTAAAAGTGCAAAGGTCGAATCAATTTATAGCCACGCGAAAATTACACTGTCATCTATCTCTCTATAGATACGGCTTCTCTGTGTTTGTGTGTGTGTGTGTGTGTGTGTGTGTGTGTGTGTGTGTGTGTGTGTGTGTGTGTCTCTCTATGTGAGCAACACCTGGGGATTGTTCACTTCTGTTTGTGATGTGGTCTGGCGGCTTTTGTGTATTTGTATATACTGGCCTTCCTTTGAAAAGCCATAACAGTTCAAAAGGGCTTACAGATAAGCTATAAATTGCTCAATCCTGTTTGAGTGGAGTTCGCCTCCAAAGGTGATTAACACGGTTACATTCGTCGACAAGGATGGGACTCGATATGGTCAGGAATGGCATTATGGCCACTGAATCATTTTCGTGCTGTTCCCATTCCACGAATCTGGGAGGGACCTAAGCTTGGCGGGTCCATTGTTCGGACCCGGCGAAGCCGGCGTACGGCTCTAAGTACTTCTTCCCGGCGAAGCCGGCTACCCGGCGAAGCGGGTATTCATTCTAGTATCTATATATATATACGACTTGTGTCTGTCTGTGTGTCTGTGTGTCTGTGTGTGAGTTCGCGATGCACGGCCAAAGTTCTCGATGGATCTGCTTCAAATTTGGTGGGCATATTCAGGTACACCCGGGACAGGACACAACCTGGTCGATATTTCAACACGTGCTCTCAGCGCGCAGCGCTGAACCGATTTTGGTTCCACCTCAGCTACCCGGGCCCCCATACCGACACACCAAAGCCGCTACACCACATCACAACGCCAAAGTTCTCGGTGGATCTTTTTCAAATTTGGACACCGTATTCAGCTACACCCCGGACACAATATCATCGATGAGATATTTCAACACGTGCCCTCAGCGCGCAGCGCTGAACCGATTTTGGTTTTTGTGTTCATTTCACCATTATAAGTAACTCTTCCTTATCTTCTCCAGTGTTTTGCGTTTATCTCCCTTCTTTCGTGTGGCTTCAATCCATATTCCCGTTTGTAAGTTACTATTTTTAGAATGTCACTGCGCTGTCCACAACGCTTCCCTTGCACCCGTAAGTTGTTCTTACTGTCAAAGTGAAAAGGTCGAATCAATTTATAGCCACGCGAAAAATACACTCTCACCTATCTCTATACATTTATAGATATAGATATACATATATATATATATACGGCTTCTCTGTGTGTGTGTGTGTTTGTGTGTGTGTGTGGGCAGAAAAATACACTCTCACCTATCTCTATACATTTATAGATATAGATATATATACATATATATATACGGCTTCTCTGTGTGTGTGTGTGTGTTTGTGTGTGTGTGTGGGCAAAAACCTGTGTATTGTAGAGTTCTGTTTGTGATGTGGTCTAGCGGCTTTTGTCTGTCTGTATGTTCTGGCATTTGAGAAGTCACAACAGATAATATAGGGCTAAGAAATAAGCTCTAAAAATCTCAAACCCGTTTGACAGGACTTCGCCTTCAAAGGTGATTGTGGTGAACCGCCACGCTGTCTGTCTCTGTCTCGCGATTCACCCCGGCGAATTCACCATTCCCAGTAACTCTTCCTTATCTTCTCCAGTGTTTTGCGCCTTCGTGTGGCTTCAATCCTTATTCCCGTTTGTAAGTTACTATTTTTAGAATGTCACTGCGCTGTCCAGAACGCTTCCCTTGCACCCGTAAGTTGTTCTTACTGTCAAAGTGAAAAGGTCGAATCAATTTATAGCCACGCGAAAAATACACTGTCACCTATCTCTATATATTTATAGATATAGATATACATATATATATACGGCTTCTCTGTGTGTGTGTGTGTTTGTGTGTGTGTGTGGGCAAAAACCTGTGGAATGTAGAGTTCTGTTTGTGATGGGGTCTAGCGCTTTTTGTCTGTCTGTATGTTCTGGCATTTGAGAAGCCACAACAGATAATATAGGGCTAAGAAATAAGCTCTAAAATTCTCAAACCCGTTTGACAGGACTTCGCCTTCAAAGGTGATTGTGGTGAACCGCCACGCTGTCTGTCTCTGTCTCGCGATTCACCCTGTATGATATACTGTTCAAAAAAAGAAACGCATAGTTGCTACTTGCCAAATTTGTTTTATTTTTCGAAAAAATTAACAGAAAATCCAATATTTAGATTATTTGTTTGAAATTTGGTATGGACACAGTTGAATGCACACACAGTTCATTTGTATCTTCAAATCAATCAGTCAATCAATACGATTGGGTGCCGAGGCTGTCAAGTCAGTAGGGGGTGTGACTGCCTTGAGCAGCAACAACTGCCCGGCACCTTCTGGGCATGGACTGGATCAGATGCCGGATATCTTGCTGTGGGATGGTGTCCCACTCCTCCTGAAGTGCCTGCAATAGATCGCGGTGATTTGCCGGCGCTTCTTCTCGCCTGCGCACACGTCTGTCCAATTCATCCCAGAGGTGTTCTATCGGGTTCATGTCTGGCGACATGGATGGCCAGGGAAGCACCTGGACATGGTGGTCGGTGAGGAACTGGGTGGTGAGTCATGCTGTGTGCGGGCGAGCGTTGTCCTGCTGGAATATGGCATCCTGGTCAGCCAGAAGAGGAAGGGCGTGTGGGCGCAGAATTTCCTCCACGTATCGCTGGGCAGTTATGCGCCCTTGGACGTGCACCAGGGTGCTCCTTCCAGCGGTATTGATCGCCCCCCACACCATGACGCCTCCACCACCATGCGATAATCGGTGTGGCCCGGGGAGAGCCTGGACAGAAGATGAGGCCGACAGGAAACGATTCCGGAGGTGGCGGAGCCGTATGAAGCGGTCGTGAGCAGCAGTTGTCGCCCTTGGTCTTCCCGCTCGTGGCAAGTCAGCAACGGAGCCAGTGGCTTGAAACCTGACCCACAGTCTACTGATGGTGCTCTGGGACACGTGGAAGTGCCTGGCGATTGCACTTTGACTTTGGCCTGCTTGTAAACGACCCAATGCAATTTGGCGGTCTTCTCTGCTCAATCGGGCCATCTTTCGTCGCTGAATTGTCGTCTGATTTCTTTGTGGCGAACAATCCGCTTTTATGGGTTTTGGAAGACATGGTGAGAGCTCAATATTCCCCGAGTTTCACGAGATTACACTGAAGCATGACGAGTGGTCATGCCAAATGAGCAATTTTGACATTGTAGCCACTGATAACGCATGCGTCACGTGCAGAGCTCACTTGTGGCAATGGACGAAAGGTCGACGACCAGATAAACATTTTCTGCAGTTTGGTGGATATCCTTGTAGCCATATAACTAAATTAACCAAATATTACAAGCTATGCGTTTCTTTTTTTGAACAGTATATATAGGGCAAAGTAAGCCCCATCTTTTGATACCAGTTTGGTTTACCTTGCTTCAAGGTCAAGGTCACAGAAGCTCTTCAAAGTTGGATTGTATACATATTTTGAAGTGACCTTGACCCTGAACTATGGAAGATAACTGTTTCAAACTTAAAAATTATGTGGGGCACATGTTATGCTTTCATCATGAGACACATTTGGTCACATATGATCAAGGTCAAGGTCACTTTGACCCTTATGAAATGTGACCAAAATAAGGTAGTGAACCACTAAAAGTGACCATATCTCATGGTAGAAAGAGCCAATAAGCACCATTGTACTTCCTATGTCTTGAATTAACAGCTTTGTGTTGCATGACCTTGGATGACCTTGACCTTGGGTCACATGTATTTTGGTAGGAAAAATGTGTAAAGCAGTTCTTAGTGTATGATGTCATTGCTAGGTTTAGTTATTTGACCTTGACCCTGAAGGTCAAGGTCATGTAAAGGTCAAGGTCAAGCATGTGAGTCGTATGGGCTTAATTTTGCCCTTCTTGTTAAGAAACCTTTCAAGTTTACTTTTCCAAAATTAGCCTACGACACGGCTCGAGTGGTGAAGAACCTACTCTGCAATTCCCGTCTCATTCGGTGCAGCCGTTTCGGAGCCTTTACCAATCATACACACACACACACACACACACACACACACACACACACACACAAACACGAGCTTTATATATATATGATAATGATGATGTTGCCTCTGTCACGGCATATTATATATCAATTTCAAGGTATTTAAGTGCTCTATCGGAATTCCATGTTCGATTTGTGAATTATCTCTCTTTGGCTCTACCAGACGACAATTATTGTCCTTGGTGGTGAAATGAAGGTTTACTGACACAACATGTGATTTTCGACAACTTCAAATGGAGCAAATATAAAATAATATAAGGTTTACAATTACAGCCTATGACATCGTTCTCCGTAGGGAAGCATACTTTCTGAGCCGATTTTGTGAGAAAAAGCGCATGATACAAAACAAGAGCGAGGTGATGAAGATTTTTGTCGAAAAATGACCGCGGATGACCTTACTGAGCGTTGCGACCTGTAAAACTAGGAAATTGAGTCCATTTCCCGCAGTTGTAGCAGTATGCACAATACTAATCTCAACTAAAATAAAAAGGTCAAAGCGGAAGAACGTTCACTTATTTCGTCAAATTCACTGAGTGCGATTACATACAAAATGCGTTTTTGGTCATCTACTGTAATCTTTAGAATCAATATTTGTGCAAAAATATGGTTTTGAAAGAACGTTCCCGGTGGATTTACCTGAATGATGTATGCATTACCAGCCTGCCAGGTCGTATTTATGATCAAATTCAAAATATCGTCCTCCAGTAGGGGTATTACGAGTAAGATGCAAATAACATCAGCAACCCCGGCACAATGTAGACATTATAAGATGTTTGATTGGTTGTTGACAGACCAGCTTTTTATCGTCTTTTGTTTCATATTTATTGACCAAGGTCGATTGCCGCGGTTAAAGACTCCCATTGAGCTCAACCCATAGGTTTAAGGCTTTTTCAGCTGTTGCAGCGTATAAAAATTAGGTGTTCTACCAACTGGGGCTATTCAAATCTTTGTAGTTTGTCAGAAATCAATAATTGAAGATAGTTTCGAAATAAACCCATACCCTTCGCCGTGATATTTTTAGAACAGTCACGTGACAGTGTATAGCGAGGCGATTCTATGTTTAGAACATTTACCGGAAACGGATTTCCCCTACAAACAAAGATGGCTTCTCAAGATGTGAAAGATCGTCTTCGATCTATGCCTCCAAAAGTATGTTTGCCTCCTACACCACCTGCTGTGCCTGTTGCCAGAGTTGCAAGCACGGCTTCGGCCAAGAAAAAAAAGAAAAAGCTGAGGGAGAAATTGAAAGTTTGTTTGACCAGCCAATTCGAACGATGGGGGGCCCTCCGAGGACAGGTGTTTGCCAAGACACCTCATTTGTTGAAACCTCACAACAGATCAAAAGCAGACACGGAACTTTCTAGAATCCTCATGGACGCGTAAGTATCGTTTAAATTCAATTCAAATTCCTCCTTTGTTCTTGTCATTTGCTTGTTTTGTTTTCTCTTTGAGTACCATGTTTTCAAATAATAATTTACAGTGACAGTGTGACGAACATTCGTTTCAAAACCAAAGTGTTGTTTCCAGTCAATCAGTGCTTTCTTGACTACTGTACTTCTTTTTCTGTTTTAGGTACGAACGAACTCAAGAGGCCGCATTGACTGACCCTCAACCAGGATGTTCTACTTGGGATATTGAAAGCAGGTCAGTGTCAATTGATACATTGTGAAAGTCAGCTTCACACAGAGCTCTGATGTACATTTACCAATTTGCTCAGCTGGGTGTAGTGAATGTAGGAACCGAATTTATTTCAAAGTGCATGGATTTTGTTTTTGTTCTTATTCAACAGAGCTGTGCAGAGACCAGACTTTGCTAAACAGCCTCCGCAGAAAACTTCCACCCCAGGGCAGCTCCTGCAGCAAGCAAAAGTCAGCACCACCCCCGACCTCTCCTCTGTCCCTAGTTCGTCCAAGCCGTGGTAAATGTATTTTGTAAACTGATAATTATAGATGAACATTCGTTTCATTTTTTTTTTCAGTCAATTAGCGCTGTATTGACTTCTGACTTATTTTTATGTTTTACTTTTAGCTATCAACAGATTCAAGAGGCCGCATTGACTGACCCTCAACCAGGATGTTCTACTTGGGATATTGAAAGCAGGTCAGTGTCAATTGATACATTGTGAAAGTCAGCTTTACACAGAGCTCTGATACATTTACCAATTTGCTCAGCTGGGTGTAGTGAATGTAGGAACCGAATTTATTTCAAAGTGCATGGATTTTGTTTTTGTTCTTATTCAACAGAGCTGTGCAGAGACCAGACTTTGCTAAACAGCCTCCGCAGAAAACTTCCACCCCAGGGCAGCTCCTGCAGCAAGCGAAAGTCAGCACCACCCCCGACCTCTCCTCTGTCCCTAGTTCGTCCAAGCCGTGGTAAATATATATATGTACTTTGTAAATTGATACTCATACTCATAGACCGTTTATTGACAGTAAATGGGGTTCACAAAAACTTAAAAAAGAAATGTTGGGAAGATTGGTTTCAGATTTTGTTCAGTTTGTCAGTTTGCTAGTTTCATGCATTTAAACACATTTTAATCAGGTGATGGTCAGAGTTGATTGTTTGACATTTTTCAGTACACCTTTATCAGGTGTGGAGCCATTCGAGGAGGAGCCAGAACTTGAGATTGAAAAGTGAGTGCATTTACTGAACATGGTGCAGTGTTGATTTTGGTTGGCTGGTTACACCGGTTGTATATTGTCTCCCTTGCACAAATAACTGTCTTGTTTAAATCAAAAACCGCTATCTATTTACAAAGTTCTAAATGCTAAACTTTAAATCGTCTCCACAAGTGCCAGTGGGTTCACATTATCGATTGATTCAAGGTGTGTTAAATAGTCAAATCATATTTATAAATAACTTTTTTTTTCAATTATAGGACTGATCAGCCTGCCAAAGAAGGGAAAGGGATGAGGTCAAAACGGTAAGCTTGTCATTGTTTGTTATCTGCATTTGAGTTGAGTTGGCAAACTGTCGGCCAGAGATCAACACCAGCCGGTTACCTCAGTTTACAATGACGGCAGTCATTAGTGTCTACTATTGTTGATTGTTGAGTTGGTTGCTGGTTTAGTTATACCAATTATTACTTCTTGTTTTTTCAAGATAATGAAATGTAATGTCAACAGAAACTGGATACTGTTGAGGGGTGTTTTGATTTACCCAGTACATCTAGTTCTTGTTTGCATGTTTTAATACATTATAATTACCATTTTTATGTTTACAGGCAGAACATTGACCGCTCCTTTGTCAACCCTCTCAAGTAAGTGTAGTATTATTAAAAAAGCTAATTTGTAAAGAACCATGTGAAAATAATAATGATGAAAAACAAGACACACACACAAACAATGAGAATATTCTGATAATAAAGGTCATTTGATGATTTTTTATGTTTTCGGAGATACATGTAGTAGTATTATAGATTGGCACTGCAGGCACATTTTTTCTTGTTTGTCAGTTGACAACTTACATTATTATTTTGAGTGATGCTAACTTTGTTTTCAATGTCTCTCTTGTGCAGCATCACTGTTGAATTCAGTGATTTAACCTGTGATGGTGATTTAGATGGTGATGACAGCGACTTTGATGTCGATGATATCGAGCTGGAATCTCAAGACGCCAGTTTTTTTCTCACCATGGATGTGTATGTTTTGCATTTCTTATTAATGTGTTGCTTTTGTAAGAATAAAACAAATTCTAATCTATTTCATTTGTATGTAATGTATACATGAATTTATACATTTATGTTGTAAAATGATTAAAATGGTTTCATTCTTCTAGGGAAGTCTAATCTACATCAGACTGTATTGCACACTGAATGTTATTATTATTTTTTATTTATTCCTATGTGTCAGGGATGAAAAGTATGCCAAGGAGGCAGACGAGGTGGCCTTTGAGGAGGTGGCGTACGGCCAGCAGGAGGACGAAGAGACAGGTGATGCTGACACTGCGGAGGAGGTGGAGTTAGGACCAGGCATCACCAGGATAGCCACAGCAGACCAGTGCCAGGACATTTGCAACAGCACACTGTGCCTAGCATTTGTCCACCAACTAAAGGCACTGGCTGCTGTGAGCATCAGGAAATGCTCCACTGCTGGGTGTGAGCATGTTCCTGCCGTGAAGGAGGGCTTCACAGGCTCAGCACTGTACCTCAGATGGGTGAGAACATTTTATTTTTTACTCACATGCGAAGCAAAAGTCAGTCTATGTACTCACCTGGTTCATCTGTCCGTCTGGCCGTTCATTCGTTAAAAACTAAAATGTTGAATTTATCTTGGACACTACTAAGTCTAACAGCACTAAATGTGGCATGATGGTTCAGATTTCAGAATGCACTTAGGCTTCATCAACTCATTATGTTTGTACATGTATATGTTCCTAGTAATCCTACTGACAGTGACACATTGAATTTTTATAAAGTCATTTGCATTTTTGTTTTTTTCAAATCTGATCTGTGAATTTCAGGAATGTGTGAAAGGCCATGTGAGCCACACATGGTGTGCCCAGCCCACCCTGCCCAACAAAATTCACTGTGGTGATTTTCTAGTCAGCACATGTATCCTCCTAAGTGGAAATAATTATGCCAAGCTGGCGTTGTGGGCGAAGGTGCTGAACCTGCCCTTTCCTGGTGCTACCTTCCACCAGGCTGTCCAGAAACATTATGTGGTGCAGGTAATTAAAAAACAGTTAAAAAATAATTTATAATGTGTGTGTATAAAATGGAAAGAAAATGGAATTTGGATATTGATAGTTGTGTTGTTTATGTTTGCCTGCCAGTTTGTGTTAATATCTATGCATGTTTGTTTTTACCTGTTTAAATATTGTAAAGCGCTATGAGTAGATTGTCTAGAAACGCGCTATATAAATGTCCATTATTATTATTATTATTATTATTGATCTCTATCTTTATCTCTAGCAAACTCAAAGCGCGGCAAAGGTTGCACTATACAGGCGCCCTACTCACGGCCCAACGGGGATTTGAACCCGGGTTGCTGTATCCCTGGGGAATCGTGTTCACCACAGAACCAACCGGCCACCCTAGTTACAAATGATGTTTAGAAACTAAAAGCAACCCATTCTCGTTATGTATTCAGATGTTTTGTAACAAGTATGGCATTTTTTGTTGTTGTCTAGAACAGTTGACATAGTCTAGTCTGTGAGGCAAAATTCTTGCTTTGTGTGTCCCTCAGTGACTGTCCCAACTCACAAGAATATAGATATATAACTTTGTTTTCCATTTATCATAAAGGCTGTGAAGGACACATGGAAGGACCACCAACGAGCCATCTTCGACTCATTGGCAGAGCAAAATTTGGTTGTTCTGGGTGAGTGTTTGTTGTTCTTTTGTGATTTATGTTTGACCCCTTTGTCACTGTTGTGCCATTTCAGAAATATAATGTATCCAATGCTGTAGACTTAACCCAACCCCACCCCCCACCCCCCCAACCCCACAATAATATTGAAATGAATGTCTAAAATCAACTTTATATTTTCTATTTTATTTCTCAAAAGCAAAACATGATGTGATGCAGGACATAATATTCAATTTTGGACATTGTATCAAGGCGTGCTTGCTTTTGAGAAATAGACTGAAAGAAAAAGTTACATTTTCATGTAACCCACTGAAATTGACTTCCTGTTGTCAAGTGACGGCAGAGCACTTTTTATTGAACATTTATTTTGTTATGTCATTCCATTTTTGTGTGTGTGTGTGTGCAGGAGATGGACGCAATGATTCACCAGGTCAGTACGATTATTGCAGACCTGCATTATTCAATGACCCAATATATACCATGTCCCCAATTTTACATAGTCATTGGAATATTAGAATGTGCTATTTACCATCATGTAGAATGATATAGTCTAGGCGCTTGAGTAATTGGCTTGCCTGTGTTCTCGTAACCATGTTAACAAACAACTGAGCTTAGAAAAGCCTTGCAATTTTGATGTCCGGTCAGAGAATATTGTTTGCAGGTTTCATCATAAATGGTTACTTTTTAATGGTGCATTGAATTTTCAAATAGGTCATTGCGCACAGTACTGCAGCTACACTCTTATGGAGGCTGAGACCACAAAGATTCTCTCTGTCCAGTGTGTGGACAAACGGGAAACACAGCGAAAATCCACGAACATGGAAAGGGTTGGATTTAAGAGGGCACTGGATGAGGTAGTGCTTGAAGGTGAACGGGTGGACACCACTGTTGATGAGGTCGTCACTGATGCCCATGTGGGAATAGCTGCAGATATGAGTATGTTCTGTTTCCTCTTTTCCCCCCTTTGTGTGTGTGTGTGTGATTAACAGTCAATTATATGTTAGCGGTAATTTATTATGCAACATTTATTATCTATACATACATCAGTCCCATCTGGATGGACAGTGCAGTGAGTTAGAATGCTTAATTTCAAGATAATATACCTCTTGCCCACTTTGGGGATACAGTTTAGAGTGTGTCACCATTATTGTCTCTTTAGCAGCTGTTGTTCATTGTATTATGTGTGCATTGCTAAGCCCTTTTCATTTAATTTGGGCTGGTCATTTTAGCAAACATTTTAAAAATGTATGCACCAAATATTTGATATTGCAAATGAATATATTTTGTTCTTTGTTTTGTCAAAAAGAGGCGATCGGAAAAAAACATTCCCTTGATGTGTGGCATGTTGCCAAAAATATTGGCAAGAAGCTAGCCAAGGTACGTATGTTGTAATTGTGTTATAGTTTGATACAATTTTGAAATATTGTGAATGCTTTATTGGTTTTCTCATGTTTTCTTTGGTTTGTTTGTGTGTGTATCTTTACATTTTACATTTGCATTTTCTTCTTAGATTGCTGCAGGCAGTAAAGGTCGCAAGCTGCAAAAGTGGATCCCTTCGATAGTGAACCACTTTTGGTTCTGCTGCCAGAAGGCTGACACCAAGACAAAGTTCATGGTAACCTGTTTGGTCATTGTCTTGTTTGGTTATTTGTACGGTTTCATTTACAAATAATAATAGCACGTCAATCACAATTATGCACTAATTTCAATAGTTTGAAAAAAATCAGGCATGTATAGTTTTCTGAATGTGTCTGTTCCATTCCAGGGTATGTGGCGAGGAGTTTTGCAACATGTTTGCAACATACATTCTTGGGATGCTGGTGCCTGGTGCTGCGACCATGAAGACCTGGGCGGGGAAAGGGAGGATGGGAGGGCCTGGCTTGATCCTCAGGAAGACCGTGCCCTAGTGAAACAGCTCGCCTCTGTGGTCTTAGACCAGACTCTGATCCAGAAAGCAGAGTTGGTCATCACAAACAGGTTAGAAGATTATTATTACTCACTATTGAGGGAGAAATCAGGGAACTGTTTACAGTGTGCATGAAAGGAGATTATGTGGGTGCAACAAGTATGAACTTGTTTGTGTGGTTTTGTAATTACTAATACTCGATGTAAAAATCAGGAGTTGTAGTGCTCATACTGATGTGTGCTGGCCAACATTATACAGTGGAACTCTGTTATAGTGAATATAAGAATTTCGCTGTAACAGGGTTGATTTATATCATACAGTGAGGTAAATAAACAAGAAAACCTATCGCTACAGTATCAGCAGAACATCACTGTAAAATATTTAATGATAAGCGTGTTCACTTCTACCATTATATATAATACTTTCTTTTTACATACAGGAGCACATGCCCCCTGGAGGTGTTTCACCAACATTTGTTGATGTATGCGGGCAAAAGGTTTGCGTACACACCTCCGGTTTATGAAGCCAGGATTCTGTTGGCAGCCATGGACCACAACACTCATGCTGGTCGACCCTTGGCGACTTCAAAGGATGGCAGAAAGAAGTAAGTACATGTATTGAAACACACTCAATGCAATGTTTTTGTTGTTTGTTTTTTTCACAGGCCAAACATGTAAATTCAGGCTTCAAGTTCTAGATGTATGATCATGTCCTTGGCATGTTTAGTTATATTATGACATTCAAGGCCATTACAAGGGTTAGTGTCAAGCATTTTAGTCATAATTGTTCTTGTTCTATGTTGATAGGTATCACAGATGCTTCAATAAGAAAACCGGCCGCTGGTCGGTATTCCCTGTGAAGGTCCCAAAGACCTACCACCACATTCCAGCCCTGAAGCTGCGAATCATGGAGATGAGACTACAAGACCCGTTGCCACTGCACAGGAAAAAACCTCTGGCACAAGAGGACCCAAGGAGACTGTCAACACACCTGGCAGCAACCTCCCCACCTCCAACTAGTGAACTTGTTGCACAGAAAAAATCTCGTTTTACCTGAATGACGGTAGCAGTTGAGCTGGTAGTAGCCCAAAAGGAGGCAGAACATAAGGAAAGAGTGTCAAGTGGGATAATTATTACCTCCCTTTTTGTCTGCGGTTCTGTTACAGTTGTTTTTGACATGTGGAGAGGTACAACAATATGACACCAGTGGACTTTTGAAAGGCCCTTTTCAAGACAGCAATGTTTGTATGTGTGGGTAACCAGTAAAAATGCATAGACCCGCATAGTTCTATGGCATGGCTGTGTTTAGTTTTTTAATTTAATCTGCTGCCTTATCATGGACCCTAAATTGCGCTATTTCACCAATATAGATGGGAGGCTCTTGTATACATTGGCGAATAATGATTTTAATAATAACTTTGAAAAATAGTAATAACTTTGTGATTATACATTGGCAGACTAAATTTGCAAGAAAAGCATTTATCAATAGTTTCCAAAGCTGTATCATTTTAGTTGAGACTGTGTTGTATGATTTTCACTTCAAATTGATATCAATTGCCTTAGACTACATTTTGCTTCACAGGCTAGATTCAGGCGGCATAGAATGGCTGCAGGCACAAGAAACTCACATTGCAACACATATTATAATTGAGCATGTTGGAATGTTCGGCTGAAAATGTACCTCCCATTATAATTAAAGGAATGTCAGCGACAACCCACCTCTCAATGCAGGGACTGAGGGAGTGGTTGTGACATGGTGATCATGTTTTTTTTTTCTTTTCTTGTTTAGTTGAAAATATTGCTTGTGTACAATAATTGTTTATTCATGATACTAATGTGTGTGCGAGAGAGACTGAGGGTTTGTACAACATGTGTTAGTATATTCTTATTATGTGTGGCTGCAAGCGTGACTTAGCATATCTGTTTAGTTGGCTTTTGTACATGTTTACCTGGAAACAATATGAGAATAATGGTGGTAACGATACTTGATATTTGTCTGTCTGTTCATTTGTTTTTATGAGTGCGTTGTGGTGTGGTAATTGTGCAACAGTATGTCTGCTGAAAGAAAAGAAAAAAACAAAAAACAAAGACAGAAACTGTTTGTTGTCTGCAGATAAAGGGATGTACACCACTTTGAAAATGACTAAAGACTATTGTGTGTTTGTTGTGTGATATAAATTTAAAAACAATAACATCATGTTTCTTTTTCTGAACCCATTACAAAAAGTGGAAGTGATTCAGATTCTGTATTCAGAATTACACAATTTCAAAATCTGACAGCATAATTTACATGATATGACATTGTGTCACTGCTGGCACATGAACTTGTTTTGTTGTTGGTCAAATATACATTTATTAAAATTAACTTGTGGAGTCATACTAGTACATACAAAGTAAATGAACACAAACTTGTACAAAACAAACAGCTCAGCTGAAGAAACCATTTTAACATAATTTTCTAGTCAACCAAAATAACATTCTCATTTTCAAGACAAAATGTTTCTGTAATATTTTTCTTGCACTCAAAAAGTAATGTGTGCAAAAACCCATGGAAACAATCAAACAGCTGTTACAACCATACAGAGAGGCAATTAAAAATTTGAAAACTAAAAGTCAAACATGTCCAAGTCCTCAGGACATTTTGGTGCTTGAGGAAGAGACAGACGAAAAATATCCCTCCATGTTGTGTGTCGGTATTCAAGAGCAATTACCCCATCTACTGCAAGCGCGCTGGAATGTATCCTGTATAAACATTGTTGGGACTGGGGTAAGTATCCCGAATGGCCCACACACAACATGAAGGGATAGCCCTCCTGTTACCAGCCCCCAAACGACCATGCTGCCAGAAAACAAACTGGCGATAGGCAGCATGGCGATTGGAGGCGGCTTCGCCTCCCTCTTCCGCAAACACCAAAATGTCCACCCGCTGCCTCCTGCTCAGGTGTAGCACGAACGGATGTAAAATGATGTTCATCTCCTGCAAAAGAAAAAAGAAATAATAATTGTAATCATCAAAGTAACAACACATCACATTGACCCGGGTTCGAATCCCTGTTGGGCCTTGAGTGGGGCGCCTGGTAAAGTGCGACCTTTGCCGCGCTTTTAGTTTCCTACACAGCAAAGATAAAGCGCGTTGTAAATATCCAAATTTCATTTTTTTTCAAATACAAAAATAAGAAATACAAAAATAAATAAATAATAATAATTGGACTCCAAGGACTACATACCAATGTGAACTTCAAGGGAAGAGGAAAGTCGTTCACTAAAAGAAATTTGCTATTACAGTTTAGATTTTTGTCTAACAGAGAGAACCCAAGGGGGAAAAAAACCCTCTTCATTATAAGTGGAAAATCACAATAATAGAGTCCACTATAGTATGAGTACTAGCAGGTTCCACTGTATATCATTACATACAACTATATTACCCTGCACAAGTACACAATCTGACCATGACTGTGTTTATCTTTTTTTTCATGTAAATATTTTTTTAATAAATACTTTTTTATATAAAAAATGGGCATACGTACAGGCATTCTTGATATGCACTGAGTGCGGCGCTGGCAGCAGATCCGTTCTGCAGGTGTGGGCATGTGCCGACAATGTCGGCACACACACCAGTCCGGCCAGGCTGCATGGTCTGGTGATGGTGCAGGTGTTGGCACAGACGACTGATCGGCTGTTTTCAACAGAAAGCATTTTTATTTCTTAATTTATGATACATATTTTATGATTACCAATGTCAAAGTAAAAAAAATCAATAATGCACCATGGATGTAAATATATTTTTTTTGTTTTGTTTTTTGTATACAACAACAACAAAACCATTGAAAAAATACTTTCAGCAGAATGCAGAAACAAAATACTACATAGAGAGCTCACACAAAATACCACAATAATGACAAGAGCAAACTTATATCAGAACACCATAAAGCAGAAGTTACTTACCAAGCATGTCAAAAACAAGACCTGGTTGTGCAACAGCCAGGTCGAGGGCCAGTTGTCGCAGTTGTGCAATATCCAGCTGTTGGATCTGAGTCTGTAATAATGTAAAGACAACAAACATGTTTTAAAATGAAACATGTGTGCTGTTATCATTATCTGTGTATACATGCGAAAGACTTTGCTATTCATATCTCCTCATAATAATGTCAAATTAATTAAAAACACACCTGCAAGTTATTCCTGTGCTGCTGCGCAGTGGGGATGCCGGCCACATCCCACCTCCCTCGACCACCTCTCCCCCTGCCACTTGAAGAGCCCCGCTGCTGTGCTGTCGCCCCTCGTCCTCCTCTCCTCCTTCCTCTCCCCCTGTCTCCTCCTCTTTCGTTACTTGTGGAACATGTCTGAAAACAGCATTAATAAAACATTTGTGTCTTCAACATGAAGAACTAATTTACATCTAATGGTAACTTCTCCAATTCTCTCATCTATGTGTGCCAAACTAGCACATTTTCTCCTCAAACTATAGCGAAACCTGTGGTATCCAACAACGAAGGGGCCCAGACAAAAAGAGTTGGATACCACAGGTAGTTGGATACCACAGGTCAGATTCAGACTAAGTAATACGTATTTGGGTAATTCCCCAGTTGTATATCACAGGGTATTTGGATAAGACCAGTATGGATACCACAGATTTCACTGTAATGTACACATGAAAACACACCTGATCTTGTTCTTGAGGCTGACCACCTCCTCTTCCCCCTCCCCTTCCTCTCCTCCTCCCTCTCCCTCTGTGGGGTGCAGGCGAGTCTGTTTCATGATCACTCCGGCTTGTCTGAAATCAACAATAATAAAATAGTTGTATCTTCAGCATGTAGAACTAATTTTCATATAATTAATTGTAAGCTCTTCAGTCTCATCTATTAGAGCCAAAATAGCAAATGTTCTCAAACTAATGGACATGAAAACACACCTGATCTTGTTCTTGAGGCTGACCACCTCCTCTTCCCCCTCCCCTTCCTCTCCTCCTTCCTCTCCCTCTGTGGGGTGCAGGCGAGTCTGTTTCATGATCACTCCGGCTTGTCTGAAATCAACAATAATAAAATAGTTGTGTCTTCAGCATGTAGAACTAATTTTCATATAATTAATTGTAAGCTCTTCAGTCTCATCTATTAGAGCCAAAATAGCAAATGTTCTCAAACTAATGGACATGAAAACACACCTGATCTTGTTCTTGAGGCTGACCACCTCCTCTTCCCCCTCCCCTTCCTCTCCTCCTTCCTCTCCCTCTGTGGGGTGCAGGTGAGTCTGTTTCATGATCACTCCGGCTTGTCTGAAATCAACAATAATAAATTAGTTGTATCTTCAGCATGTAGAAATACATCTGGTAAGCTCTCCACTCTTTTTGTCATCTGTGAGTGCCAAACCAGTTTTTACTAGCAAATTTTCTCATCAAACTAATGTATATGAGAACACACCTGGGGGTATGGGTGGGGTTATGAGAGAAATACTTAGGTTAGGACTGCTAGACAGTCAAAGTCTTCTTCTGTCACATTCTTTGCACATGATTCTAGAGGGAGCAAAGAGGGAAGGAGGGCATCATCCATCAAACAAGTGATGACCAAGGAATAATAGAAAATTAAAAACCAACCGAGTACTTTATGCTGTTTACATGTTCTGAGCAAAAGTCCACAAGTACATTGAATGATTGATGTAGTGCTACAGGGATTACGACAGATCTAGAAGCAACCCATCGAAAGCAAAAAGAAGCTAAGAGGCATACAGCCTATGCTCCAAAGTTCATGAAGGCTGTTACCCTTTATAATTATCAAGATCTACGAGTATGCTTACTCTTACCGTCAAACTCAGAAAATGCGAGTGGGGCGGTTTTTGCGGTAGTGACATGAATGACTCTCACTCTGTCACTCTCATGTCGACAGATTGCTTCCAGTTCTTCTTCTTCTTGATAATGTAGAACACTTTTGGATCCCAAATCTAAATAGACTTAAGTTAGGGGCGAAAAGTTATTGCACGGCCTTTGAAACTTACCGATGGCGACGACATAGTGATGTTGTACTTGTCAATTGATAGCGGCAGTAGTGGCGGAAGTAGGGAGTTCCCTTGACTTCCGGTGACGATTACGCCAAAGGCCTTGTTGAATAATGTTTAGGCCTACGAATTCTTTTTCTCGAAAATATCGTACCAACAATTTTTTTCTGTGTTCGAATACTGTAGCCAATCCTCCTTCTATCAACTTTAAAGGACGTTTATGAGATTATTTGTACAAGTGACCAAAATGAATTAATTATTGAGCTACAGCCACATGTGTTACTTTAATGAATATGAAACAAAAGTCGATTATGCCCCCCGTGGACCGACAAAAAAGCTGGTCTGACAACAAACCTCCAAACATCGTTTTTGAGTCACTTGAGAAAAAGTGACTCTATGTAATCGGTCAGTGTTAGTCTGTCCGGCCGGCCGTCCGGCCGTCCGTAGACACCACCTTAACGTTGGACTTTTCTCGGAAACTATCAAAGCGATCGGGCTCATATTTTGTTTAGTCGTGACCTCCAATGACCTCTACACTTTAACGATGGTTTCGTTGACCTTTGACCTTTTTCAAGGTCACAGGTCAGCGTCAAAGGAAAAATTAGACATTACTTTTCTCGGAAACTATCAAAGCGATCGGGCTCATATTTTGTTTAGTCGTGACCTCCAATGACCTCTACACTTTAACGATGGTTTCGTTGACCTTTGACCTTTTTCAAGGTCACAGGTCAGCGTCAAAGGAAAAATTAGACATTTTATATCTTTGACAAAGTTCATCGGATGTGATTGAAACTTTGTAGGATTATTCTTTACATCAAAGTATTTACATCTGTAGCCTTTTACGAACGTTATCAGAAAAACAAGGGAGATAACTAGCCTTTTCTGTTCGGCAACACACAACTTAACGTTGGGCTTTTCTCGGAAACTATAAAAGTGACCGGGCTCAAATTTTATGTGAACGTGACTCATTGTGTTGTGAATAGCAATTTCTTCCTGTCCATCTGATGCCTCATATAATATTCAGAACTGCGAAAGTGACTCGATCGAGCGTTTGCTCTTCTTGTTGTCATCATTTTGGTTGTGAGAAAATGAGTGCCAAATCAACACAGGGGGCCATGCTTTGAAACATTAGTTCCGTTTTGATAATACATGGTTTGGTGCCCCGGCACGTTGTTGCAATCAGAGCTGGCGTGTAAAAGCAACTTTCTGTGTATATTGAGTTGATTAAATGTTGGGATAAGTATGTCAGGTTTGAGGATGCACAGTTCTGTAAGTTCCTCTCAGTATTCCACCCCCTCGGTTTTCAGTTGTAAATATTAAGCTTAGTGATTGAATGTGGAAGCTACGTTGGGTCAAAGGTCACAGACGATTTGCATTGTGCAGCAAGGCACGTTGGGTCAAAGGTCACAGAAGATTTGCGGCGTGCAGCGAAGGAAAGAATCGCGATCTTGTTTTCGACTCATTGCCTCTTTGTTTTTCATTAGACCTGTTATTCTGCTTGCTCGGCTTTGTTAAATGTTTGCATATCTTGTTGTTATGTTCTTTGCTTTTTGGCTCACGTAAGTGTAGCCTATGCGATGCTAACTTTTGTCTGTCTGTGCTTGCGTGCGTGCGCATGTATGTATGTCTGTGGTAGAAACTTTAATATTTGACTGAACACCAAAATACTAATTTTACCTGGTTATTATTCAAGCAACAGCTTCAAAGTATTGAAGCAATGATCAATATTTCGTCGGCACGTATGTAGTTAAAGTGTGTATCCAAAGAAAACGGGTGGTGGGGGGTTTTGGGGGGAGGGGGGGTAAAAACAGCTGACCGGTTTGTGTCGTGTGTGGTATGTAGACCAGGTCAGGGGTCAAGGTTAGGTCAGATCGCGTGAAGGATTGTGGTATAGATACAGTTATCACCGAGCTGCAGTTCGCCGATTCGGAGAAGACGATTTCACATTGTTCGGTTTCGCAGCTCCAGAAAAATAGATAAAGAAGATACCAAAGGAGATTTCCTACAGGTTAATCTGCACAGCGTGTGTCTGCGCGAGGAAGCGCTGTCGAAAGCACAGTGTCGATCTGGCCATCTGGCAGTCGTGTCCCCGTAAGTAGGCTACAGACAGACAGATCTAGATCTAGTGTCTCGCACTCTTGCACCGTGTCACCTGTGCTTACTGTGTGTGTGTATGTGTGACGGAGTGATTGAGTTTGTGTTAGGCCAAAAAAAATAATAGGTGTGGTTACGGTAACATAGCCAAAAAAAATAGGGTAGGAAGGTAGGCAATCACTTTTTTTTTTTAAACTTTTTTTTCTAATGAGTACAAATTAAACCTACTTGACAGGGAAATAAGTGTGCGACTCGGGCGCTTTCGCTTTCATTGCGTTTTCTGCACTCGTTTACTTGTTGTTTTGGGTATTTTTTTGACAAATGTAATAAAAAGTTATAGGGTCGGCCCAAAAAAATAGGGTAGGTCGGGTTACCGTAACCACACCTATTTTTTTTTTAGGCCTTACTGTTTGAACATTTTCCCTCTTTATCTTCACTGCGCTGTCTGCAAAACCCCTCCACGCGGAGTTGTTTTCAGACACGTCAGACACAGGGTGTTAAGGCAGTCAAGGGTTTCATATCATAACTATAGAAACATTGAATTAGCTGTTGCGAATTTTGTATCGCACCTGAGTAATCATAATCTTATTCACTGTTTTACACGTCGGCTATAACGTGGTTTGTGGAATAATCACATTCATTGCTGGTTTGTTACAGTTTCTCGTTGCTCTTCATTTGCAGGGGCAGTTACAGCAAACAACTCTGTGATGCGTTACGGGCCAAGGGAAGGACCGTCTGATTACTTTCATCCTGAGTTTGTGCCGATCTTCCTGGACGAACAGACAGAGACTGTACGCAAAGCCTCAATGGACTTGTGTGGCAATAACCTGGCCTGTATTTACGATTACATCGCTAAGAGCAGTGAAAAGTTTGCCTTGGAAAGCAAGGCCTTCAAAGAAAACGCCGATGAGACCAATGCAGCCCTAAGTACGTGTGGGTTTACATCTTTCTGTCTGAACATTTGGACACGAAAGGGGTTTATCTTCTACACTTATTTGACAAAAGTCATTCCCTTTACTTAAACATAGCTTCCTTCCAATGTAAATCGCGTGAATCATCACGGATCTACCCAAGATTTAACATAGAATAACAACATCTTTCCCGATAACCTCATTAATTGCCGGTCTAGTCTATATTTTGCCTTAAAAGAAAATCTGGACAAAAACGCAAATTTGGGAGCAAAACGAAAATAGGTACATTTTTCTTTATCACCCTGTACGTTTGTGCACACACTGATATTTAGCAAAAAGGATAGTTTTAAGTCTTGGTGTATTGCAGAGAACGCTGTTCCAGTGCTTGACCCCCCATCAGTGTTACGTGTGACCTCCGGTAACAGAGTGACCTTCAGCCTCAGAGGGAGTGACCTTGATGGTGACACTTTGACCTATCACAATGACTCCTACAACAGCGGGGTCGAGCTGAACTCTGCGACAGGTGATGTCTCGTACCTGGCTGACAAAAACGTCCCCGTGGACTTGAGGTAAGTACATTACAATCAACATTGCAGACGGACCAGCTTATAATAAGCCCACTAATAAAAAAAGCTTCCTTATAACAAAGGAGAAAAAAATTGTCCTCGTAGAAGTTCTTCTTTGTTATGACTTACAAAAGCTCGGATAAATTAAAGACTCGCCTATATTGTGAGAAAGTTTGCCTGTTCGACGGTTGATTCCTTGTCCGATAGAAGACTTTCGTTCGGATATAAGAAAGTCTGCTCAGTTTTAAAAACCAAACTTTGTTTTAATGGACTGTCTTCTGTCAATTTCTTTCATAGGAGTTGAGGCAACCAATAGTATTTCCCAGAAATAAGTAATCCTTCCAAAAAAAGGCAACTTTAACGCTATACCGGATGTATTTCATAGCGTTTGTAAGTACAAGCGCATGATAACGAAATTGCTTGTGTTACATTACGTCTCGTTTTCATTTTTTCGCTCTGACTCTCATACAAAGTCCATATTGTTCCCAATGGCCCGGACAGGTGCCTGAACTTTCTATTCATTGATTTGGGGGTGTTAGACTCCGGTCATAGGGTACTTTTCCTATTACACTTCCTCAGTTGCAGTAAAACGGCTGACAGAAACAAGCAAGCATCGCTTTCACGAAAGTTAAAATGGTTGAATTAGTTGTTAGGCCTGAAAATGTTGCATCAAACATTTGTTGATACGGATATGAGTCTTCTGTGCGCTGTATATCCTAAGTCTTAGAAGGGAGTTCACCATGTAGACTGAGAAAGGAAACATAATGAAATCGGTCCCGAATAGCCAAATATTTTCGAAGGGGCATGAAAAACCTACAACCAGCGAATCAACTTAAGTCTTTGAAAAATATATGTAATACGGGGTTAAAGCCAATCGTCAGTCTTCAATATTTGGCGCATTTTATTTGAAAATGACCTGTAGATTGTATTTTGAGTTGGTCAAGTTATTGAGTTATTGAAGTGTCGGTGAAGTGTGACGTCATCTGGCCAGTTTATGATGAATTAGTCAGGGGTTTATTTTATGCTGATTTTGGCATTGTATATTGAATACAAAAACACATAAGTGAGAATTGAGAATATGAATTGTTGAGGTTTCTGCCATGTGTGAAGCTCATTGAAACATTTCAACACACTGGTATCTTTAAGATTCTTTAGCCTTTTAAATTATAGAAACTCAGGCGCATGTGTATATTTTGTTTCCTAATGCCACACAACTTGACATTTCGCGCCGTGTTCTGATATGACCTTTTCAGGGATTGGCTTGGGTTTTGTCCACTAGAGGTCCATTGACTGACCAGCCATGAATTCGTGAATCAATCAGTCATTTTGCAAACCAATCAGTCAAGAAAAAAACCTTTCCTTCCACCACGGGACTGCCGCAATTGTGCATTACGGCAGTGAGGAGAAACTTCTGAAAGTTGTTTACAATGTACAAATGAGAGGAAAGTTCAATTCATTTCTTCATTTTCTTGTTTATTTTCCAATAGTCTTACATAAAGAAGAATAACATGTCTGAGGACACAATAACCATATTTATTTCAATTAAGTAAGGAAGGGGGGAAAAAGAACAAAACAGCAGACAAAAATACGACGAGCTGACTGACTCTGCTGCATGTCTATCTGTCAGTTGACGGATTGAGACCCATGTGTGTCGGTCTTTTCCGAATTTAACATGGCAAAAGACCGATGACCGACGCCCAAGCCAATCCCTGCCTTTTGCTGTGTTTTTGAAGCAATTTTCTTGTATAGCAAAATAATTTTGCGTGGTAAAAATATATCAAAATCTATTGATGTCCGCTCCAGCTTCTACGCCATGGACAGCAAGGTGCGATCCACCACGCGTATCCTTCAAGTCATTGTGTGTGACTGTAAGAACAATGGCAGCTGCGACTTCAACACTCTCCTCCCGTCTGAGAGCACCATGAGCTACTACTTCCAGCGCGCTACCTGTGTGTGTCCCCCTGCATGGGATGGCGAAGAATGCGAGCTGGACAGAGATGGATGTGAATTCAGTCCGTGTCTCAAGCAACAGAATTGCGTGGACCTGACTCCGCAGCAACAGGGCAGCAGTGACATCGGCCTCTCCTGTGGACCCTGTCCTTCTGGATACAGCCAGCAGAGCGCCTCCACCGAGTGTCTGGATGTCGATGAATGCGCGGCGGGCAGCTCAGTGCACGGCTGCCAGGTGACCTGCACCAACACGGAGGGAAGCTACGAGTGTGGCTGTGGACCAGGCTACCGCTTGGCCAATGACGGACGCACGTGCCAAGACGTAAATGAGTGTGAGCAGAAAACTGACAACTGTGAACAGATCTGCCACAATGACGCAGGAGGGTATCGGTGCAGCTGTGAACAAGGCTACGATCTTCAGAGCGATGGAAAAAAGTGCAGCCAGAATGCCAGTCTTGTCATTGCTTGCAGAAACGCTGGCTGCCGCCAAGGCTGCAGACTGGCAACAGACTCGGTTTCAAGGGTCGAAATCCCGCAATGCTTCTGCTTCGCCGGCTACGACCAAGACCCAGAGGATCATGCTGCGTGTATTGATCACGACGAATGCCGAGACAACGTCCCATGCAACCAGCAGTGCACCAACAACGACGGAGGTTTTGCGTGTACCTGCGAGATTGGGTACCATCTGGCGGAGGATAAAGTCACGTGCCTTCACTGCCCTAAACTGAGCTACGGAGCGAACTGTCAGTACACATGCAGCTGCAATGGCCACGGGAAGACATGCGACCCTGTCAGAGGTTGCGTGTGTGAGAAAGGCTGGAGGGGATCCGAGTGCCAGGAAGATGTCAACGAATGCAGGGAAAATCCTGACATCTGTGGGAGGGAAGTGCAATGCGTCAACACCTTGGGGGCATACGTATGGAAATGCCGAGATGGATACAGTCAAAACTCGGATGGAATTTGTACTGGTAAGCCTGCTTCATTCCATTTATTGTAAATTTATACATACTGTGTCACTGTGTGCCTGAGGTAACTCGATGCCTGGTTTGGATAATTGGTTGCTTTGTTAATTATTTGTGTACTACTTTGTTGCTGTTGTGTTTCAGTCACAATAATTATGACAATTATGACAAAGAGTTCTAAGAATGATACTGATTCGATCCGCGTTACGACTTTATTGTTCTTTTATTTTCTAATTTCTGTTTTTAATACTGAACGTATTATCACAGCACAAAAAGCGAAATAAGGGATACATTCCCTGTTCCTAGTGTTGCACGTACAGTCATTGTGTGTTCAGTCAAAAACCCACCAATGGAAACTCTTTCTTCCAGATATCAACGAGTGCGGCGAAGACTCCTTGCTGAACAACTGTACTTCCCTGCAGCGCTGTGTCAAAAGTATGTTGTATTCTCATTATCTCTGCTGTACGATGCTACACGTGTATCTCATGCATCACCGGGTGAACATTTGAACCTGGGGTGTGGTTGTACGTCGAGTACGGGATGATTCTAACAAGTAACGTATTTGACCTGATGGATGTGTTTGTTTGCGTGTTGTTCGTAGGCCGACACATGTGACATGAATCATCAGTTTAAATTTAAGGGAGGACTGAAGGACATTACAAGCACGCTCGTTTTCCAATCTAAACCAAATCTCATACTCTGCTATTGACTGATAACTTTCAGCCAGCTCAAATACTTTTTGGGTGGGACAAGATTGTGTTAAATGATAGTTGACGAAACACAGTGTGTTTGCGAGGATCATTAAATCACATATTCTTACTCCAACTCACATAAATAGCATTAACTTCTGTTGAGTTTGATGCGTAAGACATTGAAGTACTAACCCTGGAAACAGGGGGAGGTAACTCCTAAAACAAAACAAAACCTTGACAAAAAAGGTCCTGGTAGTTACCTCCCCTCACCGGCCGCCCGCGCATGCGCGGCACATATCGCCGGTATACTCATTCCCTTCTTCAACACGGTTGTGTTCAGACGTGTTTGTACTTGCTAGGCTTTTCAGCCTTTGGTCTCCTGTGAGGAGGACCTTTTGACCCTGGTACATCTTGCTAAGCTGTTGGTGAGATCTTTCTTGTTTACAACGTTTGTTTATTGTAACTGTTCACTGGTGAAAATGTCTCTCTCCATTTTCACGGAGTTCGTTTTGTTTTCACTATGGTGGGAGAGAGCAGTTGCTCACTCAGACAAGTTTTGTCTTTCCCGCCGAGCAGTTACTTTGTTGTTCAAGCTTAAGTCTAGTGACTTATCTGTAACGTTTTCTTGTTATAGCTTGTGCCGCCATTTGCTTTTGTTGGTAAATGGTGTTGTACTTGTGCTCCGTCTTACGGAGTTGTACTTTTAACATGGCAACATTACTGTAGTGCTGCCAGGCAGGCGACATTCGTTTTCCTGCTGAGCGGTTTGTTCTGTTGTTTAAGCTTAAGTCTAGTGACTTATCTTTTACAGGTTTTTGGTTGAGCTTGCGCCGCCTTTGTTTTCGTGATTTATGTTAAAGCTTGTTCTCCGTTTCACGGAGTTGTAGTTTCAACATGGCGGACATAAGCTGTAGCGCTGTTAGACAGGTGACCTTGTTTACCTGCTGAGCAGGTCGTTCTGTTGTGTAAAGCTTAGGTCGAATGACTTATCTTTTACAGATTATTATTATGTCTTTAGCTTGTACCGCCTTTTGCGTTTTGGTATTGTGTTGTTTACTAGATGTCTCCGTCTTCACGGAGTTCTAGTCTTCAACATGGCGGGCATGAGTTGTGGCGTGCCAGGCAGGTACTTTGTTACCTGCTGAGCAGTTCGTCTTTATTTTGATTAAGCCGATATGATTTTTCTGTAGAGATCTTTTTTTAGCTAGGCTAATATATAACACTCTATTAAGGGGTTCCTTGCTTTTTATCTGGTCGAGATCTTTTGCGGCCAGGTTAGCATAGAATCGTTATGGGCCGTTTCGACCCTTTTGTTGTGTTATTGCCTACTTTGCTCCTGGTCAGTAGGTCAAGGAAGGCTTGGTTGTGCCGTCTTCCCGGCGTTTCCACCCGGAGTCGGCTACTCTGCTGACGCTGTCGGGGTTTTACGCCGTCAGCTGCCGTGTTCTCTGCTGATGTGGCTTTCCCTCAACCGTCGGGTTCTGCCGACGAGGTACGTACTTGGAAGTTCGATGCGTTCAGCACCCGAGTGTGCAGTTCGTCTCGACGGAAACCCCACCTGTGGCGTGGGAGTCGGTCCGTCCGGCTCTTCGTACATGGGTTCTACTGCTTCAGCAAAGGGGTTTCCGGCCACAGGATCGCTTTCGAGGGATCGTGGCACTTTCATTTCGGTACCATCGACTTCCGGTTCGAATCCTGCGGGGGTTCCGATCGTTGGTGGTAATGGCAATCCGTTTCCTGCCTACGCTTCCGCTCAGGCGGTTGCGGACGGTGGGGGATTGGATGTGTCAGCTTCCGGGCAAAGCACAGGTGTGTTTCCGGTCGCTTTCACTCGGGATTGCCAGCTACCGCCGGTTCCGGTTCGCCGGTTCCGGGGTAGAATTTTGGAAAGTTCGATGCGTCTGCACACTAAGGTTGTAGTTCGTTTCGACTGAAACCCTACCTGTCTCTTCCCCAGCCAGCAAAATTTTGCGCAGCGAATGCGTGTCGCAGTCGCCAAACTCTGCGTAACAACTGCACTGGACGCATGCGTAACGCGCGCGATTTTGCAAAGCGAAATACATGCGTGACACACTCGTTTTCCCTCAGATTACGCAGACCATACGCACCTCCAGCGCACGCTTATTTGACACCAAGACAAATTCGCACTCTCCACGCAGACGTCACGATTGCTTTACGCATTCTCACGCTATTAACGCGCTCTCCACGCAGACGACACGATTGCTTTACGCATTTAACGCGCTCTTGACGCAGATGTCCTGATCATCTTACGCACTCTCCACGCAGATGTCACGAATTATTGACGCATTCTCAGGCATTACGCGCTTTTTACGCTCTCTTCACGCAGATGTCACAATTGCTGTACGCATTCTCACGCATTTGACGCACTCTCCACGCAGATGTCACAATTGCTTTACGCATTCTCACGCATTTGACGCACTCTCCACGCAGATGTCACGATTGACCTACACAATTTTACGCAGACCACACAACCGCTTTACGCACTCACAAACAAATAATGGGCAGTGCACAACATTGTATTGATCCAGAAAGACAAAGGTCAAGCGTGCAGGTTCGAAAACAGAGATGATCATAATTATGTACAAGTTCTAAAACAAAAATGCAGTCAAATAAATTGATTAAAACAAAGGAGAGATTTGAATCTCGCTTATTGCCATTGTGACTTCCAGGTTTTAATTTCACTGCATTTTGACATACCAGCAGCACGGAAACAAAAATGATCAAAATACTATTCAAAGCAGAATTCAAATTGGCAGAACAAAGAATAAATAGAACAAAACCCTGATAGTCATCATCGATACGCCGTAGTACATGCAGTGAAGAATCCAGTATAACTTATAAGAGAGAATTTTGATGTACACTCGTCACTATATCACATTGATGTAAACAAATAAATAAATAATTGGCACAGCCTAGGCATAGGCAGCAGTGAGTTGTATCAACATGTTTGAATACAGAACAGCAACAAAAAGAGAAAAAAAGTTCTACAAGCCAGCTAATAGTTGAACTTCAGATTACTAATGATATCACAAACAAACACTTAGTTAATGCCCATTCTCCAGGGATCGAAATCCAGTCAATGTACACCAAACTAGGATAACACATACATTTAGAATCTATCACGACTGCATAAAACATTGGTATGCAATTCACAAAGCAAGGAACTTGAAACATGAACATTGACATTAAACATACATATGTGCCCCACACACATTTCGGACAAGGCAGCTGAACGAAATTCAGATGTGGATGGAGCACAAAATAATTAGATGGGGCGGCGTGAAAGCATACTGGGACAAGGAACAAGCAAGAGAAAGAGGATAAGAAGATAAAAGGAAGAACAAACCGAAGAATAAGAAAGAAAAAAACAAAATAAGAGAAGGAGAGACAAAAACAAGTCGCGTAAGGCGAAAATACAATATTTAGTCAAGTAGCTGTCGAACTCAAAGAATGAAACTGAACGCAATGCCATTTTACTCGTAGCATCGTCAGGCCACCGCTCATGGCAAAGGCAGTGGAATTGACAAGAAGAGCGGGGTAGTAGTTGCGCTAAGAAGGATAGCACGCTTTTCTGTACCTCTCTTTGTTTTAACTTTCTGAGCGTGTTTTTAATCCAAACATATCATATCTATATGTTTTTGGAATCAGGAACCGACAAGGAATAAGATGAAAGTGTTTTTAAATTGATTTCGACAATTTAATTTTGATAATAATTTTTATATATTTAATTTTCAGAGCTTGTTTTTAATCCGAATATAACATATTTATATGTTTTTGGAATCAGCAAATGATGGAGAATAAGATGAACGTAAATTTGGATCGTTTGATAAATTTTTATTTTTTTTTACAATTTTCCGATTTTTAATGACCAAAGTCATTAATTAATTTTTAAGCCACCAAGCTGAAATGCAATACCGAACCCCGGGCTTCGTCGAAGATTACTTGACCAAAATTTGAACCAATTTGGTTGAAAAATGAGGGCGTGACAGTGCCGCCTCAACTTTCACGAAAAGCCGGATATGACGTCATCAAAGACATTTATCAAAAAAATGAAAAAAACGTTCGGGGATTTCATACCCAGGAACTCTCATGTCAAATTTCATAAAGATCGGTCCAGTAGTTTGGTCTGAATCGCTCTACACACACACACAGACAGACACACACACACACACACACACACACACACACACACACACACACATACACCACGACCCTCGTCTCGATTCCCCCCTCTACGTTAAAATATTTAGTCAAAACTTGACTAAATATAAAAAAAGGAAGAAAAAAAAAGGAAAAAAAAGGGAGACAATCATATGAATGTGTACCATTTAAATAAAAGAAATTAAAAAAATTACTTTTAAAAAGGAGACATTTCAGGTTTTGATTTGAAGTGTGTTAACATATTCACATATACCAGTAACTTTGCATGGAAAAAAAAAGTTCACAATGATTTGAAGCAAATTCAAATGCCAGAGAAAAAACAGAACAAAACCCTGATGCATGGCTCCTTTTGGTTCTTTCGTTTAGACGGATAGAATCAAATTATTGCTGAGCAGCACTGGCTAGATGGGCTTTCACACTCATTAACAAGCTTATGAGTGCGGCAGTCAAATGGGGGGGGGGGGGGGCATTCTTTCCTTCCTCTGCGTTTGTCTAGAATGCATGGGGCCTGAGCTTGGACCCTTTATTCGGCGGTTCTGCGACCAGGCAATTCTCGTATGGCACCTCAGTGGTGTTTGGACGTTATGTTTTAAGACGTCTTTCTTTAACTACTTTTTGTGGGTTTTTTAGTACCCACTGCGATGGTAGTAGTTGCTTACCAGTCATGGTTGAAGCAGGCCGGTTTCTTATCAGAATTAAGTGAGTTTCCCGCCACCTTATGTAGCAATCTGCTATTTATGTGAGTTGGAGTAAGAATATGTGATTTAATCGAAAATTTCTTAATAAATTTTCATTTAATTAATATACTTACCCAACTCACATAGTAAATACCCTCCCAACCTACCCCGCAATCGTTTTTAATGGTTGAAGGTGGTGTTTCATTGGGAATGAGTATACCGGCGATATGTGCCGCGCATGCGCGGGCGGCCGGTGAGGGGAGGTAACTACCAGGACCTTGTTGTCAAGGTTTTGGGAGTTACCTCCCCCTGTTTCCAGGGTTAGTACTTCAATGTCTTACGCATCAAACTGAAGTTAATGCTATGTATGTGAGTTGGGTAAGTATATTAATTAAATGAAAATTTATTAAGAAATGTTTGATTACACATGACTTCGGCTTTGGTGTGTCAGCAAAAATCACCATGGCATCAGGGGAAATAACACATTAAGTTGTTCAATGGTGAAGTTCGTTTATTATAATGTATTTTAAAGGAGTACGCAGTATAGCCTTCAGATTTGTCTGAAACGACGTTAAGCTATATTTTGTATGTAAGTGAGACAATGGCTCGGATGCAAGCTGCTGTCAGAAGAAAATCAAGAAGAAAACCTCTATGTTGGTTTAAACACAATTTTATTCAAAATACATGACATGAAACAATTGACAAAAATGCAGCTAGGACACGAACTCAAGCAGATGCTTATTTGACGTGACCATAGCAAGTTACACAAGTTTTCATGATGGTGGACAACACAATTATTAACCAGAAGAACAAAATGTAGGAGGGGGTACGGGGAACTTATCAAAACAGGAGGATTTACAGAGAGAAAAAAAAATTAATCAAATAAAAAAAATAAAATACAAAAATTAAAATAAAGAAAAAAATAAGGTGAGACTATGAATGAAGCGCTTGGGACGAGAACATCGATGCTGAGACATGCAATAAGTAAGTTCAGATAAATGTACATTTTCATGGAGAGGGCAGCATAGTTGGTTACGAATGTATGGAAGAAAACAACCACACACACACACACACACACACACACACACACACACACACACACACAAAAGAGAACAGCAAAACAAAAACAAAAACTCAATGATAATTATTACTTATGTTAAATATGTAATTGATGCAACAACACTGAGAGGCGGGTTTACGTTCTCCTACACACAAACATACACAATACCAGTACGTGGGCTAATCCTTCAAGTTTGTCGACCAGATTCAGCAATAAAAGATTGGACCGACTCGAAAATTAATGTATTTATGCGAAATGAATGTTGCTCGCTGCCTCTTAATAATGTTTCCACGTGTCTAAAATTGGCAGGCAGTGAGTTGATTGTGGACATACGAGCATTTTCAAACAACGTGCAGTATAACAAGTAATGTTCAGCTGTTTCGTTCCGGTTACCGCACGCACACTGTGGGTTATCTTTTAAATGGCGTTTGCATAAATCGGAATTAAGGTTACTCATGTTTAAACGCATTCTGCTGTGTTGTATTTCTACCTGTCTTTTTCCAAAATAATAATAAACTGGCACATACTGGTGAGGACTTTGTAAATAATGCTTAAACTCGCTAATTGAGTTTGTGGTTTTAACCACATCAGGCAGATCATTCCATAAAATTGTAGTCGAAGGAACGAAGGATGTTCGGAAGATTTCTGTCCTGTGAGCTGGTACAAATCTTTCAAGTGGTCGTCTTCTGTGATAAGGATTTAAGGATGAAACTAGTGGTGGCAACAGGTCAACTAAATATAGGGGACATTTACCATGAACCATTTTATGATAAAAAATCAATTTATGTTGTCTTCGGCGTTCCTTTAGACTACAAAATCCGCTTTCTTTGTAAATCTTAGCATGGTCTAGTTCTCCGCACACCGCCAATTATAATACGTAAATCTTCAAGGTGTAGTTTTTCCAGGGTGTTCGACAGGGCTTCAGTACAATTATCCCATAATCCATCAACATAGTCAAAATGTGGCAAAATAAAGGATTTGTACATTATTTCCAAACTTTTTCTGCATAACTTATACTTATAATGCCTTAAACAATTAATCAACAAAGTGGTTTTGTTCACAATATTTCTGACTTGAGCGTCCCATTTACAGTCATTTTGCAAAATAATACGGAGGTGCTTGTGTTCATTTGTGTCTTCCAAAACAATTCCATTGAAAAATAACGGGTCAATTTGGCTTAAGTCACGTTTTATATTCAGCAATTTGGTTTTTGTTTAATTAAATGTGACTTTCCAACGTGCTGCCCAACAACTAATTTTATCGAGGTCTGTATTTAAAATCTCGGCACGTCTTACCGGATCGTTCAATGCAAGTGACATGCTAGTATCATCAGCAAACAATTTAATAACAGACTCAATATCATTTACAATATCATTTATATAAATCAAAAACAACAAAGGGCCTAACACAGAACCTTGAGGAACGCCTGCTTGTATACCTTTCAGCTCTGACTTAGCTCCTTTAACGACAACTAATTGAACACGGTTTGCTAAGTAACTACAAAACCATGACAAAAGTCGACCTCGAACACCAATCGATTCCAATTTTACTAATAATCCTTTGTGCCAGACTTTGTCGAAAGCTTTCGACACATCAAAAAATACCGCCTGTGTTGTTAAACCGCTGTCGTAATTTAAACATACATCATTATATATAGAGACAAGTTGACAAATCGTCGAGTCGCCGGGTATAAAACCTGACTGTGGGTGTAAGTATGTTGTTGGATTGTAAAAAGAGATATAGGTGGCTATGAATACATCGTTCCAAAACTTTGCCAACGCAACTCAACAAGGAAATCGGACGATAATTATTACAAGTGTCCGCTGAACCTGACTTATAAATAGGGGTAACATTTACAGTTTTCCAAATTTTAGGATATACTCCTTCCCTCAAACTTCTGTTAAACATATGGGTGAGTGGCTCCGAAACAACATCTATAGCTGCAATGAGAAGTCTGTTGTGGATCAAATCGGGACCAATGGCTTTTCTTTTATCAAGATTTTTAATTACATCTTTTACCTCGTTAACTGACAAAACAATATCACATAATTCGCAATCAAGAAACGGCATTTGAGGAACATCATCATCTGGGTCTTCAACATTGGAATTTTTAATAAAACAGTTATTAAAGGCGTTTGCTTTGTCTTGGCTTAGTTCATAAACTTCGCCATTTTCGTCACCATATAATCCTTTCTTCTTCATGAATGATTTCACTAACTTCCACCAATCTTTTGTACCAAACTGCGTTGAATCGGAAACTTTTGCGTCTAATTCAGAATAATATTCTAAAATCCGTTCTCTTTTCTTTGCTGTAACAAGGTTACGTGCCTGGCGATAACCCAACCAATCTTCCGGCTGTTTACTTGTTTTGGCTTTCAAATGAATCTGATTACGTTGGTCTATTAACATTAAAATTTTAGGTGTAATCCAGGGTGCGTCGTTAGGACGTATCGTTACTTCTTTTACTGGCATGCACTGTTTGGCTATGTCCATAAATAGTGCAGAAAAAATATGAACACTTTCGTCAAACACCTCCTTCATGAGAATGTCTTGCCAGTTAACCTGAGAGAGTGCTTCGCAAAAACCATCAACATTAAGTTTGCTATAATTAAAGAGTGTTCTTTTATAGGAATTATTTTTATTCACAATTCTGTTTAATACAATGTGTGGTACACTATGATCGCTACAAATGGGTGGTAACACATTCACTTGTTTAACTAACTGAGGGGTCTGGGTGATGACAAGGTCAATACATGTACTAGTGGTGGCTGTTACACGTTTTGGCGTATTCACAAGTTGACAGAGCTGGTGCGCCTGTAAAATATTCAAAAAGTTCCGCGATGGAGAGTTCAGGAAGTCGACGTTGAAATCGCCTAAAATCACAAATCTCAATAATTGGTTATTCACTCGCCTTAAGCTTTCATCAATTAAATCCCAATAATGAATATTAGCACCAGGTGGGCGATAGAATGAGCCAATCAAAATGCTTTCATGGCTCAACTTTGTCTCAATCCAGACTGCTTCAAGATCATCGACTTGGAGATCAGGTCGGGGTTTACAATATAAATGATTCTTAACATAAATGGCTACTCCCCCATGAGGATCACCTGGGCGGTCGAGGCGTACAGGAGGATTAAAATTAGGTATACTTAAAGATAAATTATCAATCGCAGGTGACAACCATGTTTCGGAAAGAGTTAAAATATCATGCTGCTGTACTTCAGGCTGTAACAAGTCAATTTTGTTCCTTAAGCTTCGAACGTTAATGTGTACCACAGTTACTTTATTTCCATCTGGGCCTGGATTTTTCTCAATATCCCCGGCTAAATAAAGTGATGTCCGGGCAGACAATTTAACTGCATACTTGTTTTTGATTTCTTTATCATAAATATCCTTGTTAACAAGACGTTCAGTTCCACGTTTGTAAAGCAATGATCTATCAGCCGACAGAAGGCTGGCACAAAATAGGAAAGAACACAACGATAGCGTAACACGATTGGAACCTTTACAAAGCAACAAAATTAAAAATGGTAATACAGTATTTTCACACAAAAATGACAATTTGCGACATCGAGCAACTGCTCTCCCATTAAAGCACCCGACTCTGGCTCTGTACAAACTTAAATTAAGTGACATTTCCTAACAGGACTGAGAACAGTAGGATAGCCGAGAGAAGGGTGTGTTGGCATGTCTTCTGTATGCATCTCGCGCTTCGGTGAAAGAAAAATAGAAGGACAACAGTCGTGGTATTTAAGGGGAGGGTTGAAACAAACAAAAAGTCAAAATCTATGTACAGGGTTAATTTGGAGGAGCTGGTTTCCATTAGGAATCGAAATGGTGGTTCATCAAATAAAGTTCTTAAAATCAAGAGTATCTACCGAATGTTTTTGTGCATTTACATACGGTGTATCAACAATAACAGTTAACGAGTATGTTGGATGTTGGCAAGAAAGAGGGGGCGGGGCCAGAAGATAATCATAACAACCAACAACAATGGACCGGGATCACACAACTCTCATTAAAGTGTGAATCATACGATTGTGTAAATAAACGCAAATATTACACTTATTCTTGTATTGCGATGCAGCAATATTTAAATATTTAAATGTGCTGTGAATTCCTGCATCATTTATATTCAACGAGTGAAAGGAGGGTACGGGTGTCAGTAACCGCAGTCATCTGGATATATTATACTATACATAGACAGTAGAATACAAATGCAGATGCTATCTTCCTGAATAACAACAGTGTTAAATACCAACAATTTACAATGGAAATGCATAGAGGGTTAACATTTTACAGTTCACAGGGCAAGCTTGCAAGTAGAGAGAGAGAGAGAGAGAGAGAGAGAGAGAGAGAGAGAGAGAGAGTAGTAGCATTCATAACTTTCGAGATAAAACAGTTAGTGCATTTCACCGTGGAATGAGGTCTGTTAGACCTAGAGGCACTGTGTGTAATTAGCTAAACCAGAACGTCATGCTAATACCTAACAACAGACAGACACACAGACAGACAGACAGACAGACACACACACACACACACACACACGCACACACGCACACACACACACACACGCACGCTCCCGCGTGAACACACGCAGGCACGCTTGCGCGCACGCACACCCCCACACATACACAAACACACGCACTCACACTCACACTTGCCTACGTTTCTGCACCGCATCATCATACAATACAATCACCCGAGGCATTGACCTTTCGCAGATCGTGATAGCATTTGGTTCCAATAGGCCTACCACACTCGGTGCTGTCATCGACAAATGACTCTTACACAGTGTAATCGCAGTCACAGAAAAGGGCACAAGTCAGCCATGAACGAGCCAAATACATGTGGCAAGTATAACCAATGTTCTTCAGTAGCACACTTTGATAAACATTCGATTTGAAGGTGTGTCCGATCATCGAATACTGGACATAATTTGCACTTAAACAGTAGCAGGACGAATACATCAACCAACCAACCAATGAGGCTTATATCGCGCTTATTCCGTGGGTACAGTTCTAGGCGCTCTGCAGCGGGCGTACATGTCTTAACCGGGTTTCACTAATAACAGAAACCTCCAAGTTAAATCGATGGCAAAGACACCGTTTCTCCACATTAACTGCTGTGGATTGAAAGCACTGTGAGATCGCATATGCAGTCAAATATTCATATCTTAATATTCAATATATATTCATACGTACTGTTAACTTGAGTGAATGAATCACATGAATGGTGCCTTAATCTGCCTTAACAACCACGCATGCACTACGTATTCCTCACATTTTCAGACATGATCGTCTTTTGATTCCATTACATGATTACTGAAGAAGGAGTTTTCACTCCGAAATATTTATTTCATTTTGGTGTTTGGGTGTTATTTTTTATTCTTATACATGATCGTCTTTAGAAAGTTGACATTATAAACACATACTCAACTGCACAAAGAACGTCAAGAATGACATATAAGGTTTTCGTTCATATGTGCTTCAAAAATAAACTGGTTCTACTTTAACTCATTTTAAATTGGGTATACAAAGAAAATATGTGCTGCAGTACTTATGCAGGGCCGGACCAAATGAGTTGTAAGGGGGGGGGGGGGGGTTCCTCCTTTTTTGGGGGGGCAAATCAGCGAAGTGGCGAAGCCACAAGCGCGCGCCTGTCCGGGGGCATGCTCCCCCGGAAAATTTTTGAAAAACGGTTAAAATCTGGGCAATCTGGTGCATTCTGGGCCTTGTTTTGAGGGTTAAGACCTGTCAGTGTGAGTTGGGGGGGGGGGGGGGGGGGGGGTGGTACCTTTTTCTCATCGGATTTCACATTGAATAAAATTTGTTAGAGACACACACAAAATTTATTTTAAAAAAAACAAACACCCAACCACTCAAAGCAAGGTACATGCTTTTTCCAGGGGTGGGGTTCCGGAACCCCTGGAACCCCCCCCCCCCCCCCCTGGGTCCTGCTTATGTGGAAAAGACACTGTTATGATTGCTGGCGCGTTTAAAAAAACCCATCTGAATCTTCGAAAGAGACGCTATTTTCTCCCCGTAAAAAATACCATTGCTATTAATTTTGAGCATGAAATGATTTTTGACTGTGTGTGTGTGTGTGTGTGTGTGCGTGTGCGTGTGTGTGTGTGAGAGAGAGAGATAGTGTGTGTATTCGTGTGTGTATTTGTGTGTGTGTGTGTGTGTGTGTGTGTGTGTGTGCGTATTAATGATGATTTTGCCTGATTTCAGAATATGACGAATGCTCGGCAAATGTCAGTGAATGCCAACAACTATGTTCTAACACCAAGGGCTCGTACAACTGTGATTGTTACTATGGATACAGGCTCAACGCTGACAGAGTCACCTGCACCCAAGGTACGTGTTTCATTCACATCATGTTGCGAGAAGTAATCGCAAAGTTACAACCCAAAACTACTAAAACGTTTATCGTGAGCCAGCCCCATTTTTCTCAAGCTTGTAGTTTAACGTCTGTGTCACAAAGATGTGGGTATGATATTTGTGATGTGAAACACGTCGTGTTTTTAACCTCCCTAAATATTGAAGTGCGATGCGTAGGTGACAGTGAAGCTATAATCCACTTCATGACTCTCCTAGGAACCTGGAGAACCATGGTTACAGTCACTGCCAGATGTGTTATTACAGTTCAGCCACAGACTGGTCTACAGCTATTATTACGGGTACCAACGAGCCGGAAATTCATAAACAGATGTGAACTAAATGCTTTTTTTACCAACAGATGTGAAGCTATATATAGTATCAGTCACCTGCACATATGAAATTGTCGTTTTAGTCACTTACAGATGTGACGTTATTATTTCAGTCATCAGCAAATAGGAATCCATGACTTTAGTCACTACAGATACGAAATAATTGTTATTATCATCAACATATTTGCAATGATCTTTTCACTCATCAACAGATCTGAAATTCTACATAATTTCGTCCACCAAGAGATGGAAAATAATTGTTTTGGCTAGTGCAGATGACAATGTTTACATTACCAGCAGATGTGAAACTAAAGTTTTGAGGAAATTAATGTTGCACTCAGATGTCAATATTGTTAAGGTCACAATCAGATGTAAACGTATCGTTTTATCAATCCAACAGATGTAAAAGTATTGTTTCAGTGATCAATTATTGATCAGTCACGAAAAGATGTGACAATATGGCAGAAATGTATTAACCAACACAGATGTGAAAATATAGTTTCAGTCGTCAATGTCTGTTTAAGTCACCGACTAGTGTGAAATTATCGCTTTATTAACCAACAGATTTGAAAATATCGTTTAACTCTTACATTATTGTTTCAGTCACCAACAGAAGTGCTGCAGAGCAGGATCTCTCCTGTGCCCAGGCATGCAATTTTGGCGACGAGGACTCGCCATTTTGCTTCTGTGATCTGGGCTTCTCGCTGTATGCTGATGGAAAAAGCTGCGACAGTGTGTAGCCTTTTCTTGACGTTTTTTGTATTCCGCGTAATAACTGTCCAACTGCACTTGAAAGCCTTTATGAATGGTAGAAGCTGCACCAAGACGGATTGCGCTCTTCTCTGCGAAGCATGCAAAACGTGGGACCTAATTTGCATACACAAAATGCTTGAATTCTGAGCATATTATATTCAAAGTACACTTGTCAAATCTATATATATATATATATATATATATATATATATATATATATATCCCATGACCTCCCTTCTTTGTCTCTGTTACTTCAGTATGGGTATAAATGTTGTATTTTTATAGCTCAATAAATACATCATGGACTCAAAAAAATATATGATAGTGCAGATTCCGATTTGGGCGAAGAACTACTTTGCTCCCGACCTTTGACCTCGCGCCGAACAATGTGACACATTTGTATGAAGTTCCAAAATCGTATTGCACGCCTCAGAAAACCATATCAGTTGCACGCAAAAATGAATCTCAGAACTGATCTGATGTATGAGATGCAATAAGCAAACGTTTCTTTCATTATGAAAGCAATGCAGGTCGAAAAAAACGAACATTCAACTTACAAGATAACCAGATGCTAGCGAACCAAAACAAAAACACGAGTACCCTCCCTTGCTTCGTTAGCAGACGACTTTTGAGAATCTGTCAGACCGTCCTTACCTGGCACGGTTGGGCTTCGCTATCAATTATCGGCTGTTTCACGTGTTTTGCGAGCAAGTCTACTCTTTTGCCTGGCTCTGCAGTAAGTCCACATTGGCGATGAAGGTATCCGAGAACTTAACATGTGTGTATTTTTCCGTAATCCAGTCATATTCCTTCAAAATGCAATCAATCGGCGGTGACAGACGTGTCGGTCGCGTTTTCCTCACACCCATACCAGTTTAAGTTCATCCATGCAAACACACTCGCAAAACAGTTTATCACGTAGATACATTTCAAATAGGGAGCAAATGGTTAAATCTAAATCTACATATTTGTTCCCTAAAATTTGCTTCTCTGTCAATAAGCCTAATTAAATTACATATTCTTACTCCGAGTCACATATTTAGCATTGACGCAGTCGAGATGCTAGGTTGACTGAAAAAACGCTATCCCGTCTATAGTATAAGGGAAGCAACCCAAGCAAAAAAGTAGCAAGCTTGCTACCCTGCCGGGATTGCCTCCCGTAGCGTGCATCACGCCACAGATCTCGTACCCAATACGAGACACCCTCATTCGACTCCTTTCAGCCAGAGAGACAGGTCGTGCTTTGATTTCGCTCCTAGGCCGTTTTTGCTGTCTGCTTGACACCCACCGGCCTCGGCTCCCCGTCTGCTCCTAGCTGTTTCTAGCTGGTGAGATTGTTCCTTGCATTGTTGTTGTTTGCATTGTTCATTCTGCTGAGAATTTTTCCGTCCGCGGACTTACGAATTTTGCTCAGTAGTTTGTTGTTGTGGCCGCCATTTTGGTCGCCATTTTTCGCTAGCACGTGGTGTTTTTTTGCTGGTTAGTTTGGGTCCGTGCTACGGACTTTGAGCGTTTACCAGTAGCATTTGTTAGCTGCTTTGGTAGCTTGTACGTTAGTGCTAGTTTATTCTGCTGAAGTTTTACGTCCTAGAGACTTGTGGATTTTTCAGTAGTTTGTTTTTCTCGCGTGACAGCATGTCTGATAGTGAGAAAAAGCGAGCGGCTAAGGCCGAGGGTAAGGGCAAGGGCCCTGGTAAACCTAAGTCCTCGGCTTCCACCTCTTCTGCTAAGAACCCCATGGTTCATGTTTCTGATCCGAAGACTAACTTTGTCTTTTCTGTGCCTATTTCGGCGCCGGAGGAGACTTCGTTTGGCTCGCGGGTGGCGGGTGCGGCCGCTACCGCGTCCGTTTCTAACCCTGTACCTGCGCCGGAGGCTGGCGCTCTTGTTGCTAGCCTTTTGTCTTCTTTGATTCCAGAGATTCGGACGCTCGTTCGTACAGAAATGTCGCGGGCGGACCCCGTTTCCAGCGCTGCCTCCCTCCCGGGGGTGTGCGACCCTCGGTCGTTGGCTTCCTTTGTTCCTGGCGTTTCCGGATCACCTGCCCAGCCTGCTGGCTTCGGTGATGTCTCTGGATTCCGTTCACCGGGAGGCGTTTCTCTTCTTGGCCGGCGCTCGGTGGCTTCCGCTTGCGGGAGTGCACCTGAGCAGGTCTCTTCGGGGATGCGGTCAATGCAAGGTATGTGCTCGCAGCAGCCGTCTTCGGCAGCTGCACTTCCGGTTCCCGGAAGTAGTGGTTCACTGGATAGCGGACAGACCATGGTCCCTTCCGGTTCGAGCTGCGCTTTACGTAAGCAGTCGTTCGCGGCAGCTTCCCTTCCGGCTCCGGCCGGAAGTAGTGGTTCACTGGAAAGCGGACAGACCATGGTCCCATCCGGTTCGAGCTACGAACTACGTAAGCAGTCGTTCGCGGCAGCTTCTCTTCCGGCTCCGGCCGGAAGTGTTGGTTCACTGGTTTGCGGACAGCCCATGGTCCCTTCCGGTTCGAGCTTTGCCCTGCTACAGCAGCCGTTTCCGGCAGCTGCTCTTCCTGCCTGGGCGGGAAGGGTTTTAAAATCCGGCTCCGGCCGGAAGTGGTGGTTCACTGGTTGCGGACAGACCATGGTCCCCTCCGGTTCGAGCTGCGCTTTACGTAAGCAGTCGTTCGCGGCAGCTTCTCTTCAGGCTCCGGCCGGAAGTGGTGGTTCACGGGTTGCGGACAGACCATGGTCCCTTCCGGTTCGAGCCTTGCCCTGCTACAGCAGCCGTTTCCGGCAGCTGCGCTTCCTGCCTGGGCGGGAAATGTAGGTCAAACGGGTCGTGCACAGTCATCTGTCACTTCCGGTTCCGGCCTAGGGCTTCCGGGTTGTAGCTTGCAGACTCCTCAGCACCAGCTATGGCATAGTTCTGCTGTTGCGTCTGCACTTCCGGCTCCTCCCGGCTTTTCCGGTTCGGTTCCCGCTGCTTCCGTTGTGTCGCCGGTGAATTTCGAATACGGTGGTTCTCCTGGGCATTCAGGCTTTTTGCCTCTGTTGGGACAGCAGCAGCCACCCACTTCGGTGGTGACCGCCAGCGCCTCTCTTCAGCTGCCTTCGGTTGTTGGTGACTCTCATCTTCCTCTCAGTCAGGGGGCGAGTTTCATCGATGGCCAACAGGATGGGCGTTTGGCTTACGGCCTTCCCTCGCAGCGTCATTTGTCGGGTTCCTTTGGCTATGAGCCGTCCCCTTCAGGTGGTGTTTCGGACTTCGGGTCCGTGGACGAGGAGCAGCTGCCTTCGGCGGCTCCGGCCAGCTTCCAAATTTACGTCAGCAGTCGTTCGCGGCAGCCGCTTCCAGCTTCGGCCGGAAGTAGAGGTTCACCGGCTAGTGCACAGACTACTGTCACTTCTGGTTCGAGTCTTGTCCTATGACAGCAGTCGCCCGCGACAGCTGTTCTTCCGGTTCCGGCCGGAAGTGTAGGTTCACTGGTTAGTGCACAGGCTACTGTCACGTCCGGTTCGAGCCTTGCCTTACGTCGGCAGTCGTACGCGACAGCTGCACTTCCGGTTCACGGAAGTAGTGCCTCGTTGGAAGGTGGACGAATAATGATCCCATCCGGCTTGAGCTGCACTATACGTAAGCAGTCGTCCGCGACAGCTTCTCTTCCGGCTCCGGCTGGAAATGTTAGTTCATCGGTGTGTGGGCAGCCCATGGCCCTTTCCGGTTTGAGCTTTGCCCTTTGCACGGCAGCCATTTCCGGCAGCTTCGCTTCCGGCCTTGGCAGGAAGGTAGGTCAAGCGGGTAGTGCACAGGTTTCTGTCACTTCCGGTTCTGGCCTACGGCCTACCTTTGGGTTCCGAGCTTCAGCTCGTAGGTGGCTCAGCACCAGCTTTGGCATAGCGCTGCTGTTGCTGCCGCACTTCCGGCTCCTCCCGGATTTTCCGGTTCAGTTCCCGCTGCTTCCGTTTGGTCGCCGGTGAATTTCGAACAAGGCTTGCCCTATGGGCATACAGGCTTCTTGCCTCTGTTGGGACAGCAGCATCCACACACTCCGGTGGTGGCCGCTAGCTCCTCTCTCCCACTTTCCTTGGTTTTTGATTCCTCTCATCCTCCTCTCAGTTAGGGAATGAGCACAATCGATTGCCAACAGGAAGGACTTCAGGTTGGCAAAGAGGAAGCAGCTACTTCTGGTTTGAAGAATCGCCCTTAGTAGCTTTTCGCCTTTTTTGCCTTTTCGCCAAGCCCCCCTCTTCGACAGGGGGTTGCCTCCGGCGTCGGTTTCGTTGCTGGTTCCTCAGGGTTCAGCTTCGGAGCTGGCATCGGAATACCTTGCCGCTCCTGCGCAGGCTTCCTCCTTCGTGCCCTTAGCGGATCAGAGGAAGTTGCCTTGGCCAAGGTCGTCTCGTAGCCTCCTGTTGGCCTTTCCCCGTCCGCGTGCACCGGAACTTCTTTCGCTTCTTACGAAGCCGTTGAGGAAGGATTCGGTTCTGCCGTTCTATGGGCAGAATCTCCTATTCTCTGAGGAAGGGGGCTGACAACTTTTGGAACTCAGTTCCATTTCCGAGACTCTCCTGCGGGCGCTTTCTCGCGCTCTGGCAGATTCCTTGGCGCCCTTTACCCTAAGTAAAGAGCAGGACGCGGAGGAAGTGTCTCACTCCTCTCCACACTTACAAGGGTGAACGAGTCACAGATGAGGCTGTCCTCTCTGCACTATTTCCAGGCGGTCTCGTGCAGAAGGGACTTGTTTCTTGCCCACTCCCGGTTTTCTGAGGAGTCGACAAGAAACATTCTCAGATCGTCATCCTTGGTGGACGGTCTCTCTCCGGCAGCCTGGCCTCTCATGCCAGAAGCAGGGGATTGAGACCAACAGAGAACAGCGGTTCCCTTCTTTTGAGCTTCAATCTGAAAGCAGCAAAAGCAGGCCTCTCCTAAGCAGGCTATACCTAAGCGGACTCAGCCTAAGCGGCCTAAGTCCTCAGCTCAGGTGAGATTGTTTCTTTCACAGCCGTCATAGGTACGCTGGGTTTTTGAAACAACAGCTGGCCTTAGGGCTTCGGGGTTTTAGCCTCGGCTGGAGCAACAGCCATTTCATCCGTTGGCGGTGGTGGTTGTTGCTTTCCTTGTGCTTGTGGCTTCGGGCTTCAACATTCTTTCTTTCTCCCAGCGTATGGGTGCTGAGAGGTCGATTTCCGTTTAAAGGGGGGTTTCTGCCTTTGGGCTTCCCCGTTTTCTCTTTGCCACGAGCTTCTGGACTTGGTCCAGGTTTGTCTTTCACCGAGTCTGACTTTGTCTTTCTCTAGCGATCAGACGCGTTCTGGTGTTTCGTCCAAACTTAAGGTTCACTTGAGTTGGCCTCGGAAGTAACATTCAGATTTTCCTGAGGGTGCATTGTCTGGGCAATGCATGTTTGAGAAGTCATTCTTGGCTTGTCACTTTTTCTCAGGTTTTTTGGCTACTCCTCCCCTTTTTGGGCAGAGGTCTAGCTAATGTTCCAGTTTTCTCGGTGCTGGCCTCTAGGCCAGCATCTTTTTCGGCGGCCGAAACTTTTGGTTTCTTACTGTGCCTGTGTACTTTGGGTACTTTGGTGCAATGGCCGGCCTACGGGCAGCAAGGCTCTCGGCCTTAGCCTGTGTTATAGTCTCCTGCCTGTCGTGTTGCGACTTTGGCAATTTGGTTCTTGTGACTGCGGATTTCGTCTCTTCCTCTTCTCCATCATGCTTGCATGAGGTGAGTTGGGACGATTTCTGCTGGGTTGGGCTTCCGGCCTGGTCACCCCTTTTTCACTTGCAACTATGACTATTACTTTTTTCTCCTGAGAACTCTGGTCTCGGGAGTCTGACGGCTGGTTCGCTTCACGGTTTTCCGTCTTTCTTACCAGCCTCGTTCTTTCTGTTTCGGGTTTTTTGATTCATTTTCAATTACCTACAAGCAGTCTGCTCTGCGAACACGCTGGCTTTTGTCATTTTGTTTCCGGTCTCCGGTCACATTAGGATTTGGCCACTGCGGGTCCGCATTTGCGGTGCTTATGCACTACCTGAGGTCGCTTCGTCCTCTTTTTTACCCCTCTCTCTGCTTTCGCAGGGATGGGCAGGGGACGACTGGTGACCGTCTCCCTTGAGTTTTGCTCATTGAGTTGGACTCTGGTACTTGGTACTCAGGCGTCTCTCTCTTTTCGGTTTGGAGTTTGGTCACTCTTCCGGAGCTGACTGTTCTCTCAAGGGCCTTTTGGGCCTCACTCCATCCCAAAGTTTTCTTACTTTGGCATGTTTGCCTTATGGTCTCCGTGAGGGTCCGTCCTTTTCAGGGCTTAGCCGGCAACCTTACGCACGGATCTTTTCCAGGCCATTAGCATTTCCTTCCAATTTAAGGGGGGGGGGGGGCAGCTTGTCCTTCCCTCTACTTGGTCGGGTTTATCCAAGACTGGGGTCCTTTTCCGGACTGTTTTACGGTTCAGAAGATTGGAAGAAGTGCTGGGCACAGCTTACTGGCTCTCTGATGTTGTCTTTCGCATTTCTTGCCTGAGAGACATCTCGGCTGTCAATCAGGGTGGTTCTCGGTCCGTTTCTGTCCTTTGGCAGTGGGCCAGTTCCTGGCAAGGGTTTAGAGTGAGTCAGTGGTTGCTTTCTCACGGGATCCTTTCCTGACTTTTGGCAGTGGGCCAGTTTCTTGGCAAGGGATTTTCTTTCCCTCCGCCTTGTCATAGCTTATGCTATCTTTCCCTCGGCTCGGCCCGAGCTCATTTCCAGGGCCTGGGCCTCCTCCTTGGCCTTTTTGGCCTATGGGGTTTGGATGATGTCCTGCGCACAGCTTCTGGCGCTAGGATTTTGTCTTATCAGGTTCTGCAGACATTGCTGCCCTCTGTCAGGATGGGTCTCGGCCCATTCCTTCCTTGGCGGCAGCTGGCTTTTGTCTCTCCAGAACTTTAGAGTGAGTTTGAACTTTTTGATCTTACCCACCACCTTGTTGGAGTTATCTGCTAAATATGTGACTCGGAGTAAGAATATGTAATTTAATCGAAAATTTTTAATTAAATTTTCATTTGATTAATATACTTACCCGAGTCACATAGGTAATTCCCTCCCACCTTCCCCGCTTTTAGTTTCTTTGTATTCTAGAAGTCGAATGAGGGTGTCTCGTATTGGGTACGAGATCTGTGGCGTGATGCACGCTACGGGAGGCAACCCAGGGTAGCAAGCTTGCTACTTTTTTGCTTGGGTTGCTTCCCTTATACTATCTCAACTCAACTCAACTCAAATTTTATTGGCTTCAATTTTCAGAGAAGAATTTGTCTTGCGCTTGGGAGAAAGTAAGAGTATAACATATAAAAACAGCATTCATATCACATTTCATGTTTCACACACAGTAATCACTAGTATAAGCCTACAATTATCACATTTGTACCTGTATCATACATGCAAATAAATAGTATCACATTTCCACGTATCACACACAATATATACATTACATAACATACAGCAAGCTTCCATCTCCCGCGCCCCCCCCGCCCCCCCCACACATACATATCCTCGCACGTGCGTCGACTCCATACAATGACATCATCAGTCCATTAACTAAAATGCACAATAACTAGTAGTGGGTACATAATACTTAATACGTGCTCAACTAGACCTGCTAACTAAAATAATAACAGAAACAAGGACTGGGCACAACATTTACACGTGTGTGACCTACTTACATCAGGTGCCTGTGATCTATAAATAACAATGATTGCGTTTAAAGTAAAACATGAATAATGCCGATGTTTACTAACAATAAATACATAACAACTAAGATAAAAAAAAGTATGTGCTTTCATAATATGATTATTTTATAAAACACAGTGGGGAATTTTGGAAAATAATTTTTATACGAAACTGCGCACATCGAGTCGAGCTCTGTAGCGTGTGTGTTATTATCAGTGTGTAATAGACGGGATAGCGTTTTTTCAGTCAACCTAGCATCTCGACTGCGTCAATGCTAAATATGTGACTCGGGTAAGTATATTAATCAAATGAAAATTTAATTAAAAATTTTCGATTACACACGTTCGAGAAAAACAACGTGGAATCGATTCTGAATCGAGTAACCCAAATGGGTCCCAAACCCGTTTCGCCCGTTCTGCCGACCTGAAACGCAAAACAAAAGAATTGTGCGCTTCAACTAAATTAATTTCTATACGACTTCATTACTTTCTTGCAACTTATGAACCTTTACTTAAAGCTTTTAAATGGTCTGAAAGTAGTGTTACCGCGTACTTATCGATGCACTCATTCGTTTTATTTTTTCAGCGACGGTCACTTAGTTTAAGGTTGCAAAAGGGCTAAGTCTCGCTGGCAACAATGTTTTACACTGCACAGATCGCAACAGTGCCGCTAGTAGTCTACATTTTGTGTTTGATGGTAGAATGGGATATACAGATTACAATACTCGTGGTTTTTGAGTCACTTGAGAAAAAGTGACTATGTAATCGGTCAGTGTTAGTCTGTCCGGCCGGCCGTCCGTAGACACCACCTTAACGTTGGACTTTTCTCGGAAACTATCAAAGCGATCGGGCTCATATTTTGTTTAGTCGTGACCTCCAATGACCTCTACACTTTAACGATGGTTTCGTTGACCTTTGACCTTTTTCAAGGTCACAGGTCAGCGTCAAAGGAAAAATTAGACATTTTATATCTTTGACAAAGTTCATCGGATGTGATTGAAACTTTGTAGGATTATTCTTTACATCAAAGTATTTACATCTGTAGCCTTTTACGAACGTTATCAGAAAAACAAGGGAGATAACTAGCCTTTTCTGTTCGGCAACACACAACTTAACGTTGGGCTTTTCTCGGAAACTATAAAAGTGACCGGGCTCAAATTTTATGTGAACGTGACTCATTGTGTTGTGAATAGCAATTTCTTCCTGTCCATCTGATGCCTCATATAATATTCAGAACTGCGAAAGTGACTCGATCGAGCGTTTGCTCTTCTTGTTTTATATGGCTTGTATTTCAGTCAAGACCCAGCGAGAATATCAATCGAGAGCCACTCGCCAGAGGCTCGTGTCTCCCGATGATATTCATCCGGTGGGTCTTGACTGAAATACAAGCCATATAAAAAACCACTCGTGTTGTAACCTATACATATATTTGGAATCTGGAGAAGATGAGGAATACAACACAATCATTTCTTAAATCTGTTAGTGAAATCACGATTTTAATGACAATTTCAATGAGCAAACTAATGAATTTATTTTTAAGCTTGACTAAATGTTGTTATTTCGCCTTACGCGACTTGTTTTTCATTTGAATCTCAGCAGACTCAAGCTCCCAAGATACATAACTCCATCTGATGTCAGTATCATGGTACATTAAAAGCTGTCTGAGTCAAAGATTGCTTGACCACAATTTTAATTAATTTGGTTGAAAAATGAGGTTATGACAGTGCCGCCTTAAGTTTCTCTAAAAGCTTGATATGATGTCATTAAAGACATTGATCACAACAACAAAAAACATATCTGGGGGTATAACCTGGAATAATTTGTTTGAAAGTTTAATTGGTCTAGTAGCTTTCTAGCTCTACACATACACACACAGGCACACTTACACTACAACCCTCGTCTCGATGCATGGTCTATGTTGAAACATTTAGTCAAGACTTGACTTAATGTAGAAACAAAAAAATTTGGTTGTAGCATTCGGACCTTGTTGTTTAAAGTATGATGTTTGTTTTTTCCTCAGGGGTTTTGACATGTTCCAACTTTGGCTGTTCCCACGTCTGCAATGCAACCGCTACAAACGTAGCGTGTTCCTGTCCGGCTGGCATGATCCTTGACAACGATCTGAAGACATGCAACGGTAAGCTGCGCAACGCTTTGGGTTGTCGATTGACGCAAAAGACTGTCAGAATGGAATAAAGAAAAAACAAGCAGGTTTCAATCTTACCCCCTGGACTGATCTCTCTCTCTCTCTCTCTCTCTCTCTCTCTCTCTCTCTCTCTCTCTCTCTCTCTCTCTCTCTCTCTCTCTCTCTCTCTCTCTCTCTCTCTCTCTCTCTCCACAGTAAATTGTGGAACATTCTTAATTACCAATTTGGTAGTGGGTCAATATATGAACAATGTTTGTTTTCTTAGATGTTGTGAAATTAGAGTTTGAAATCTTCTCACTACCTTCACACATTGCTTAATTGCATGGCTCTTTTCTCACAAAGTAGAACCGGGACCAGCGACGTGTGTCCAGTTTGAAGCCATACGTTCGTGTCAAGTTGGTGAGCGGTGCGTCCTGGGGATGAACGGGCCTGTCTGCATGGTTGTCACAACTGGGTAAGCCTCCGTGCTGTAGGGGAAGGGCCCCTAATATGGACCACTTTTTGTTTATTGCTGATAACTAGCTAGTTTTCTTGCGAAGAAATTCATTTTGTGGTTGGTAGTCCTTCTCTCGTAGTTTAACCGTTAAGCCTAATTAGAGTGAAATAGCTTTGATAGACCTTCAGCACAAATGAAATACAGAAAAAAAAATCACAAATGGTCCATGTTAGGAGCCTGGGCGCCCAATATGGACCAGTGAAGCGGCCTTCACGAATCACTGTAAAAAGCCCCCTATACTTTAAAATAACATGATACAACTTAGTGTGCAAGTCAGACTAATTCAAAATATGCTTTAGATTTAACTGTTTCGGGTTGATGCGAGCATTATTTGAAGCACACCAGGAAACTGAAGAAGCTTATCAAAAACAGAGTAAAAATAAGTGAAATTATCAACTTCCACAAAAAGAAGACTATTTGTTATATTTTTTTTAAATCTCGAGGGCTAGTTAGAGGTTATTTTCAGCAAGCTTCTGAATGAATTAATTAAAATTGCCTTTAGTTTTTATTTTCTTCGATTTTTTTTTTTTTTTTTTTTTTTTTGTTGCCTCAGTTGCATGCAGTCCGCTTCAAGCTGAAAAATAAATGAAAAGAATTTCATTCTTTTCATTCTTCGATTTGTTGAAGGTGGTCCATATTTGGGGACTCGCACATACTTTGAGGTTTTTCTATTATTTTTTGTTTGCAGTAGAAACTCGGGGTACACACTGTTAAAATGTAACAAATACTGTCTTAGCTGTCATATATAGCCATTTTTGTGTTATGAAAGCTTTGGCTGTGGACAGAAACGAGTCAGTTTTAGGCGGCAAATTTAGAGTGAACGCTGCCAAAAGTGAAAAAAGGGAAAAAGCCTAGCGGTTTTGAGGTTTGTGTTTCTGCAACTGTTTTGACATGTGCAACTTATCCAGAGAGGGTGAATAAAGCGAATGAAATTGTTTTGAGCGCTCTAGCGCCGTTAGTTTGTCAGAACAGGAGGTGGTCCATATTAGGAGCCGGTCCATATTAGGAGCCTTTCCCCTACATTCCACATAGTTTGTCGCATGCATGCACAGTCACTTAATACGAGTATAATTAGGGTTGAGGCACGTTTCATGATATTGAGGATTGCAGTTTCCCCCTCACACACAATATTCCAAAATAATAAATAGTCAAACAGGGGCCAAAAAACAGTTTGCACCAAGAGTTCAACTTTTTATCTATCCAAAACAGTAAAAAAAATTATATGAACATTCGTATTTCCAAGATGATTGGCGTTCCAAGACGCTATATCCTAAAACCCCCAAAACATGCTTTTACAACTTCAGTGCATAATAACTGCCCAAAGGTGCTGTTTAAATAATTAAAGCAACCATTGATAATAATTTTTAACATACTCCTTGAACACATTAAGAAAAATGGTTAACTTGCAAATAACGGGACAGCATTGATCAGAACAATGGTAAGATAAAGGACGCTACTTATATTTTGTACATTTGTTATCTTTATCGTTTCCTGTAGACCTCAGAAGTTCTAGCCAGCTTAAGAAATCCTTCTAAAATCGAAAAACAAACATCTATACATTTTGTACGCAAAGTAGATTGATATTTGACACAGTCACACAGACATACGTGGGCTATGGGGCAACCCTACCCCCTAAATTTGAAAACGGGGTCAATTTCTTAACTGCATGCATTCAGCAAAACAATCCCTAAAAAAATATTTTTTTCACAAATGAACTTATGACTTTAGAAAAGCATTCAAAAATGCATATATACAACGCTTTTTCTTTGGTCCCAATTCAAGGGGGTGTGCTATTCTCAGGTAACACTGTGAACGCTCAAATGAGACTTGGTCACATGTCAAAAAAAGTAATCCCCCTGTTGTTCATGGTTGGTTGGTGGGATTTTTTTTATCTGAGCCATTGGCAAGCATGAAATGTCATCAACATTAGGAAAGACATAGTATCTCCCATTGTCTTTTGCGCGCAAACACTTCACACAGATCTCCTCTCGATCTGGCCCATCGGGGAAATGGGTTGACTTGGGGATGATCACCGCCCTGTATCTCTCCACCTTTTCATCCATGCTGACAAAGTCAGCGGTCACAAAGTCCCCAACTTGAATGTCTCACTGTGGGACAAAGAACCTGGTTTTCACGACTGGCACCACATGGTTGGCTGACCACGCGGCATCCAGTGGCGTGTTGTGGGTAGACGTCTATTGGACATAAATTGGGAAGGACGTCGCTGGATCATCTGGTTTGCATACTTTGTTCATGTACAACATTAAGTCAAGCTGTCGAACTAACAGAATGAAACTGAACTCACTGCATTTTTACAGCAAGAGCGTATACTCGTAGCATCCTCAGTTCACCGCTCGATGCAAAGGCAGGGAAATTGACAAGAAGAGCGGGGTAGTAGTTGCGCTGAGAAGGATAGCACGCTTTTCTTTATCTCTATTATTTTTAACTTTCTGAGCGTGTTTTTAATCCAAACATATCACATCTATATGTTTTTGGAATCAGGAACCCACAAGGAATAAGATGAAATTGTTTTTAAATCGATTTCGGAATTTTTTTTTTAATAATAATTTTTATATTTTTAATTTTCAGAGCTTGATTTTAATCCGAATGTAACATATGTATATGTTTTTGGAATCAGAAAATGATGAAAAATAAGATGAACGTAAATTTGTATCGTTTTAAAAAAAAATTATTTTTTTTTACAATTTTCAGGTTTTTAATGACCAAAGTTATTAATTAATTTTTAAGCCACCAAATTGAAATGCAATACCGAAGTCCGGCCTTCTTCAGAGATTGCTTGGCCAAAATTTCAATCAATTTGATTGAA